>NC_046221.1:143299986-143611486 GCF_009819885.2 Catharus ustulatus | reverse complement strand
CCAGCCCGGGGCGCGGGGCCGTGCCGGCGTGGCGACCGCTCCGCGGGGCTGCCCGCCGCCGTCCTGCTGCGGAGGTCGAGCCGGGAGCAGGAGGAGCGGCGTGGACGTGAGCTGCGATGGGAAGGGACCGGCCGGAGCCCGGGGCTGGCGGGGACGCGAGTGCCCAGCGTTGGAGGCACGGCCCCCGCGGTGTGTCCTCCCGGCGGGGCCGGGGTCTCGCTGGGCGCTGCCCCCGCGGGAGGGGCCGTGGCGGGCAGGGGACGTCGCTGATGTCGCTGTCGCTGCTCGTCCAGTGGCTCACGGCTGCGGGGATCGCTGTTAGCCCGCGCAGTTCAGAGTCGCGTGTCCGCGGGACGGACTTTGAGGCTGCTTTCCGTGGACGTTTCCGAGGAGCAAGGCGGCTTCTCCCCTTCCATCCCCCGGCACCGCCGTGCCGCTCCCGCGGGGCTGGGGGCCGGGACAGCCGGGGCGGCGGAGCGCACTGCGCCTCGCTCAGCGCCCAGCGGATTTCTGTGCCGTCAACGTTGCTGCAAACATGCAGGTCCCTGTGAGGAAAAGACAAACGGTGCGTTGGGGCTTCATTGGATTCCCTCAACGCTGGTGTCGGGATGCCGGAGCTGTGCAATGTGCCAGTACAGCTCCCGTGTGGACGGAGAGGTTACTGCAGCGCTTTCCGCCTGGCAGCCTGGCCGAGGCTTCGGCTGTTTCTTTTCTACTTTTTTTTTTTTTTTTTTTTTTTTTTGAGTGGCGGAGAGGTTCACGTTATTATAAAATGGTTTTATTATCCACATATCCTGAATTATTTTTCTATCCCTTTTCCTGTTATCTTCTTGGCCACGAATCCTTGCATTTCTAAAGTTAACTGAAAATCAGGTGGCTCAAGCTGTTGAGAAATCCGTTTTTCTGATAGAATTGCACTTTTAGTGATGTTATTTGGAAGGAGAAGGACTGGACATCTCCAGTGATAAACTGCTACAAACGGTAATAAAACGGTGAGAAGAAAATAGTTTGCACTTTCATGCATGTATCACCTTCAGAGTAGTTAACAAATAAAATTGTGAGGCGGTTTGGTTTAGATGGTTTTTCAACAGATGGTTTCCAGAGTTTAATTTATGTGTGTGTGGCTAAAACGATAGCAGTCCTTTAAAGTGACCAGACTATCTGTGCTAACAAAGGGTATACTGTGTCTTTAATTAAATGTGGAACTACTTAGAGTGCTGGCTAGACAGCGGAGGGTGATAGTGGTATTTCTGCTTTACAACAGAGCTTAAGGGCTGCATTGTGGGAGTACTGAAATGAATAGACATCTAACTCAAGTAGTGTGAATTGTCCTCCTACAAAAACTTAAGCTGGTTTTAATTGATCTCATGTTCACTGATTGATCCTAGACCAATTGTTGTGCTTGTTGAACAGTTGGCTTTTCCAAAAGAGATTGATTTAAATTAGTTTTTAGTTTAATTATTGGATAAATACGATCAGTATTGACAGTTGACTTACTGGCACTGTTTTGTGCTATCACCTAAGGGTTTTGTTTTGGACTTTGAAGAATGCAGTCTTTTTCAGTTAATAAGTCTAAAGAAGTAAGCATAGCCATTTCTAAGCATAGAAAGGACAACCTAAGAATGTATTCAAATTATAATAGATATTTGCCATGACACATCCAGTCTGAAGTAATGCGTACAGGACCCAAAATTCCAATAATTTCACAATTTTTCCATATCCCATCTGCAAATAATCAGGCAGTCACTGTGGGGTACTGGCAGTTAAAATTTCTCTGGCATTCTGTTTTGTCTGTTACATGATCTCAGATGCTCCATAATATCGTTTTCTTAATGAAATACAATTTTTGGCATAGATGAAATCTCCTGTGTGGTAGGAATCAGTTGCATGCAGTCTGGAATTATGGGCAAATATAATGTGTAGCTGATTTTTTAAAAGCAGCTAAATGTACAATAAACTCTAAGTGTATGTGCCTGTATTGGTGCTTGCGTGGATTTGTTGCTGATGTGGAATACTCTAGTAAAGAAGACTTCAGTAAATTTGAGGAGATCTTCCCAGAATTCCTCATTCACCATCTGCTTGCAACCCTTTCCCAAATCAAGGCTTGCCAAATTGCAGTAGAAGCAGAATGATAAAATAGGGTTTACAAAGTGGTTCCTACCTTGCATTGATTTGTGTTTTGTTAGTCAATGTCATTTCACTAAAGTTTTTTTTTTTTATAAATATGTAATAATCAACAGGCTCTGCTTATTCCACTGCTGCTCTTAGTTATTTTTCCAACTTATTAGAATGTTGCTTTGCACAGTTGCTCAGAGCAGAACCTTACTTTCCTTAAAACACCCCACCAAATTCTCCCTCTGGAAGTCACTGCCCTGAGCAGGTCATTGTGGTGTTTTTGCCTTTCCCACAGAAGTTTGAAAACCTATATAAGGGTTATTTGGCTTAAAGCTCAGTGGTGTAATATCACAGCTGGTTTAACCTAATCTTTCCTTGTTGAGTTGTATAACTTGATTTTTTTTGTTCCTCTTGTAAGCCTTCTTCAATGAAAATTTTTATATTTCTTTTTCAGATTTCTCTTTAGCAGTCAATGTAAGATGGACAGCTTCATGTCTTAACATTTCACTGAACTTCACAAGGTGCATGAAAGACCAGTGGTTTTCCCTTTGATATATGTAATGAAAACAACTTTTCCATAGAGTACCCGAAGTCAAATGGGGTTACGTAGAAATGAAGAATCTCAGACTGGCTTACTGGGAGGCGTGATGGTATTCTGCAAAAGTTTTGACAGAAGGGAGTATAGGGATCATTATAAACAGCCATCAATAAACACATGCTAACAGGATTCCCCAAGGGTAAAAAGTCAATATGATGGGAAGACTCATGAGTCTGAAGAGAGGCTCTCTACAGTTGGTAAGACCAGCACTGGCATAATAAAAAAAATGTGAATGGGATGCGTTCACATAGTTAAACCATAAGTTGTTTATATCCAAGAACTCAAAACCTGTGGCTGTAAAATACTTGCCTTTCCATTTAGTTCCTATTCATGAAGTGTCATAAGGGCTAAGGTGATTACTTATCTGCTGGATGCTTACACTGTGTTAGAGGTACATAAAGTGGAATACCTGTGGCAATGAGTGACAGTGGTGATGGCAAAATGTCCGCAGGTGGAAACAGGAGGAATACCTGGGGCAGGAAATTTCCCAAGGGTTTGTCAGACCTCAATATAGCTTTGTGCACAGTGTTTATTGAAGAATATTCATATATGGAGGGGTACAGTCACTGGGTTCAAAATCATGTCAATTGAATCTTTATCATCTTAATGTAAGATGGAAATCTCGACCACAAAGCCGTTATTATAGGAAGCTGTTATGCTGTTACATGGATTTTCAACTAGAAGAAGAACCTGCTTGGATATTGAGGATTGTGATTTAGCTTTCCTAACAAGGTGTTTACCTGGGATAATCTTGGAACCTGTCTCAGCTGGATTGTATGGTCAGACTTTGGGAAAGATAGATGATTTGAGCATTAGGAAAAAAGAAACTATGCTGGAAATACTTGACTGAAATAAATACCACATCTACTTTTACAAGGACTGTACTAGCCCCTAAAGAGTAATATAACTAAAAAAAAAAATCATGCCATATGACTTTTGTCTAGCATTATCCAAATATTTTACCTATTATTAGCTAATCTATCCTCCTCTCTTTGAGGCTGAAACATGTTTGAAGGACCGTTAACTTTTTATCTGTGGGTTAAGACTTAAAATCTTATGTGGAAGCTGTACTTTGAGATAATTTTTTTTCCCTCAGGTGTGACATTAAGCAGTTGTAACAGAACCTGTAAAAGAAAACTGAGATGTGTTTACACAAGTGGTCATTTTCCAGGCATTCATGATCAGGAGAAATGCTTGGAGTGTAGTTTCTGCTCCTCAGACCTGTACTTAGGATAGTTACTATTCATTCTTTATACATACTTCGTTATAGCAGCAGCTAGAACAGCATAACACTGATAAGTTAAAACTTTTAAACCTTTAGCTATTTGCACTTATTGGGTACATCTGAGGAAGTTTCTTTAACAGCTAGAAATCAACATTTCTGTGTGAATGACTGAATACTGAACTAGCTAATGATGCAGTGTTACTGAGGACAAGCAATGCTCAAAGAGATTGTGAAGATTTGCAGGTGAATGCTCAAAACACCAAGAGCAGAATTCACTGTCAAAATGGACATCTAAGTTTAGGTGATTGATTCAGCTTCCCAAAGTCGGTTTTTAGTGCTGCTTATAATGTTTAAAAGATATGCTTCTGGGCTTGGTATGTACATGACTCTCTTTAGCAACTGGATGCTGGGCAGGATACCTTGGGACAGGTCCTGTGCATTTGACACCTTTGGGGGTGTCCCAAGACCTGTTATTGGGGAAGCTGGAAATGGGGAGCATGTTCTGGGGTGTGGGTATGCTTTTCCTTGCCTGTATCCATCCTTTTAGGTTCCATTATGGGTCACATGGGGTTAGGATGCTGGGCTAGATGGATGTGCCTGATCAGACCTTGAAGTCTGTGTACATGCTTTTGTGCTAAAACCTGCAGTGAGAGTTACACTGTGATGAAGAACTTTGATTTGTATGCTTGATAAACTTGTCCTAACTGTATATTTTCAGCTTTTGGGGGATGGAGGGGATACACATTCTCTAAGACTTGGTTGAAGACTCACTGAAACAGCTCAAAATGCCTGACAGATACTGAAAGTAAGATTTTACACTAACATAGGGACATGATGG
Source organism: Catharus ustulatus (assembly GCF_009819885.2). Taxonomy (NCBI): domain Eukaryota; kingdom Metazoa; phylum Chordata; class Aves; order Passeriformes; family Turdidae; genus Catharus; species Catharus ustulatus. Next base: position 143,606,710 of record NC_046221.1, on the reverse strand, counting down.
TGGTAACAGCAAGAATGCAGTTTCTCAATTCAACCTGTCATTTGCAATATACAGGCCAACATTATTACTGTTAAACTATGTCGGCATGGTGTTTACATAAGTTGCCTTTAAAAATATAGAAAATACGAAATTATTTAAAAGGTAGAAAGTGGAAGAGGTGCTTACTATCAAAATTCAAAGAATAACAAAATAAAAAATGGGCTGTTTCTTTGTTGGGTTTTTTCCTTTCTCTTGCTCTTTCTGCCAAGACTCTAACTATTCCATGGAGATCTGCATTTCATTTCTGATAATCTAGCTGTTTTTTAATACAAAAAACTTTAGCTAACTATAGGGAATGTCTAGTCAAACCTGCAGATCATCACAGGCTGAAAACATTACACAGCTTACCGTACCTCTAACTTGAAAGCATATGGTTTACCATAACATCCTTTCCAAAAATGCATCCTTGATTTTGAATTCTGAGGTGGGATTCTTGTGATTACAGGTAACTATATGGAACATGGTCTACATTTTCTTTTATAATGATTGTAGGGATAATCGGTGCAGTCTATCAAACTGTTGGTATAATTTAACTCGTCCTGTGGTAGGTGCCTGCCTTTGATCAGAAAAAGCATACCTCTAACTAAATAAATATAAGATTACTTAATTACCTCTATGTAAAATTGAAGTGTATTTCTGCTGTACATGTCTTCAGTGTTAGCCCCTGAACTTAACTGAAATCAGCCCCCAATGAGAAAGGATCTACCACCTATATTTAAATATTGGTGCAGCTTTCAACTTCAACAGATACTGTCCCTGAAAGTTCTAATCTGTCCTGTATTAGAGATTGAGTTTCAGGTATTTCTTAATAAATTCAATTCTTCAAGCATGCCCTTTCTTTTCACCTCAGAGTTTTGTTCAGGCACATTTGGAGAACCCTCTGTATTTGTCTAGGCTCCAAGTATTTGCTAATCCTTTTCTAAGTGAAAGCATGACTTCATATGTGTTGGCTGTTGATAATGCACAAATGTAACAGCTTGATCCTTTCATCATGGCCTGCTTTAGACACTGAAATTAGGTGCTGCCATGGTTTGTATACTCATTGTGTTTGTAGTACGTGTTTAGCAGATGTAATGCTTTGGTGCCATTGTGGTGCTGCAAAGTAATTTTGTGCAAGATGAGCAAATCTATCACTTTTTTGGGACAGTAACGATGGGTTTAAACCTGTTCCCAAGTAATTTTTGGTGTAGAGGATGGGATAGACTTTGCACCACTTTTTGATACTTGGATTCTAACACTTTTTAGGAAATGAGGTGTCAAAGTGTCAATTAGCTCTTCCTTGTGAGCACCAAAAGGCAGATGCAGAGCTCTCTTTATGGCTTTGTCCAGGCAGCTCCATCCATGCAGACCACTTACTGATCAGACTTTAGTGTTGCACTTGTTGAGCTTTGCATATCTGTGAGCAGTAAGGTCACTTGTAAGGCTGACTTGAATTCTCTGTCACTTTATTGTCTCTGTATTTGGCTCCTGTCCATTTTTGCTAATACTTTTCAAACTCTGAGGAGAAATGAGGTTGAAAGGGATCAGGGTGGTGGTCTGTGCCCCAAAAAGGCAGATGATGATGCAACACAGTGTCAAGCACTGGAGAGGCAAGAGTGAAAGCCTAAGTTTGCCAACACTCTAATGTCACCTTTCCCATGAAGTTTCACCCAGTGGAGCGGGTGGGTGGGATGGGGGAATTACAAGAAATTGGTATTTATACATAATACTATTTCAAAATACTTAATTGGTGTGAAACCCATGTTCTGAACATGAAATGGAGATGGTAAGTGTAGCTCCTGTGAAGTGATGGAATATAATGATATTTTCCTCTGTAGATCTTTCTTAGGAGCCTAAAAGGATTTTAGACTTTAGTTGTATGTCCTTACTTTGGGATTTCTATGTCTTAGCTCTTTAATTTCAAACAACTACGCACATCTGACCTTTGTCTGTCAAACTATGGTCTATGGAGCAGCTGCTAGCATCTTCTGGATTTGTAGAGATCAGTCTCATCCTTGTGTTTCTACCTAAATACCCTTGAATGAAACACTCCAGTGAACTCATAGCTCTACTTTAATCTTATCCTATTTTGATGCAAGTGCTTGTTACTTAATTTCAAATTTTAGCCTAAAATTTCTTTTTAGGAGACAGCATATGAAAGATTGGCAGTGAAATTTTCTGAAATTTCCTCTTATTTGTGGACTTGAATGTGCAAACTGTGAAATGCAAAAGACTATAAAAAAAGAATAGAACTATAATGTGGGGAAGAGATTAATTTTTATGGGAAAGCAGAGAAGCAGTTAGTATTTCAGCTACCTTCATTGTGTGATCAGTGGGTGGTTTTTAAGATCCCATCTGTTAAGATTTGGTGAGAAGTACAAAAACCTTCAGGTTCTTTGTTTCAGTAATTAATCTGTTATGTATTTATGTTTGAAATACAAATTTCAAGAGCGCCAAGTACTTGATGTATCTCTAAGATTTTTGTCCTTTCATTCCTCTTTTGTTGATTTTATGGGATGGTCATAAGACTGTAACTTGGGAAATGTAAGCAGTTACAGGTTATGCCCAGAAAATTTAGAAGAGGTGTGCAGTTCTGTAATTTTTCTTCAAACACCACTCCCCCCCACACACACTTTCAGTGGAATTATGTGTGTTATTTGATGAGGATAATGGCAAATCTCATGTATAGTTAACACATCCAAAATATCATTAACGTAATTCTACTGTGATTCTGTTTGTAAAAATACTTTTTTCTCTCTCGGATTTAAATCTAAAAATAATCAAAAGCATATGGTTTAGGGACTGAGTCTCAAATTTACCTCACAGAAACTTTTGTCTATATTTTTTGTGAGAATTATTAAGATTTTCTCCATCTTGCTGAAAACTAGACCCAAACATAGATGTAGTGAGATGGAGGAAGGAACATGGAAGATAAGTAATGTTTGTGATGTTGACTTTTAGGTTGGTGGTTTTTTTAATCACTGGGTAGTTGCATGAGCGCTAACTCTGTGTAGTAGTCTGTGTGCAGCAATGAAGAGAGTCTTTGTGCCTTTTTATCTTGGAAGACACTTGTACTGCTTTTACACTGCAAAGGGACAAGTGTATTTGTGTTAGAGAATTGCAGTGCTGCCATCAAATATAAACTTCCTGATCCAAGCACATTATTTTCTTTTTTGAGTTGAAATGCTGGCTGAAACATGTTGCACACAACGTATACTCTGCAGTAATGTATGGTCTTCTCAGCCGTATGGTTGCCACCTTTGGAATACCAAGAAAACCCCAAACTAGCCACATCAGACAAATGGCTGTTGTGCATGCACAGATTAATCTGCACGTGTAGAGCAGCCCTGACAAAACCCATCATGTCCATACTAAAACTTTTTGGGCAAGATGGAGACAACTGAAACAGCGATTGTGCTTGGTAAAGATAGATGTCACTGATTCACTCTTTTTTCTTTCACTCAAAAATTGTGGTAGATACCATGTGTTTTTATTATAAACCTTCCAGTTTACACAGTGTTTCCACTGCCAAGCATGTGGCTGACACTCTTTTGAATGGGCACTGAGGTTCCATTATCTTTTGCTTTATCTGTATTGAGATGGATGTGCTGAGGGTGAGGCCCTGTAGTATTGGCCCTGCTTAGATGACAGCCTCTGAACTTAGGTCACCAGAGCAGAAATCTGTCCAGGATTGCCTTCTTATAGCAGACATGTTGTTTGGCCCTTCATGTGAGCTAGTTCAGACCTGGTTTACATCTCATTTGACACGGTGCACACTCCTAATGGAATGGGCATGGATTCAGTTTTGACTCAGCAAGAGTATTGGCACTATCACTGTGATGCACACAAGGTGCTTCAGGTTGTGTTCACAGCGCAGCAGCTGCTGGTTTTAGTTTGCTTAAAGCTTTTAGCAATTATTGTGAAATACAACTAACCTCTGATCTGAGGTGCTTTATTCTTGCAAGAAACCTAAACCTAAAGAGCATTTCACTGAGAGTTGGCTTATTTATCTGTTGGCATCAGGTTACGTGGTTCACTTTCACCAGGAACATTCTCAGGAGGTGGTTTTGCCTCTAAATTTGGTTTCCCATCTTCTCAAAAATGGTCAGTATTCTCTCCCTTACTTTGTTGAGTGCAAGGAAAACTGACACTCTGAGGAACATCTGAGGCAAGGCAGCTTTTGGAGTAGGGGAGCTGTGTGTGTGGCAGCAGGACAGTTCTTCAACTTAAGTTTCTTGCCTGGGCCATGCCAAATATGCATGACCTGTATGCATCTGTCTTGTTCTCTTTAAAGTTGTTCAGCAAATATTGATTGTACATGGCTACAATCATTATTATACATTATATGTTTGGTTTTACTGACGTGGTTCAGTGTCGGGAATTCTGCCTCCCTGGTAAGAGGTTACCTTCAGGATGTCAGATGGATTGCTTTCATTCTTAGTCTTCCTACCTGTAAAGCCTGTGATTCATATATATACACATCAATGCAAATGATAACAGAAAATAAATCCCTGTTTTCTGTAGATACCAAGTAGCTTTTCAGTGTGAAATGTTAATATTATGGCAGGGATGTAAATAATGTCATCATCTAATTGAAGTAGTGCTTCTAGAAGGGTGCTTTGGCTTACAACTCTATTTCTTACTGCAATATGCCGGAGTGCATCATCTTTTCTGATGCTGAGATGACACTGGGTCATGGCTTCTCTTTTCAGCTATAATGAAACTGCATAATTACAAGTGCTTATCATAATTTCTTTATTAGTCTCAGAGTTTGCTGAATTTAATCTGTGGCCTTCCAAGTTGTTTTGGAATTCAGTTTTAGGAAATGCTTGTGGCTGTAATTAGGAATTAAAATGAAAGAAATCACCAATTTCTTTTTTCTTGGTAGTGTTTAAAGTAACTTTTGGTTTTTTGCTATAAAGCTTACTTGGGTTCCAGTTTACTCTGTTTTTTGGGGTGGGGGTTAGATTTTTTAATATAGATTCTTATAGAAATAGAAAGCTTACCTGCTTTGTTGTAAAATGTGCGGTGTGAAACTGAGGAGCAAATCTGTGAAATCTTATATTTAACTGAACAGAACCTGTAGTTCTGCAGGGCATCTATCTCTAGTGCTCTACAGATGTGGAGTAGTAAAAATATATATATACTCCTTTTGAAGGGTTCAGTGAACAAAACTGACACATGGAGAGGAAGAAGAGACATAGAATATCCTTTTTATTAGTGGTTTGGGACAAAGTTGGGTATCTGATCTCTAGTTTTGATTCTCCATATTCACTGGATTATGTAGCTCCTCTCTTTTGAGTGCATGTACTTGTAGAAAAAAATTATTTCCTCCATTTCAAATTAGTGTTCAGCTTCATCTCTATCTCTTTGAACAATAAAGATAATTTTTCTGTAATTGTTTTGCATTCATGCTCTAAGTGCTCCATCCATCTCTTTTGCATAGTCTCTGCAACCCAATACAGAGACTTGTGTGTTTCATTAAAGGGAATCTAGTTTTGCTCAACTTTGAGTACAAAAAGAGGATAATACTGAATGTTTGGGGTTTTTTTAATAAAAAGTCCTTGTTATTTGCATCTTGTGCCAGTAATATTCTGGAAAATACCCTCAATCCAGGTGACCTCAACAAGCTGGAGAAATTAAAAGAACCCCATAAAATCCAACAATAAGTTCAAAGCCCTGCAGCTGGGAAAGAACAACCCCACACACCACTATGAATTGGGGGGCAGTCAGCAGGAAAGGAGCCTGGCAGAAAGGGCCCTGGGGACGTGGTGGATGCTGTGCTGAACGTGAGCCAGCAACCTTCCCATGCTGCAAGGATGGCTCACAGTGGTCTGGGTTACCAGCAAGTGCTCATTCCCTTTTAGTCAGCAATGGTGAAGCACAGCTGGATCCTGTGTCCTTCTCTGGGCTCCTCAGTGCTAGAGAGAGTTCAACAAAGACCCACAAAGACGATTAAGGGACTCTCCTGTGAGGAATGGTTGAGAGAGCTGAGGCTGTTCAGCCCAGAGAAGGCACAAAGGGGTTCTCGTCAATGTAGCTGAAAGGGACGGTGCAATTAGGTCAGGACCAGGCTCTTGCCTGGTGCTCAGTGATAGAACAAGAAGCAATGAGCACAAGCTGAAATGTGGGAGGTACCCTCTGAACATCAGAAAAGACTTCTTTGCAGTGCAGGTGGCTGAGGACTGGCATGTGTTGTCTGGAGAGGTTGTGGAATCTCCGTCCTTGGACATACTTGGAAGTCATCCCCATGTGGCCCTGGGCAGCTGCATTTGTCTGGCCCTACTTGAACAGGATAATTGGACCAAATGGTTCTTTTCACCTCCAGAACCCTCCTTCCAACTTCAGCCATTCTGTGAAAGATGGTTTGGAAATATACTGGGAACCTGGCTTGAGCCTGCTCTTTTCTTTGCAGTAATCGCCAACTGTGGAGAGAAAACAGATACTCTATTCCCTTTAGGAATCCTTAGCATAAGTGACAGAATCATGCACAGTTGCAATCCCATTGATGTTGATGGAGTACTAAAATCAACCCAGGGAATCTTCTTGGTATTTAGCAGTAGCACAGGTTGTCATAAAATGAAGATTCTCTGTCATGCTAATTTTACATCCCACAAGTTCCTTACGCCTCCGTTTTTTTCTCTCAAATATTTATGGATGCCAAAGAGTGCACTGTGGATGTAATAATTAAGATAATAGACCTAACTCTGGGCTCCCTCATTTTGTTGTAAATCTGGGGGTGATGTCGGTCTGTGTCAGGCATAGTGGATATCCCTGCGATGGTGCTTGCTCTGGGATAGCGCTGTCAATCTGCTGATATATTTGAGAACTCTTTAATTACTTTAGCTCTTTCATCAGACTCCTGAAAAAAGTCTTGCTGCCTTCAACTTTTCTTTCAGTTACTGTAATTATCAGTGGCATCAATATGTAGGGCTTTATTTCAGCTTTGGAGGAGGGCTTTTCTCTAATAGCTTTCCAAGCAGGTGCTAGGTGAAACTACTGCGTATTGAGCCTGATGTAGCATGAGGCTCATTGGGTAAAATAACAGTAGTCTGTGCTACTTAAAACAACTCTGGAAGGCTTAAGGAGGAGAGGAAGGAAAATATTTGAAGAGATCAACTTGATGTGGTTGAATACATGTAAAGTCACCTGAGAAGGATTAGAATTTGCCAAAGCTTGACCTGAACGAAGACCTCCATTTAGGGCTTGTGTTCCTACCAGATCAACTAACTACAGTAGTTTTTCTGTGCACAGTTCTCTACCAGCATTCATAGTGTGAAAGAGTCCAGTGATTTACTTAACTTCTGTGTCTCAGCTGTAGTAAGTTTAAAAAAAAAAATCTCAGTTTAACATTCCTTCTCCTTATTAGCTGCAGCTGGCTTTTTCTAATTACTAAAGTCAATATTTTTTTCATCTACATTCTGTTGCTTTTATCTTTGCTGGGAGCTCAGTGTATACACTTTAGCTGATAAGCAGCTACACGTGTAGTTCATATCCATAGAAGTGGACAGCTTAAAAAAAAGTGCATGCACTGACACTTCAAATTCCTAGAGAAGACCCAGTGGAGTAGTTAGTAGCAATGGTACTTCATCCACCACGGTGTTTGCTTTGTGCTTATATGGTGTTAGCAAACCCAGTGACCTTATTCTTAATAACATGATTACTGTGATTGTCTTTGAAAATCATGTGTTCTTCTGTTTCATGATGGTGTTTTAGAATGCTCAGGATACTTTCCATGCACTTCTCTGAAGTGATGGGTGTCTCATAGGCGTGGAAATGGAGTCCTGGGGTTACAAAATGAAACAAGAGAATGATAGTTGGGAAGGCTTAATCCCTCTGAGAAATCAAGTCACAAATGATGTTCTCTTTTTGCTCAAGTCTGCTGCAGAACTGGGATAGGGTTTGAAGAAAATTAAATGACTGATTTTGCCAACATCATTTAATTAGAACAGATGCTTACCACAGCAGGCCCCTATAGCCATTCCTGCTAAATCTGAGGCTTGACTATTGAATGGTAAAGTAACTAATCCTTTTACATACAATCTTAATATGAAAATTTGTATTTAAGGTTTTTTAGAGGAGTTACTTAGTCTTGTGCTTCTAGATATAGACTTGGGGATACTCTTAACTGGGACATGAATTTGCCATTACCAACCAGAGGTTTCTGATACCTTCCTCTAAAGCACTGGGTACTGCTGGAGTGAGCCATGCTTCTACTCAGTATAAAAATTTCCAAGTAAAATTTTTGTTGTAAACAGAATGGTAATTGAGTCTATATTTTTGAGATTTAGCATAGCATGTGACATTCTGGGCTCGATCTTAAAAATACCTTAAGTCACAGTTAAGTTTGGTGAATATGTAATGAGAAAAAACACACTATGAAATGCAGTGCTGTGGAGGAATAGCATGTCTCTCAAGAGACTTATATTGCAATGATTTAATGTCAGAACTATTTAGAGTTAACCTTCTTTTGCATTTACACCTCATACCACTAAATTATGAAACTCTGACTAAGATTGAACCATTTTGTTTAGCCACAAACATAGTTATCACTGCTTGTTATTGTGTTTGTTTCTTGTTTTTGTCATACATTCCTAGTTTGTAACAGAAACTGTCTCGGTAGTGATCATGGGGAGATCCCCATGATATTCTACTGTGTGCAATAATTTTTCTCTTGTTTATGTATGTTTAGCTAAGAAGAAATCTGATTAGTTGAATGCTCTTGATAATATTCAAGTACTTCCTAGAACTTTGCTTTTGCTGTTTGATGTTCCATTTTACAGCTTTACTTAAATGCTCTGCAGGGATTGTGGTTTAGTGGTGAGAGCATGAAATTTGAATCCAAGGTGCCTGGTTCTCTTACCAACAGAGCTGGTCAGTATGTTTAAAACTAGATTCTTCTATCTCACAACCCCCTAAGAGATTTTTGCATGTGTGTCTACAAGGTTTTGGTTTTTTTTTTTTCTTTCTCTGTTTTTCTGAAATAAATATTGAACAGCTTAAGCAGGCACTGCAGTTCTCTTTCCCTTCTGTGCCCCAGTACCTCTGGAGTAGAGGGTAGTGTTTTATCACAGCGCAGTTTAAATTGTATCAGTGATATGCATGGCTAACAGGTCCTAGAGTGCTAATCTCTAGGCATTTATATGGTTATTATGAAGGATAATAAGCACATAAATAAGTTTCCTGCCTCCAAGTTTATTGACTGAGCAAACACCAGCATGAGAACATTGCATTCATGACAATGATTTAAGAGCTTGAGAAAGTGCTGGCTCTATCTGATGTGAAGTTTTCTGTGCTGTCATGTCTATCAGAACTGAGACAACAAAATCTGTATGACTCTACATCAGTGCTCTGCAGGGTGCAGAAACAACTACTGCTTGACTGCTTGTTTTCATTACTAGGTAACTGTCTGGAAGTATTTAAATGGGGTTCTATCCTGACGTTTAAACTTTCAGATACAGAGGATGGAGCTCTTCAATTGCAGGTAGGTATTTCTAGTAGTCTAACTTAATTGTTATATGAAGAATTTACGTATTTGCAAAAAAAACCCAAAAAAAACCCCTAAAAAAACCCAAAACAAACCCAAATTATGTTTTATTTCCTTCCAAACTGAGCTGGGCTGTGAAATTAAGATGTCTTAAAGAGGCCCACAGCTACAGATATGAAGCTGAACACCTTACTAAGTTTACCTTATCTGAAAGTGGAAACAGCTTTAAAATTTAAGGTATTCTCAAAATTAAGAAATGTATATTTATTGTACTAAGAATATAAGAAAAGGAGATACCATTTTTGTCTTTACCTCTTCAGAGCTTCCACTATCTTTTCTTTAATTCTCCAGTCTCTCATTATTCACATTGCAAACATAATCTGTGTAATGTCAGCCAAGTGCCTTTTAGTTTTTTAGGAACATATGACCTGTCTGTTTTTAAGACTCTATTTGCATTTCCATGGAATTATGAAAAAAAATTCAATAGGCCCTTGCCAAATACTAATTCTAATTTCTGCTTGAAATGTACTGAATGGTCAGCACTCGGACTACACAGGTAAATACATTTAATACATTTTTATCTTCTTTATGAGGGAATTCTCATTTGAATTTAAAAAAAAGCCCTGTAGTCATTAAGTGTCATTTTTCAGGATGACACTCAGTCTGCTGTGATTTAAGTGGATCTAAAATACAGAAGCTAGTACATTTAATTTCAGTTTTAATAGTATTCCAGCAAAATGTGGAGATAGCTGCGTGTATCTGAAAAGCAAATATGCTCCATCTGTTCTAGTTCAATATTTCTAAGTCTGGTCCATCATCTTTGAAGTCTCAGACTCTGATGACTGGGGTTGACAACAAGGGAGGATGACAGAATATTTGGTGGATGTTTTGAATATGGCAAGTACAAGCAGGATGTAAAGCTCAGTGGTGTTGGATTGAATTAGAGTGATGTCTTGCAGCTAAGTGTAGGTTTGTTTAGTGGGGAGGCATTCAGTTTGAATTGTCTTTTTAACAGATCTTTTCCTAAATCAGATACTTTCATACTTTCAAAGTTCTAATTTTTCAGTTCAGTGTTTCTCCACTATGTCTAAAGACACCTATTCTGCTCTTCTACCTTCCCCTTTCTAGTCAAATTGTTTTGCTGCTCCTCTTCTTAGCCATGTGTGGCTATGGTAGCATAAATAGCATTTATTCTTCCTTCACTGTTTGCTTAAGTGTCTACAAACTCTTCTATATGCCTGCAAATACTGCATTTTCTCAAAGCATATTACTGAAAATTCCATATTTATTTGAAATACCAACTTATTGTCTCCCAACACCCAAAAATCAAAAAGTCCTTGTTGAAAGTGGTTTCATTGGTTCATTTTTGCCTTGGAAGACAACTTTTTAGGGATTCTTGAAGTTTTTAAAATCTAGTAATTTCAGTTTTTTTAAGAGTTCTATGAATTATGGTTTTGCAATGATAGTGATCAATTTTGCTAAATATTTAGAGCAGAATAACTGCAGTGATAAGGAACTCCCTCATGTGCACAGAAGGTATATTTTCATTGCCTGATTTTCAGCATATGTGACCTTGGTGAAGTTGTTCATAAAATGTCCTGTATCCACCTTTCTTTTTTTGGAAAATGGTACATTTACTCTTTGTGTAGTTCTACAAGATGCTGCATATCTGAGAAATAAATTCAATTATGTTGTCTAGTATTTTGGTTTTGCTTGCATTCTGCTACATGCTTTTTTGGTCACATATCTGTAAATTGGAAGATCTTTTCCTTAGGAATACACATTTTCTTCTTTTAGTGTCTTTATCTGGCATGTCTTTTGGAAGCTTTCTTCCTAGAAGCAACACAATGGTCAGAATCTCATGCTTGGACTCTGGAGCATAGTATTCATAATTCAATTTTCTTAAACTGCTCTGTAAGTTCCATAAGGCAAAGATATTAGGGAGAATTCCGGCCCTGAGAGATGAATTATTCATTTTATGCTGACCTGAGTGGAATAAGAATATCACCATTGGTTAACAAATGTCAGACAAAATGTTGTAACAGTTTGAATGTTTTTGTAAAGCAGCTTTGCTTATCCAATGCTTTTCCTGGATTCTGGTAGGACTGTTCTCATTTGCTTATTTGCCCGGTAGTTTTTATGCCTTATGTGAAGATTATAATGAAGCCTTGGGCGCCTTAGATGTAGCTGAAGTGAGCTGGAAAACAGGCTATTTCCAGTACAGAGCCAAGCTTGTTACTAATGCTCAATAAAAAACAGGAGAATGGGATTTCCTTCAAGTTTCTGAATTTTATTTACTCAGCTTAATCTTAGCATGTAAAATCTTATGGGCATGAATGAGATTAAGTAACACACAGTCTAGTTAGCATTGTTTCAGACTTGGCAATAAACAAACTTTGCTCTTTTCAGCCTCTCAGTAGATAAATGCTTCATATTTTATTAGAACAATTTGGGTCCTGACATGAACTGTAAGCCTGTTAAGCCTGTAATATAGTGATTAAAATTGGAAAAATACAGGATGCAAATATGTTCTTCATTATGCACTTTAATGCCAACCAGATATGTAGTATGCAGTCTAGAACATGATAGTTGGAGTGTGCTAAGCAACTAGCAAATTGTTGACAAGGCTCATCTGCTATTAGTTTGTGTTGGGGTTTAGAGCAAAAGACCTGAAGAAATTTCAACTGTTTGACATTACTTGCTGATGCCTGTTGCATCTGGCTGGACACAGCTTAAATAGACAGGGCCAGTACCTTTATTACCTTCAGCTAAGTATTCTTCATTGAAGCAAGAAACAGGACCAACTAAAGAATATGTGAAGAATTCATCAGTAAATCTTACAGAAGAAGAAGACTCCTCAGTTATGAGAGTGGCTTCTTTTTTACATTGGGAATAATAATAATAAGTAGTTCTAGTCTATGAAGCAGTAAATCCAAGCTGTTCTCTTCTACCATGATCTTTCAGTATGGGACGGGTTTTCCTTCCCAAATTTAATCTGAGAGTTGCACAGATCGCTTAAAAGGTGAGAAAGAAGGAATTCCTAGTGATACCATAGCATCTGCTATGAGGAGTTTGGAAGTGATGGTAATGGTCTCAGTTGCCAATAAATGATTTGCTCAGTGGGGAAAATCAGCTTCCAAACACTGGTCTCCACACTGGAATGTGTGTATCTTACCTGTGGGGAGCACACACATGGAAAGGAAGCTTGAAAACCTTTTGAATACAGTTTTAATTTTCCCATGCACTGTTTTCCTCTTGGATTGTCAAGATATTAGACTTCTGCTTGAAAAATGTGAAAGAATATTGATCAAGAGTCCTCATTATGTAATTGAATCATGAAGTCATTCACCTTGGAAAAGACCTCTAAGATCAGTGAGTCAAACTGTTAACTCAGCATTGCTATGTCCACTATTAAACTATGCTCCTAAACAGCCCATCCACATGTTTTCTAAATAGCAGCAGGATGGGGACTCCAATGCTTCACTGAGCAGCCAGTACCAATTCTTCCTTGTCATGGCTACAAGAAATATGCAAGTTATCATTGGTATTAGTGGTTCTTCCATTTGTGTTGCTAAACTCAGAAATACATTTCTTCACTTGCTTGGATTTTCCTGTGTGAGCTTGTCCAGCAGCTCCCCAGCCTTTTATCTTCTCCTCTGGTACACCCTCACAATGGAGAGCTTGGAAACATGGCCAACATGGCCCAACCTTAACAAACTTTTCACTTGGTGCCAAGGACAGCTTGGACCCCTTTTTAGATCCTCTTTGCCAGATTAAATCAATTCAAGCTCCCACATGGTGCACAAAATGTGTGGGCTGGACTCACACCTCACAGCTGCTTTCAGGAGATGTTCACTCCTCCAGACATCCCACTCTATTAAGCTTGGCCCAGGGGACAGGCTGTCCCTCAGCACTGGTTCTGCTGTGCACCTGGGCAGGCTTTCTCTGACATAGGACAGGATGCAGAAAGGGCTCAGCTCAGCCACTACCTCCACTCCAACACTGCAGAAGCCTTGAGCTCCTTGCTGGGCCCGTTTGCATCTCTCTACTGGGTGCCCCAGGACTGCTCACACAACTAATTACAGTGGTGATTTGTGATGTTCCAAAAGTTTTTGAAGTCCATAAATGGACCTGTTGTCCTGAAATAGGTTCTTCCACCCAGAGTACATCAAACCCACTGTGCACTGTAGAGATTTGTATTGTTTATACTGAAAGCCATCATGGTTTTTTTTGGTCAAGTTTCCCTTTACGCTCCATGGAGTTTGTGCTGAAGATATTTCTGTGTTTTGGCTTCCAAGCCAGACAGACTTTTAGTACATTTGCATAAGTGAAAGAACAGTCCTTTTATAAATGGAGGAGACATTCTTTTGAAATCACCAAATTAATGATAAGTTAATTACTTACTGATTTAATAATGCAGCAAAATTAGTGTATTGCATTAGTGTGCTGCTATATTATTTCCTTTCATTTACAAGACAGCATAGCAGAAATTACTGGTTTTTGTAAGAATCAGACAAGTTCCATGGCACTTGCAATTGAGCAAGAAAAGAGACAGTGAATCCATAGTCTCACTTTGTCCCTCTCTTAATCCTCAGACCTCTCCTTTAGGACCAGAAATACCACACTTCCACAGCACAGAATGTAGAAAAACAGTGCTTGGTGGAGAAAAGCAAAATGTGTCTTTCTATTGGTGGTCAAGATTTGGCAGAGGAATAGGAAAATAACCCTTTTTCATGAAAAGCAGACAACTATCATAGAAAGTATCATTCAGTGAAAAGAAAAATAATTGCCAAACAAGATGTCAGCGTAGGAGCATACAAGCAGCCCCAGCAAACAGTACCAAATTCATTGGTGTGGGATTTTGGGGTGCAGCTTTTATTGGGTCTGACAAAGCGTGCTGTGATCTGTTTGGAATGAGACTTCATAGAACTATATTAACAGCCTGCACACAGATTCAGAAAACATTCCTGTATTTGAAGTGGTTTAGCAAAATTCGTTTATCCATTAAACCAAGAATTGTGTTTAGGCTGCAGGACCCGATGGTCCCCATAATGTGCACTGGGCTCCCACCAGTCATGTGTAAACTGTCTAATTGCTCTCAGCTGTGTTGTAACAAATAATTGGAAACTTAATATCCACCAGCAGCCCTACCTGTAGCTGTAACAGTAGCAGATATTCCTCTTAGGGTTCCTTCAAAAAAAGATGAGAACACTCAGAAAAAGTTTAGTTGTTTTTTTTCTCCCTGCTACTTTTATAAGCTGCTGTGCAGCATGACTTGCCTGCCTGTTGTCCATGTTGCATTTTTGGCAAGTACTCCTGCCAAGTTCGCCATTTGAACAACTGTCAGTGGGGAGAGATACATTTCTCTGTTGATACAATGATGATTTTAACAGCTTGCTGATGCAGTGGAGGACACTCCAGAAAGTTTCCTGGATGTAGAGATCTTTGCTTGGATGCCAGGGTGCTGTATGGTGGGCAGCTCTGTCCTGCCCATCAGGTGGACTTTCATGTCTAAAAGACTCATAAACATCCATGGTAGCATTTGATGTTATTCCTTGCTCACTTTATGTGTGCGGGATGCAAAAGCAATGAAAAAAGTCATGCCCAGTGTTCCGTAGAAGGATTGTTTCTGTTTTTGCAATGTTACCTGATCTATTGGAATTTTCCAGATACTGAACTGAGGAACCCAAATCCACTCAAATGTATTACAAGACCTGGGAGAGTACCCTGAAGGTAGGGTTATGGCATTAGTTAACAGAGCTGTGCAGTCCTCTCAAAAACATAAAGGACATACTTGTGTCAAAAATTGGGAATAGCTGAAGCAAAGTTGTAATGAGATCTCTTGAAAACTATCATTATGTACATTTTCATTTTAACTCAAGTATGAAATGAGAAATCTTCTCTTTCCTTCGTGGCTGTGTCTGAGCAGATGTAACTATTTTGGTGTTCTATAGTTAGCCCAGTAATTAGCTGATGATTGCTCAGCAAAGAAACCAACAAATCAAAAATGTAGAGTCCAGTGACTCATCTGAGAATATTTGCTGTGTGTTATATTTGATTGTTAATTCTTGGTTATATGATTGCTGTATGAAGTATCCACGGTTTCATAACTGGAGAAAGGAGATTAAGTGTAAGAGCTGGTTTTCAAAGGAAAGTGTTTTCCTGAGTTCATGTGGAGAAGCTCTTTCTCTTTCCCATTCAGGATAAGCCAATGAGGCCAAAACAGGAACAAAAAAGCCGCAAAAGTGTCACTGTGAAGTTGCAGGTGATAGTAAGGTTTAAACATTTAATTGGGAATCTTACATTCATCTGAGTCTAGCTGTGTTTGCAGTGTTTTACAGGAGCTGATGTGTATTAAGCACCAACATCTTCCAGGATATGACCACTCTTGGTCTCCTCCTGATCTGAACCGAGCAGATGATGGATGGGCTCAGTGGGATGTGGATCTGCCCAGTAAAGAGCCTTGCACATTCTCATCTTTGTGGCCTTGTAACTTCACAGGCTGCAGGATGGCACATGAGCAGAACAGTCTTAAATCATAGAATCATAGAATGGCTGGGGTTGGAAGGGGCCTCAAAGACAATCTGTTTTACCCCCCCTGCCATGGGCAGGGACACCTTTCAGCAGATCAAGATGCTCAGAGCTCCATCCACCCTGGCCTTGACTGTTTCCAGTGATGGGCCATCCATAAGTTCTCTGGGCAACCTGTTCCAGTGCCAGGAATGTGTGGTCTTCTCTTCCCTCCCATTTTCTTCAATGTATCTATTCCTAATAGCCAAGCATCTGTGTGAGATTTTTGTTTGTGGACTTTCAGATTCTCTTAGAACTTGTAGCAAAAGCTCAAACTTCTTGGTATTTAGCACATGTTAAGTTGAATTTGGTGGTCATATGGGCTTGAAAATTTGCAGTTGTCAGTAACAGAGGGGAGTAGGTCCCTTTACTTCCATTTATGACTCTGAAAACATTCCTTCTTAACTACTTGAGCAATTTACTAAATCTTAGCATTTTAACTACATTTCCCAGCTATAAAGGGGTGAATAAAGATAAAGAAGTTTTCCTGTGCTTATCTTTTTTAGTTGCTCTCTGCTGTGATTTTGACTGACATACATTTTGATTGACAGTCCATATATATATATGTTTGCAACTATGTTTTTCTAAATATTTCTTAAACTCTCCTTCCATACTGTTCATTATTTGTGTAGGATGCATTACAGGAACACGATCCCTTGAATCTTGAGCATGCACTTTGTTCCTTACCTCTTGGGTTTTTTATTGTAGCCCTTATCTTGAGGTAAGGTATAATGCAAGGTATTTTGTAGGTCTGTGATGAACTCTACTGAATTCAGGAACCACATGCAAGATCAAGGCCTAAATACTTTAATCAAGAAGTCCTAAAGAGTATAAATAAGGAAATGAAAGTGGTAAAAGATAATGCTAGTTTAAGGGAGCAGAATGTGGCACAAGTGGAAGGAATAGTCAAGAAGGGAGTTTTTATTGTGGAAGGGAAATCAGTTGAGTTGATTTGTTTCATATGTGAGATTCTTTTTTTAAAAAATATTTGTTTAAGAGCAAAATGGAAATTCCTTACTTGGGAATATTGTGGTGGAGAATGATTATGCATGCGTGACAGAGGATAACAATGTATACATTAAAACAAACAAACAAACAAACCCAAAACTACTCAAAATATCAGGGGATTTAGAGAAGAAACACCTATTTATTGACTTTAACAGCACCTAAATTGTGTGTCCCTGACTTAATTAGTGTCAAAGTTACTTGTATCTCATCATATTAATCTTCTATTTCTAACAGTTAACTGAAATACAGTTCTCCAGAGTGTTTAAGTTTTAGGTGCTGATGGACAAAGTTTGTGCATCTTATAAATTGCATGCACTGTGTAGAACTCTTATTAATTGGTGGTGGAAGTTACAATCCATATTTTAAATAAGTAGTATAATACAACCATTCAGAATTACACCACAAAAAAGAGAGGGGTTTAATGGACTCCATATGTCTGCTCTTAGAACTGGTTAAGTAAAACTTTGTTATACCACATAATGGTAAACCATCAGTGCTATAATGTCCTTGGGGTCTTTTAAGAACCTCCTTTATAGACACTCTTCTGACAAAGATTAATTCATTAATGGATTCTAACTACCAGGAATATAGTTTATATGGCTACAATGAACAGGCATCAGAGTTGGTTGCATTGTCCCTTTAAATTCCTGGAAACTCAATATCCTTGCTCATGAGGAAGAGCTGGTTTTCAACAAGCAGCAGCACTTCAAGTATGTCACTTGCATTTTAAAACAATAGTTTCAACGCATACTTTAGTTTATACTCTTTCAGAATAAAGACTAGAATAGTAGAGGTATCTAGGAATACAGAATGCAATCTTCCTGTATCAGTGATAATTTGTGATATGGAAATGATAGTAATTATTTCTTAAAAGGTGTTTCATGGTTAAACATTTTAATAAAACAGCTCTATTTATAACTTGGAAGTTATAAATAGCTAAGGTACTAATGGGTAGCTAGCCTAGGGCCACATTATTTAGATGGTTTGATGGCCTGAAATACTTGGGAGCATTTCCAAACCCAGTGACTGTACATATGTGCTGCCTGACCTAGCCACTACTTTCATATTGAAAATCAGATCACTGAGTTCTTGGTCAATGGTCCCATGGGGAGCAGGTTAAAAACTGTAACAATTTGCCCTCCTTCATTTGCCCCCTGGTAAGAAATATGAACACCCACGTCACATCATTCTCACCTATCTGCGTCTGCTGCTCTGTGGATCAAAACTGCCCAGTGGTACCAACACATCTTTTGGGGGACTGGCAAGAACTATCCATGGAAGTTGATTGCAGGAATTCTGGACATTCATATAGGTGTACACTAATGAGACGAGTGTGCTTTGCTAGAAAACAAAGGCCATAGCTCTATTAAAAAGGTTGGAGACAGAAAACTAATAATCCATTTTTAAATTGAAATTTTTGCTTTTCAGAATACTGTATGTAAATGTGTATGTAAGTATTTGAGCACATACAAGGGAGTTATTGCATACTGTCGAAGTTCTTACTATGTTTGGTTGAGGAGTCAAAATTAAAAATTTTACAAAAAAAGTACAGTAAATTCACGAATACAAGCCGCACTGAGTATAAGCCGCATCTGTGGGTGTTGGCAAATATTTCAGTTTTTGTCCATAGATAAGCCGCACCCGAATATAAGCCGCTCTGTCGTTCGCAGCGAGGACCCGCATGCAATTAGTAACAGAACCGCGGGAGGGCGGGGTTTACTGGCTGAGCTAAGGCTGTGCAGGCTCGGCCCGCTAGGGGCCGCTGACGGGGCCAGGTGGCCCAGCCCGGTGCTGCCGCTCGGGGCCAGCCGCCGCTGCCACTGGGCTCGGTCACCCCGGGTCGGCGCTGCCCCGCGGTGGCAGGCAGGGACGGAGCTTCCCCCGCTCCTATGGCAGCGGCGGCAGGCGGGGACGGAGCTTTCCCGCGCCCGTGGCACCGGCGGCGGGTGCGGACAAAGCACCCCCCCCCCCTCCCCGAACCGTGGCAATGGCTGGGCGGGCCCCCTCCCCCCGTCCTCCCCTCGGCTGCGGCAGAGGAGGGAAGAAGAGAGCTCTCCCGCCTCTCTCCCCGCCCCCCATGCTGCCTGCAGGGAGCCAGGGCAACACAGTAACACTGTAACAATCGCGGAATGCCGGCTTTTACTGGCAGGTGCTTGGCTCGGCGCCCTGGCTGGCATGTCTGGGGTTGTAAATGTCAGAAAATTATTCACATATTGGCCGCCCCCGACTATTAGCCGCACTTCCGGGTTTCCACCAAAGTTTTTGTCAAATTACTGCAGCTTGTATTCGTGAAATTACTTTTCAAAGATTCTTTTGAAAAACTAGTAAATATCAAAATAATTTCATTCAATCTCTTGCATATTGGGTTTTTAATTCAATTAAATGTTAGGCTTTAAAAAAAAGACAGACTTTGAAAGGAATTGTTTTACTACATGTAGTTGACCCCTCAAAGTCATATTCAGAGCATTTCATTCTTCTTTTCAAAGCAACTACCTCATGTTCAGGTGCATCTCCCTCTTCCATAGTCCACATGGATATTCACACTTCATGTCAGGATGGCTGCGTGTGTCTGGCCTTGGCTGGAGGTCAGATGTGTGCCCAGCCACTCTCGTGTTCCTCTTCAGCAAAACAGCTTGGGGGAAATGAGATGATAAAGCTCACAGACAGAGCTCAAGACAGGGAGATCACTCACCAAACTAGATGTTCTTTTGCTACATGGGAGTAAGAGCAGTGGGGATCCATTTCTAACTCCTGGAGAGACAGAAAAGGCATATGGGCCACTTCTTAAGATATCACAGTGTCGCCTTGTGATAATGAAGTAAAAGAGTTTCCTCAAAACTTACTGGGATTGCTGATATTTCTATAGAGCAAGGAAAAGAAAGCAAAAAAATGGAACAGTTCTTCTTGGTCTGTGAAGTAGTTTCCATGCATTTCTGATTTCTGTAACACAAACTGACTGCAAACTTAGGCATTACTTCATTTTTTATTTTTTATTTTTTGAGAGGAATGAAATGCCATTTTTCTCTCTTTTACTTACCACAAGAATCCAGGACCTGTATGTTTAGGATCCCATTCTCCCATATCTTAAGTGTTGGCAGTACCTTTGGAGGTTCTGCATTTCACCAAAAATATAGTTTGCTGCTGGAAGGGAATGATATAGCTATCAGAGAAGAACAGGAGAAGTCTCCTGTCATGGAAGTTTATATATAATTCATCATTTGTCCCTTCAAAAAGGGCTGATTATTAATTAATGTAGTTACTCAAGTTCACATTTTTCATCAAGCAGTAGTTACTGTAGTAACAAACATAATACATTCGTTATTTCAGATGTTTGGATTGAATACATGCTCGCAATTACCTTCTGCACATATGTAATACATTCTAGCTTTTTATAAGGCTGTTGGTTACAAATGGCTTTGAAATAACTACCATGCCTTCCAGCTATAAAATCCCATAATAATTATTCATTATATCATCATCATTTTTATTATGTTAAAAGGGATTCTTCCACACCCCCTCCCACAGCAGAATGTTGTAGGAGAGATTTCTTTTGCCCACATTAATTCAGGATTGTTCAGCATTCAATAGAGCCATATCATCTTTGTTTTAAGGAAAACTGAATGGAGTGAGACAGCTGCTCCATGAAACTTCAGTAATTGGATTCATGTTTAAATAACTTGGGCAAAAAACCCCTTCAGCTTCCTAGCTTAATTCTTTTTATTATCTGCATGTAATCTGAGTAGGTTCTAACTAGAAGTTCTCTAACAACTAGGCTAGCTGGCTTTATAGCTATAATTTAGGCATAGTTGAACATACCTCTGACAATTCCTACTTCCTGTTATGTATTCTGAACATAAAAGACAAGGATGTTGAGATGGTAATTTGTTCCTGAAAATGAATTCTGATTATTTTAACCCCTCTTCCTTAAATTTTAAAACTATTTCTTGAGCTTAAGGCCATTTATTTGTGTTTAGTTTTGTTTTCTTCTCTTTTGTATTTAAGACTACAGAAAGAATCTGATTTTAACTTAATTTTAATGTGGTATATGCTGTTATAACATACAACTGCTTAAGCATATTTTAAGCTATCAAATACACTCATTTAAACTGCTTTGGTTCCAGAGCATCTGATTTAGATACTTGTGCATTCACTTCGTAAATAAAGTGAAAGCATATTGTGTCATACAAGATTATTTTTTTCTTCATTATCTGATCCTTATGCATTTGAACTTGGGCTTCTGTGACAAAGGCACAGTTGTTTGTCTGCTGATTGAATTTAACAAGAAGCTGGTGTTCTCTAAGTACAAGTCCCTCATTTCCTATAGCGTAACAGTACAGTAATGCTAAGGGCACATATGTACAAAAAAGCATTAAACTCCAGAAAATCCCCTTAAATCTCAAAGCTGGAAATTCAACCACTGAAAGGTAATTGTACTGAAATTTAAGCCCAAAGTAATTTTCTTACATGGTTAAGGAGTTTTAAATGTGATTAATAAGCTGCAATAAAGGGGGTGTTTAGAGGCAACTTCAGGGAGATGTTATGAACTCATGTGCTGATCAGTGATCATAGTTCCCAGCCAAATGCACTGCAAAAAGATATTTTAAAACCTCTTGGGAAATAATAATAGTAGTAGTAATAATAATAATAGTAATAGTAATAATAATAATAATAATAATAATCCACTGCAACGTCTCAATTTCTTCTGTTAAATATTTATGTAAATAGGTGTTTTTGGAACTGCTGCCTTTTAAACGGACTTTGGCAAGTGTCTCCACCTACCCCTGAAGTGTAGCACCCTTGCATTACAGCAAAGTACAATACTGGGTTTGATTAAAGTTTAGAGAGGGACCAATTTAATTTAACTGTAGCCATCTGAAGGTTAGACTCTGTCTGACTTAACCATTAGTCAGTGAGACAAAATGGGCAGCTCAGCAGGGATGCTCATCCCCCTTAGCTTTTAGGTTCCCCTCTAGTCAGTGGAACATGATGAGTGTCTCCAAGGGTAGCTTGTCTTATCCCAAAGGGCTAACCTAAGAAAGAATCCTTAAGGTCTTAGCTGCTGAAGTTGGGTGAGGTGAATTCCATCCTCAGCTCACTAAATATTGTTACTAGAGTGTACTTTTTTATGACTTGAGAATGATCTGGGATCTCTGTGCTGGAAATTAAATCACTCTACAAACTTCAGTGAGGCAGAACATTTGTTTTAATATCGTAGAGCAACACAAAATTTTGAATTGTGAATTTCTGAAAATGAATACGTTTGTTAAAGCTTGAGATCTCCGTGGGTGGGCTCTTGTCTGGAAAGTTTTGATGGAGTCTAAAGACTGAAATTTCAGTGATTTTTTGGAAGTATCATTCCATTATGATAAAGGATTATGGTAGAAAAGCACTTTCAATATTAAATCTAAGCATGTATTTTACATTGTGCAACATGCACAGGTCCTGTCCTGTTCTTCATTCCTGCATTTCCTAATCCTTACCTTCACAAAAGTTGGAATCAATATATCCTGCAAGCCTTCAAGTGCACAAAGCTAACACACTTCTGTGAGTGACATCCTTTTTCTTACAACTATTTAATCTGCTCAACTAATGAGCTGATGAAAATACCTACACAAATAAAGAAAACTGTTTGTCTCCAATTCTGTTAAAGCAACTTAAAATTTCAAAATATTCAGCAGTATTTTTTGTGGAGCATCTTGCCAAAGTATGTTAGATTTCTGGATTGCCTAGAAAGATGTTTTGCTAAGCTTCTAATCTTAGTATGTTCATTTACACAGCAGTATTAACCTCTCCATTGCATTCTATATGTGTAAATATGTTATTTTTTTTTCTCTTTTGCCTATTTCCCTTCCTGGGTCTGCATAGTAACCACCATGGACTATATTTTGGTGGATGGCTGGTGCAATGGATTGGCTCTTAAATTGTTTTGCTTTTGGCAGTTGTGCCTGATTGGTTTCTGCCTTCTGTTTAACTCCTATTTTTTTTTTATTTTGATTGTAGTCACTGTTCTTTATCTCTAATACTTACATTGTGGTGTGTTTGTTTTAGAGTTTCCACAGTGTGTGATAGTTTGTTCTAGTTTGTTCTTTGCATAGTCCCATATGTTCACCTACTGATGACTTGGACAGCAGAGAGGAAAAAGAAAAAAAAAAAAGGAAAGAGCATATGTGTTTTTTTCCGACTTTTGTAGTCAACACAAAATACACAATGGAAAACACAGTTATTTCAACAGACTCAAAGCTGAGACCTGGGTAAAGCTTATAGTTTCAATGAGACTCAAGGGAACATGTATTTTTCTGCCAACTCTAAAAGGAGTTGAAAATGTGTTGAAAACTTATATGTGTTGTATTTGTTTTGTCTGTGTAGGAAAGTGCTTCTGTGTGGCCCCTGTATTTCTTGGTGTTCTCTACAGCTGACCTTGTAGGTGGGTTTTATGTCTCCAGTGTTGATCAAAGGGAGTTTGTAAACTGCTTTTTAAAAGTTCTTTGAGAGCTGATGTGACTCGTGTTTCATGGGTTTGAAACATTATTGAAAATATGTTCAGCAAATTAACTTTTATTTCTATGGGGAATTTAAATTCAGTTTCTTGAGTGTTAGGAGTGTTTTTCCCCTCTCTACTACAAAAAATAGGGATTTCCAATGGTATTTGAGTGGAAAATTGAGCATTCCCATTTTCTGATATGATTTCATTCAACTAAGTGTGTAATTTTGCTCATGGTAAAGTTACTGGTCACATGCAAGTGAACATATTAGACTTGTGTGCACCTGTACATTAAGGTGAGATTTTTAGAGCAGCATGTGTGGCCACTTCTTACACATCATTAGGTTAATTAGTTCTTCAAACACCTATTACTCCTGTTAGCATTTTTTAAAAATATTACTCAGTGCAGCTAGGGAAGGGTTAGGGTATTCAGCTGTGCCACTTCTATTGCTGAGGAGGGAACAGGTACCTGCTGCTTGATGTCAAGTGAAAGAACAGATCTCTGGGATGTGGCTTAATTGATTTATTTATTTATTGCCTAAACTCTGCTATAACTTTCTATATAGTTACTTTCCTTTACTTTATAAAGTTACTTTCCATGCTCATGTTTCCAAACAAATTCAAATGTGGACAGACATAACTGATTTTAAATATCCCGTCAGGCTAGGCTGGTTTCAAGCCCACTGGAAGTAAGGAGTGTCAGTACACTTCCCATTTTGACCATGTTGGAACTGTTTTCATGAAATTGCTTCGTGAGGTGGATTAAGTTGGTAGTGAATTCCTCCAACTACCAGTGGAGCTGAGCAGAATTTAACCATGTTTCTCCATCATAGTGCTTTCTTCAGAAAGTTACTGTTCTCAATCTGTGCAAAAGCTCTGCAAAGTAATTATGTAAAGATGGGAGCTCTCACAGGAACATACTTAGAACTGCACCACATATGTAAGCAGATGTTATTTTGTGGTTTAGAAACATTAACTTCTTTTTTTTTTTTTTTTCTCCAGCTGTATACCAGGATCTTCCATTTGTGCACTTTCTGGATACAGTCAGAAGTTTATGTATCAGTTTATCAAAAACCAGTCTGTTCTCTTGTATTTGTGCCTGATACTGCCAAAACCACTCAGATACATTTGGATGAGCTTTTTCACTTTTGGATATATTTTTATTTGTTTATTTTGATACATGGTATTTCGAGATTGCTGCTCTGCAGGAGCAGCAGCCAAAAGGAGATGAGACTAATCCTTTGTTTAAACAGTTCAAAGAATAAACTGATATAGTAACTGCTTTTAGACTCTCCAAACTACTTTGTAACAAAAACAATATATTTAACTCTCTCTTTGTTTTACTAATTGCAGTTTTATTGAATTATCTTCTCTATTTGAGAATGAAGTGATTTGGAATATTGCAGTAGGAGTCTGTGTCAGTCTGGGTTGTATTCTGCCTTTTTTTCTGTTTAGTCACACTGAGTCATGGTCTCCCCTTTTCCTAGAAGGGCATGTCTCTGCTACCAATAGTGGACCTGTTCAGCCACAGAGATTGAGTGTGTGTCTATGTATAGCTTTCCTTTCTGAGCAGTGTTTTCTGAAATTTGTATTAATTCCTATTTCTAAGGTCAGGTATTTTCCTTGCATTCTCTTGTACTGCAGTGTCAAAACATATTGTCTGTTACCAGCAAGTGGAGATTAGTTAGCAAAAGAAATCAATTGGTTGATCAATCCTCTTTGTTGAAAGTGTTGTTTTCAGATGTGTTCAGGACATCTAACTTCTTTTTTCCTGTTCTAAATCCCACTTCACCATAACCTTTTAATTTCTGCTGGTGGAAGTTTAATGCCGAAAGGGTGAGATCTCCTGAGCTGCAGAAGCCTTTGAGGAAAAGCTGATGAATGGGTAGAAATATTGCAGCTGCCCAGGAGAACTCCAGTAACACTTTCTGTGCCTCAGAGAGCCTGGCAGCTCCCTACCTTTCCAGCTGAGTGCCGCTGCGAGACTCATCTCCAAAGGGATGAAAAAGATTCAAGGTATCTCTGAGCTGTGTGAAGTGTCATCTATCCTTTGGCTACTGCAAAGCAACAGGGAAGGTTTGAGGATTTGCATTAGCAGTTAATCATTTAAGCCTTTTTGATCTGATTCCAATGAGCTTTTTCCTTGCTCTTCTGTTTTGAGGACTTTACAGATAACATAGTACCATGGGAGATCTCACAGTCAAGCTTTTATTTGGTCTAAGGTGGTCCGGTCTTAACCACTGGAATACGAACTAGGTTTGGATTTCTTCTTGGGAGACAGCAACAAGCTTGAGTTGTGTTGTAGGCCAAGCTCTGCTGCTTCTCTCCTCATTGCTCATCTGATAAACAGCAACGTGTAGTTCTGCTGACTCCCTTCTTCCACTTGAGAAAACTGCAATGCTCAGGTTTCTCCAAGGCTGTGATGTTGAGGGGTGGCAGATGCTCCCAGCCCAGCTGTGTGCGAGGCAGCTGGCTGGTTTGCCTCCTCCAGGGAAAAGGCAATGAGCCAGATTCAACTTGTTAACTTCCAGATGGATCTTACTAGCTTGTCTGTCCCAACATCATGCAGAAATGGCAGCTGACATTTAGGAGGTAAGCATAAGACTGTCAGAGAACATAGCTGACAAAATTTGAAGCACCTCTGAAAGCACTGAGAGAGCTTTCATAGTACAAAGTATTCATCCAATAATCCATCATCAATTGTGCATCTGAACTGGGATAGGCTGGCCCTGAAGTCAACCAGCACTGTGAAACAAACACAAAGTTTGTATTTGTTAACAAACTCCTTTACTGGCTTTACCTTAGCATGTATTTTATCTTCCTTTTTGCATGAGAATTTTGGTCTACATCCACTCCTCTGCACACCACTTTCTTCAAGAACCTTTCCTTGAAGCCTGAGGAAGTGGTTTAACATTGGATACAGACACAGGCACACAGGCACACACAGGCATAAAATCCCACTGATAGAAAAGGAGTGTGACTTCCTGTACACAGCAGGGTTGATGGGGGTGGGAATGGCACAGTTTCTAAAATGAAAACAGTGGAAAGGCAATCCCCAAAGTATATAAAATTACTATGATTTAAATGACTAAATCAGTTGAATTCTGGTAAATGTTCTACTGGTTCAGTACAGAGTTTAAATGCATTACCTACAGCCTTTCCACCAACCAAAGCTGGACTGTGGAGCTAAGCATAAACGCCATGGGGTGGATTATGAAAGAAGGTAGTAGGAATGGTTTTAAGCATCTTACTACACAAACTTAATTGCCATTATATTGTCAAGTAGAACTAAAGATAGGGAACCTGTCTGCAGCATACAAAACTTCTTTGTTGAACTGTAACCTGGGCTTCCATGTTACTGAATTTCTGCTTCTCCTTGGTTACTATACATCTCATGCAGTAAAGACTAAAGATCTCAAGTCAAATCCATCCTGGCCTGGAGTAAGGTTGCAAGATATTCAAGGTGGAATTGCAGGAAAATGGTGTGACTGTGATGGAGTAATTTTCATTTTTGATATTTATTTGTCTATACTTCCTCATATGTGTTCTCCTGTAAAATTGTTGCATGTCTGTCTCCCTACAAACTTGCTGAAACTCCTTCTGAATGCCCTTTGTTTTCCCATGTGCCTCAGACCAGCCAAGCTTATGGTCCTGTGGGGTAAAAAGTTAATGTAACCTGTTTCTCTGCCACAGAACCCATGTAACTGGGTACTTGGACATGTAAATGCCTGAGTGTCTTGCATCCTGAGATATTCCTAATTCTCTGTGCACTGAATTAGAGAATACAGATTGTCCCACAGAGATCCATGCTTTGCTAGGTGGTTGTACAGGGGCTGCAGAAGGACCTGCTCAGACAGCATTGTCTGGAACTTTCCTTTATAAGGAGAAGAAAAGTATAAGCGGCTGTTGGTACAACCAAGAGGTTTCTGATGGGCCAGTTGAAAGCTTTAGAGGTGTTTGTCTCTGCAGCAGACTCTAGCAATATCTGTGCCATCAGCAGGAACAACACTGTGAGAAAGATCATGCTCATTTTAAAGTAGAAATGAAAAGCAATCAGCTGAATAAACCCAGAAAAACTCTTCAGCTTGCTCATTACCAGCCAAGGCATTTCTTGGTTCTTAACCAGCTATTTATGGGGAAGAAATCTATTCTTGAAAACAAGTGGTGTTGAAAAGATCATCTCTTTATCTGAAACTTTTTCTAAATCTCGTGGTGGTGCAGATTTCTAAAAGCACCACTTGGACTGAGAGAGTTACGACAAACTTTTCTTTCGATCCTAATCACCAGATTCTCCAAAAAGATTGTCCCAATTTCACTTATTGTTCTCTGTTCCTTTTCTCCCATGTCTTTGAAAATGATAAGCTAAGTTTCACCCTTAGATAACCTTGTGTGCCTACAAAATTTTATTTAGATGTCTACATTCCTAAAAATAATACATGAATGAAGTGTTCCAAGCAGCAAACCGCAGCTTCCTGAGGTATCAGTGGCTGTAATGCAATTTCTAGTTCAAGGATTTTGTTTTATAAGTGATATACCATTGCAGTCTTCATCCAATATTGCTTTGCTGTGCACTGTTCGTGTCTTTTTTAACCATTTCTGGATGCAAAGCATATGTCATTTAGTTGACTAACGTCAACAGAAGATTGCTAAGGTATGTTTTCTGTGATATGTGTGCCCACTCCTCTACTTAACAAGGTTTTTTAACCATATAGTGCTTCTAGCCTGCAAACAAAAAACTGCCCACAAGTTTTAGTCATGTATTTTATCACTTATATAATTAAAGTGCATTTACTTTTGCAGAAGATTTTGGTATATTACTGTGATTCTTGGTATAAATTGTTTTCCTGGTGTCTAAAGCCATGTTTGCTCAAGGAAACTCGTGTGAAAAGGAATCTGACTGGGATTAAGTAGCCAAATATTTTTTGAAAAGTGATCGTAAATGCTAAATTATGATTTCAAGTTCATTTGTCTGTGACAAAGCCAAGCACGATAGGTGTTATATTCCAAAATTCAGCAACATAGAGTGGGGGGAGGTGAAGGGAAGAGGGAAATGATAATTTGGCAATACCAAAGTATTTAATTTTCTTGACAAAATTCTTATATTTTATCACAATCCTATGGACAGCAACCATACACTTTTTAATTACTGGCAGTAAAACTAAGGATTTAACAGCTGGGAGTGTTACAGTTGGAGGAAGCTATAATTAAGACTCTGTTTTCTTAAGGAAAACAGAGAGTTCAGGCAGCTTTTCAAAGGAGATGGTGAAATTCTATGTAGACCATGTATTGATAAACACATGTTCTCCAGTCTTACTCCAGTGAGTTCAGCAGCAAAGTGTATCCTAAGTACCTTAATTTGTGTCTCCCAGTGTGCTGTTTCAGCTCTAAGGTGATTTATCTAGTGACAGCTTTAATTTCCTCTGATTGTAATTCAGAATTCCTTAATTCTAGATCTTTTATTGCCGACTGAGAAAGGCGTAGAACAAAGTAAAATTTAATGGATATGATTAAGAAATAAGCTGGTTCTAAAATATGCACTGTGTATGTGTTTGCACTCTTTTGTAGCCTGTCTGCTTCCAGAGAGTCAGGGAGACACTGCTGCTACTGAACACAATAGCTGGGGGACTGTTAGTCGACAAATAAATGTGGGTGTACTTAAGTATTGTCAGTCAGCAGGTCATTACATGCAACTCAGTCTAGACCATCTTGGAACCACTGCAGAAACCACTGGCACATAAATCCCTTTTAGTCTGATGGGCTTCCCTGGGGCAATATTTTTTAGTCGGGAAAGATGCTGTGGAGGCTGGAGCTTGGAGTGGTGATTGCGGCAGCTCCTGTGCGCTGGAGCTCTCACTTTACCACCGCGTTCCAGGGCTGTCAGGATTTTGGCTGCTTTCTCCACTGGCTTCCCAGGCACTGTGGGGAGAGCAGACTGCTGTGTTCTGGTGGTGAGATATGTGGGCTTCCCCTTAGCCTAAAATATGCTGGAAGGGTATGAGTGCCTGGGAATTCCTGTGATGCCAGCTCCTGAGTGCCTGTGTTCCTGCTCTTGTCAGATGGGCAGCACCAGAACCTGGCTTATCTTCGAATTATTTATTCCCGTGTTATCCTACACTGGAATGGAGACTGATTTTGAAACAGAAAGATCTGTAAAGTGGAATAATGTTTTCTCAACATTCCTGCAAATGAGAATGACTGGTTTTGTATCACAGGATTTTGAAGTATTAGGTAGATTCAGCTAAAAAGTTATGCAGTTAGGAAACAGAATACCTTAGAAAACTTGGTTTAGAAAGTCATCACACTAGTGGTGTAGGATAGTGTGATATATAAAATTCTCTCCTACTTTATATTGTTTTTCTAATCAATTCTCTGCTTAATAATTGTTGAATTGGCAGATTAATTGTTGTTTGCAGAGTCAAGCATTTGTGGTGATTTTATTTGAATTTTAATGGGGTAGAGATCAAGTCTCTAGCATTAAAGTTTATTTTGTGAGTGAGAGTAACTAGAACATTTTGTGTGAGTTTGTGTAAACAGATAATTTTGCATGTGAGATAGTTTGGTTTTAAGGCAACTTCTTCAGAATCTAGTTAGAACTGTCCATAGATAAACTGATGCAGTGCTGTGATGAGGATGTGTGGTCCACAACTTAATATCCTGGTGGAGAGTGGTGGCAAGAGATGTCCCCCAGGGGCCACACTGGGCCCAGCACTGCTCAGTATCTTCAGTATTGACACAGTGGGATCACGTGCACTTTCACAAGTTTGTGGAAGACACCAAGCTGAGCAGTGGGAATGAGGGAAGGATGCCATCCATATGGACCTGGACAAGCTTGAGACAAGGACCCATGGAGCCTCATGAGGTTCAGCAAGGCCAAGTGCTGGTGCTGGGGGCAACCCCCAGTATCAATCCAGGCTGGGGATGAACAGATCAGAGCAGCCCTGCCCAGAAGGACTTGGGGTGCTGCTGAATGAGAGGCTGGTCATGACCCAGCAGCATGCAAAATGTGTCCTGGGCTGCATCAAAAGCAGGGTGTTCAGCAAGGAAGGGGTTTCTGCCCCTCTACTCTGCTCTGCTGAGATCTCACCTAGAGTGCTACATGCCCCAACATAAAAATGGTGTTTGTGATAGGACAAGGGATAATGGTTTTAAACTAAAAGAGGGTAGATTCAGAGTAGATACAAGGAGAAGTTTTTTACAATGGGGTGAAATACTGGAACAGGTTGCCCAGAGAGGTTCTGGATGCCCCATTCCTGGAAACATTCAGGTTGAACAAGGCTCTGAGGAACTTGCTCTAGTCGAAGATGTCCTTGCTTATTGCAGGGGGTTGGAATTACGTGACCTTTGAATGTCCCTTCAAACACAAATGGTTCTGTGAAATTGTTTATGCATCCTTCTTTTTCATATATGAATAAATTTTAAAAGCTAAAGTAAAATGAATATGTTTTACAGTGCTTGTGGCAAAACAGAGCTAAGCATAGCACTGTGTTTTTGTACAGGTATATGCCACAATTCTGTTTTTCTCTCCAGCTTTGGGGATGAAAGAGGCAGCTGTTCAATGAGGACCATAGTGGAGAGTGATGGAAAACTGTTCTTTTGGCGCCTGGGATTCTTTTTCAGTTTCTACTTTTCACTTTTAACCAACCCTGAAAAAGCACACAAAATGTTGAAACACAAAGTGTTAAGAATGACTTTCCAGGTCACAGGTTATGTTTTAAAGCAGACTCATGTTGTTATGGTTCCTGATAATATTTTTGGAATTAGAAACCTGTCAGTGTTTCCATTTGGAGATAGGGAGCTATAACTGGCTATAAAAATACGTTCCCAGCCAAGGCATACCATATGAGGTTGTTGCTGAAAAGCAATTAAAGTCTGGCAGCTTTTGAAATAAGAGGCACATCAACAAGATTGGGAAATCTGCTGTTTTCTGTTGGTGCTGCATCTCTAGAAGTCAGGAAATGTATGATGATAGGTGTATGGTGGCTGTTCATGGTCTGCTTTTATGGGTCACTGTGCAAAAGCATGCTTGGGTGGATGATTTTTGGTTTGTGTTTGTGTTAAGTTTTCTTATGCTCTGGATGTCATTTTACAAATAAAGTTCTTGATAGATATTTTAACACCTTCTATCCATTTCCTAAATCTTTTGTGCAATTGGTCCTTTTCCTTTGGTTCACCACAACTTTAAGTAGCTCCAGCACATTCTTCCAATTTACAACGTCTCCCTGACTCGCCAGCTGGACTCCACACATAGCCTTGGTGCTCCAGGAAGGAAGACTTGGCATCAAGTGAGTCTGGGGTTAATGAAAGCCTGGAGTGGGAAGTAATAAAAATCAGATGGTTACAGTAATTTTAAGGGGCTGTACACTGAGTTTAATAGCTCCATGGGGAATGGTGATGTGTGTATATGAGGATTGGAGAAGGAGAGAATGGACATAGTAAGGTGCCATTATTTATATATATTAATGTGTGTGTGTGTATATATCTCCCTCTTCCCTCTCCCCTTTCATTCCCTCTTTTCAGGAGATTTGATATGTTTTGGCCAGAATCCTAGTTTGACCTGACTGCACTGCATCATCAAACAATCCCTACAGAAAGCTTGCAGAGAGGGGAAGCTGTTTTCAAGATCCAGTTTTCTCCTCTGGCTGCAATGAAATATTTGACTCTGATAATCACACATGATTATTTCTCCTGCATTTGCCATGGTAATTCTAAATAGTCTATTTTATCTTTTATCATTATCAGATACTTATGTTTCATTTTTTGTTCAGGCTAATGTAAGGTAAGTTTTTTTAAAAGGGAAACAGCCCCAAAGTTAACTTAGAGTTTGGTTTGCCCCAAATTCTGGGTCAGAATCACATGGGCCAATACTCCTGCTCAGGTGGAAAGAGGTAGCAGCTGGAGGCAGGTGAAGGGTTGGCTGTGACCACAAACTTCTCATGAGTGGCTGCCTGTAATGCCCAGTGTGGAGGCAGTGGCAGCTGCTGTTTGTACAGGGCTGGATGCTTCCATCCTTGTCCCTTTGTGGAGCAGGTGCCAGATGCTTGATCTGAGTGAGCTGGACCATCCAGTCTTGTCCCATGACCCTGGCTACAAGGAGATAGTGATGTTACTTATTAGGCATAAGAAGATGTGAAGATTAGGAGTTGCCTCATGTTTAGGGTTATGCTGTATCTGTCCTAATGATTGTAATCTGTGGAAAATGACTGTCCAGATAATCGTGAGTAGTGCTATGTTGAGGCATGATGATTACAAAAACAGATAAAATAACCTTGTAAATATAAAAAAAATCTTTTATAAGAGATCTTCTATAGGACTGTATTGCATTCATTCTCTGTCATTCTGGCTCCACAGTGTTAAAAGGTGGTTGTTTGTCTCATTGGCTTTGCAAAGTCAATATTGTGACAAAAAATTCCTGTATGAAATAAAAATGCAGCCTATATTCTGCTTTTACTTACATCTTTTAATTATGAAGGCCATGTTTTTAAAGTAGTTTGAAAGAAAGCGTAGGGCGTACAAAACCTTTGAGGGAAATACAAACCCTTTTTATGACATTGTTTAATTAGTTGTTTTGTAGGGCTGGTTTTGGCAGGGAGTATAAATGCATGTGTATGTGTGTGCACGTACAGAGATGCACACACATGCTCATAACTCGAGCAAACTATTCTGGCAACTCCTTGAGACTCAGCTGTGGAACACCACGTTGTTGGTTTAGCAGTCATGTTTTGGAGAGGAGCTGTACTTTGAAGAATATTCGAACCGCATCATTTATTCCATTTTTTAAAAATATACTTGAGGTTAGGATAGCTTGTTTTCTGTATGCTTCACAGTGTCAGAAAAATAATAAAAGCAAGCAACCAAACCCCCAGTACCATAGAAATTATGTATCTTGAGGTTTCATTTTAAGTAAAGTGTTCAAAGAGACATTGAATATAAATGTGTTTAATGATATTTTCGCAGAGGCAAAAATTGTGTTATGACTTCCTAAAAATATGCCTCTGGTGGTAGAGATGAAAACGTCCTTATGATTCTCAGCTGCAGCTTTATGTGTTGCAAATACCTCCTAAAAATCTTAGAAACTAAAAACTCAACTAAGTCTGAGCAACAAGATAAGAAATTAATTTAAATATATTGCTTTCTTCCTATGAAATAACTGTAAAAAAAACAGGTTTATTAAGGGTCCTTTGAGTGCACTCTCCTTCACAGGACACGAGCTTTCATTTCATATGCAATGAAATAAATTTTTTCTCAGTCATTTAGACTTTTTCACCCAGACATACCCACACAAAGGCTTTTTTTAATACACATAGTTTTGTGAATGAAAAACATAAATTTCTATTTTTATTTTTTTAGGTTTTAATATGGGATTTTGGACAAATAAATAGGACAGTATGTTTAGTACTATAAATTTTTAGGTTTCTTTTGTTAAATAACAGTGTGGCTAGGATTTTCTTTACTCAGGTGTTGTTATTTGGGCTTTCCACAGGCTTTCTTGAGAAGAGTTCTTACCTTTCTTTACAGAAACTGCATATCATCTTCTTTCACTGTGAAGAGAATTTTTCTTTCCAAAATATCTTGTAATGGGAGTTGAAATCATGGACACATTGAGTTAAAGACAATAGTTGCACCAAGGCTGTACTACACCATCCTTTCTTTCTGGAAAACTACCAATAAACATTTATCATTCTGTAAACTGTACCAGGAGACTTACAACTGGAGCACTCCTGACTGCTACTGTCTTGAAATGATTGGAATCTGTTCAGATACAGCAATCTTGAAAAAAAAAAACAAAACCTGTTTGAATATCTATTTAGCTACCTCATTGGAAAAATTTTCTGCATTTTTCAATAGCTGGGTTTTTTTCAGTGGCTTATGTAATTTTTGTCTGGTGGTCTCTAGAATGAAATGTTTTGAGAACTGATAGGAGAACTTTGGAGGATTAATGTCTCTTTTATTAAATGCTCCAGAAATGAAATTGTTCCATTTTTAATAGATTGAACTCCTCTCTCTCTCTTTTTAAAATGAAATATAAGCCCATGTAACTTCTTACTTGAAACCACTGACTCTCTTTCCATTCAGAGATAGTGAAGTTCTATTATCTCACTTTCAAGAAAGAGGAAAGAGTAAGAAAGGCTAAAGTTATTCACTCAAGTCATAATAACAGCTATGACCAAATTATTGCTTGAACATAGGTATGTCTTATCCTAAACTGAGAGCTCACTGAGCTAGTTGATTCCTCCTCTCAGAGGTACAGACTTTGTAATACAAGGGAATAAAACATAAATTGATTTATTTAGCATATCTTAACCTGTTTTGTTACGACCAAGAAAGACTGTTACTAAAATACATTGACAAGTGTTATTACCTTTTACTCAGATGTATGCAGACTAAAGATTCAAGCTGTCACAAAGCACTCAAATTCAAAGGTTACTAAACTGTGTGTCACAGACTAGTGACCAAGCAGCCCCTTCTGGTCCTTGGAAAAGTGAGAATTAACTAAATGAAGAGATAGTCCCAGATAATCCCAACTAGCAAACCATGCCACACGCTGCAAATCTGAGCTGATTTGATGGAAGAAAATGCCTTTCTGTGTGTAATCTGGTAGCTAGCTTGATCCTGAGTATGTTGGAGACATATATGAATTAGACATGCATTTTGATCTAGCATATTGTTTCCCCCTCCATGGTCAGTCTCTGATCTTTCAGAGGAAGGAAAATAATTTTGCTTCTTTCTTGGGGAGCGTGTATCTGCTGATTGCATGTTAGAGTTGGTAACCTTTCAAGGTTATTGGCTGGGCCCTGAACTATGAGACTATGTGTAATTTATAAACTAATGTGCCTCTTTCAAGGGATAATTTTCTGTGGGGAATTGCTAGCAGGTTATTGGCCAGTAATGGATATTGTCTTGTTCTTTCCTACATTTCATGTCATTTGAGCTGAGCTGCATTGGTACCTATAGGTTTTTTCGTCTGGTAAGCAATTTTTGTCTCTTAAGATGACTCACTTTGTGTGGGAAAGGGTACTTCCAGCTGTGAAGATACCCTTTTTGGTACTTTATTTGCAGTTACAACACATTTCTAAAATGCTTTGTTTCTATTTCATTTATTGATACTTGTCTCTCTCCATGGGAACTCCTGTGTAAAGGAACATACCTGGCTATCCAGAAAATTTTGCATATCCTCATTTACTTTGTTATCTATTCCTTCTCCATCAAAGTGTGTTTCCCACCATGTAGCTCAAGCTGCCTCCTTCTTCAGGCAAGAATTGGAATCTGGTACTTCACATACAGGTTGTGTGAGTCCTGTGGAAGTGACCTCTCTGGCAGGATTTTGGACTTCCCTTAGCAATATCCTCCTTGAAGCAGGGTGAGGTGTGATGCCAGACCAGCTTAACTGGGGTTTATCTGTTTGGGGCTTGAAATGGCTGTGCCTTCGTTGAACTGTTCAGGAGTGATACCACGTTGGACTTATTCAAACTGAGTAACTCTTGGAGTAACCTCAGCACACATGTAGCTTTGAATTTCCTTCCTGGGCAAGGATAAGACAGTATACCCTCCCTCCCTAGTCTTCAGGAAAATTTTGACAAAAAATCCACTTAGGTTGTAATGGATTCAGCCCAAGAATACAACATGGAATCTTAAGTGCTGTTGGTTTTCTAGAGCAAACACAATCATTATCTACTCTCTGCCAGCTGCTTTACTGGGGAAATGCAGTGCTGAGTGCTGCATCTACACAGTACCCAACTCAGTTTCTCTTCAGACAAATCATATTTACTACTGGCTTAGTCCTCCACAGTACTCTGAGGAGCAATTTCCTTCTGTGTGGTCAAAACATCATTCTCAACCTATGATGCCTAGCATGAAACCATCAGGCTTGCACATCTGGCAAATCTACTTCTACAGGCCCTCACTGAAGCTTAGGTCAGAGCCAGCTTTGCTCCATGTAAAGAGCTGGGCAACATTCCTTCTGCAAAACTTTTGATACTGTGAATATAACCTAACATACATTTAAAGTTCCCTACTTAGCTACTCATACCTAAGGACATTAAATCTTCTAGACTTTTCGCAGCTATCTAAACCTTGAATTTTTTCATTCCTAGAGGCTATAACTTTCTGTACCTTTCCATTAAATAGTGTTCTTAAAAATGAAAAAAAGCAAACCCTCCATTTACATGCTGTTCACTATTTCAGATAATTTGGTATTCATGAAACACTAAGTGATGTGGTCACTGCTGTATATTCTGGGGAACTGAGGCATGTTCTTCATTGTTACAGATTTACAATTGCGATCCAGCATTTATTTGTTTCCTCTGTCATTTCCTCTATGTGCCAGTTCTGTTAAACAATAAAATGGGGCTTTATCAATAGTTAAGGTATGATCATTAGTTTTCTGGTATCTAATATAACAATGCAAATAACTACTTAGTCTTTGCTTCTGTTTATTTCTGCTGGAATTTCTGTATGAGTACAGATTTGATATCTATGACTTTAAAAATACATTTCATTTCATCTTCTGGGAAATGAAAAGAAAGACTTTGCTTAAACTCCTTCTCTAACTACATAATTTTCCTATTCCTCAGTCTTTTCTACCTGTTTTTGGAATTTTTCAGTAAAAGTATGAAAAGATAAAGTGAAATATATAATTGTACTTTGTGTCTTAATCAGAGTGTTCTGGATCTTCACATCTATAGCTTCAGTGCTGCCAATAATGTTTTGTCTTCTGTGGTTTGGGTGGATCTGGATTTGGAGCTGTGTTTTTGTTGGAATGCCTCTGCATTGCATCCCTGCAGTTTTCAGTGCTTGGAAAAGTTATAACTTACAATGGAAGACAAAGTAAACCCACCATCAAAGGGGAAAAATTAAATCTCTGTTTATTCACCTGCATGCTAAGATGAATCTTATTCACAGCAGCTAGCTGAAATATTCTAGATATTAAAAGACTTGGAAAAAAGTGAATTTTTTAAAATGTCTGGAACTTTGTTCCAATAGGATTTGTGTCCCAGATGTTGATTTACACCAGCAATGTGCTGGATAAAATTTGTGTTGAATATGCTATCAGGTAGTGGAACAGAATACGTGCATGGGGAAAGTGCATATCTGTGCAATTTTGTAATTAAGGAATAGGCTGTGGCAACCTCTGCCTTTCTGAATGGCTATAGCATGGGAATCTGAAATGGAAAAGTCTTGAGAGTGGTGTCCAAGTGACTTGTAACCGTCTGAGAGGTGAAAAAACTCTGCCTTGGGAACTCCACTGGCCAGGCCTCCCCACTGGCACGGTATTATGAGGAAAGAGTAAAGGAGTTGTTGTTTTAAGTTTTGTTTCTTTGCAGCTTTCACACTAGCACTGTATATATAGAGTTGGTCTGAGGTATAGTAAGTCTAGCTTCTAGACTTCTTCTAGCTTCCAGAAGAGGCATGACTACTTTTCTGTATTTGAAATACAACTACTAACCTCGGTTGGAGCATCTGCTCATGCTTCCCAGTGAAATTTATTTTCAATGGAAGGCAAATAAAACACCCATTTGAAATAAGCTGAGGAACATGGTGGTTGTCATGTAGTGTCTTGCCTGCATATCTCTTCCCACATACAAAGCCTAGAAGGAGCTCCTGTGCCTCAGATATGGGTAAGACATAGTAGTTGTAAGTGAAAAAGAGATAAAGCCTCAGCTGAGGAACGTGATTTTTCAAAAACCTGTTTAGGAGGACACAGCAATTGTTTTTGAAAACCCACAATTTTGGCTGTAGATGGTTTAAAGTCAGCTGCAAGCAGGCTCCCTTTCTGAGCCAGATTCTTCAGTAGACACACTCCTGGTGAGGCACATACTGTCTGCAGCAGAACTGAGGCTGCTGAGTTACTGCGTGGTGGCCCGATGGAAGGGAGCTGTACTGTCCTTCATTGAAACCAGCCTGCTGGGCCACTGTCTGTGGAAAGAGATTTCCTCAGCCCTGAGCATGGGGAGATTTCCTCAACCCTCAGCATTTCCTTTGTCTGTCAGTGTCCCAGGAAAGCTGAGACCCTTGTACCCAACCAGTCTGTATCCCATTACAGGGACCCTTCAGTGAACAGTCCTGGGTCAGAGGGTGGTTTGGCTGACTTAGGCAGGGAGACAACCCAACAGCATAGAGGACACCCCTCAGTGGTGTTCCCACTTTGTGTGTTACCTGCTGCCAGTGGCTGCTTGTGCCCATGAAAGATTCACACTAACAGTTTACAGAATAGCACTCTTCATTAATATAGAATTGTGACAGGTTGAAGTTTGAGGATTGCCAGTGATCTGACTGTAAAAATGTATTCAAAGCAATATTGCTAATGCCCAGTAAAAGTTCAGTGTGCATAGAGTATGGCTCTTACCCAACAAGTGTCCCGGGGGGGAAAACAGGTTCATCCTGTTGACTGGTCCCAGCAGTTACAACAGAGTCTTCCCTAATGCTTCCCCGTTCTCAACTTACTATTTCTTTATGTTTAGGTGGAGCCTGAGTGGCTCTATATACCTTTGTTACTGAGTGGTGTAAAATTATCTTGCTTTGCTCTTAAAAATAGAGTACAAAAAAATATAGAGCACTTGTTTAGTGAGAGGTTGTCATATCTTGGAGTCTGGTAACTTTGGATGGAGATTAATATTAAAATTACAATGAACCGAGTTCATCCGAGGAGAGCAATTTCACCAGGCTTGCTGACTCAGGAGCTGGACACCTCCTGTCTCCCCTGGCTGACAGGTCTGTGTAGTTCATCAGCTGCAAGTACCTTGGTTCCCCTCCCTGCAAGAATTTCTACAGAGCCTGGCTGTGGTGTGTCCCCTCTGCTCCACCCTCCCTTCCATCCCTCTCGGTTGCAGATCGTGTGTCTGGGGAGTCATTGTGGAGCATTCCAACCAGGGAGCAGCAGCTGTATTGTGCCCTGTAATTTCCATAGCGTTACAACTTATGTTAGGGTGTGAATGTAACTTCTCAGTTTCCACATATTTCCTGCTCTCTTTTAAGACAAAAGAGCCCCATTATTTCATGAAGGGCATTTCAGAGGGAGCTGAACATTGGGGTAGATCTAAGGGGTGGAGCAGACTGGCTGTTTGGCCTCTGTCCCATCACTTGATTTGTGCAGTCTTCATCAGATATAAATAATCTGTGCTGTGGCCAAAGTCAGTGGCTGTGGTGCTCTTCCTCCCTGTCTGAATTTCTGGGGTTTGAGGAAAAGCAGCAGCTTCTTTTTAAGAGAGATTTCTACATTTTACTCTATAGACATGTAAAAAGGAGGAAGTGTAATTAATGTAAAATCTAAATAACAGCATTTGAGAGACAAATTGTCCTTCAAAAGTACTGTGTATTAAAAGCCCTCATGAGTTTTATAATTAGAATTTCTTTAGATTACTATACATGAAGCTACTGACGTTTCATCACATTATCTGGGGCTTATAAAGTATCCTAAAACCCCATGGGAGTTTATGCAAAGCTTGTATCATGAATATTTTTACAGAAACTGAAGATGCTAGGTAAGAAAAAGACTTTTGAGATTTGGAATAGACAAAACTGCCCAGAGCTGTGCAAATGGTATGCAATTGGCAGGTATAGTCCATGTTTCAGTGCTATAGAATTTCTAGAAAAGCATCAGTCTATTAACTTACAAGGATATGAAACAGAGGTCATCTTGGAAGGACTCTTCTCAGTGTGATGAAAACTGAAGCAGCCACTTTACAAATCAGCAACTTCAGTTGATTAAAAGAAGTGGCTGGTTCATTTGTTGTAGTGCAATTTTTTACTGTATCTGAAATGGATTGGCCTATAAATTAAAACTCAGAAATGGAATTGTCAGCATACACATGAATGTGCATCATGTAAGACTTTTGAGTACTTGGTGGGAAATGGGTGGGGAACTAGACTTTAAAAGGAATTACCTGTGAGAGGTATTTGTGAACCAATTGGTTGGTAAGGCTTGGTTGTTGTTGTCTTTTTCTGGGCAGGTTCTTTAGCTGTCCTGTTTGCTTGAACACAATGGAACAGGGTTTTTTTTAGCTTATTTTATCTTTTGTTTTGGTCTCTGAGTATGCTCTATGATTTTGATACTTGGACCTTTTATCACCAGTGTTTCAAGTATGTGTGTTTAATTACTCTCAGTTACAACAGGAAGGCCTAGAATAAAACTGGTGAATCTGTGAACAGAAAATATCAATAAAAGCTAACATTTCTTAGGACATTGCAACAGGGAGTATGACACTTTCCTCTCTCTATTTCTGTAGTTGTTTTTCAGGAAGGCAGGTGGTGGGGTGGTATCTGTGACCTGCAACAGATGTTCTGTATTTTTTTTTCCATCCTGTAGACAGAATGAACTTCCCATGGATTAAATGGTGACAGCTCTGGATTTCCATACTGGAAAGACAAGTACCACCAGTGGGGAAACACTGGGGAAATGCAAGAGGTCTGAGCAACCAGACTGCTCCATTTTCAGGGGCAGAGGAAATGTCTAGGAACTAAACAGAGAGAAATTGTGGAGGAGAATTCACATCCTAAGTAGAAGGAGGATGTAGCATTCAGTAGAGTTAAGGCAGGTGTGGGTTAGTAGTCTGAACAATGAACAGAAGAGGACAAGAAGAGTTAAATGTTTCCAGATGACAATAGGTATCCAGAAAGTGAACTATGAGAGATAAGTTTAAAAGCTCCAGATGGTCAAGTGAAGAAAGATGCCTCAGATACTTCTGTTAGTAGCAGTTCTCCCAGCTGGAAAGAAAATCAGTAATCCCCTCAAAACATCTAGGTGTAACCAAGCATCCTGAAACCAACACACATGTAATTTTATTGGTAGACTTCTGAACTTGGTAGTCAGTATGCCATGGTGCTAATACCTGATCATTAATATTGCAAAATATCAATGTGTAGGTGATTTCTTGAGACTCGCCAGGGTGCTGAAAGAGAATAATATCAAACTGATCCTCATAGTGATTCTCCATGTCATGGAAGTGTGGAGGACCATACA
The DNA here is from genome assembly GCF_009819885.2 of Catharus ustulatus. Taxonomy (NCBI): domain Eukaryota; kingdom Metazoa; phylum Chordata; class Aves; order Passeriformes; family Turdidae; genus Catharus; species Catharus ustulatus. The sequence continues at coordinate 143,565,190 of NC_046221.1, read as the reverse complement.
GAAAATTCAGGAAGTATTCATCTGGATAGATGTGTAGCAACAGTAAAATGTTTTTATTTGGAATTGGAATAAAATTACTGTGTCTTTTGACTATAGATGTAATGAAGACAAGTCTCTTAGAAGCTTAGACTACAATAACAAGAAAGACATTATATCAATAACCAGGTGATGAAATGAGCTAATAAGTGAGAGTAGTTCAAGCATATAATTGTGATATTGAAAATATAATTAAGACTTCCGAAGGAAGTGAAGGAATAATAATTAACCCTCCAAAATTGCTCACTTACAAGCAAAATTTGATGAGATTTATACCAAACTTGTTGAAGTGAAATGCCACCCTACAATTAATCTGTCTTCAGAGGAAGAGTGGGGAATGTGTGTTTTCTCAGTTGTGGAAAATTTTAGAAAAAATTATCCTGAATGGTGAAGGCTGGTGCCCTGAGAAGGAACACTGGGTGAACTCCTGTATAAAAAAAAGAAAACAGCAAACATATGGCTGCATCCTACCCAGAGCAACATGGTACATGGGAAATGGTATCTTTGCAACCAAAAAAATTTATATGACACCTGAATATTTCAGCAGAGTAAAATCTAGGAAAAGTAGAGAAGTTACATCACTTCTTTATTTAGCATCAGTACAGCTGCTTTGCCAATGCTGAGGGTTTTTTTTGAGTATCCATAAGCCTGTTGATAAAATTGTAAAGGATTGATCAAAGGACTGGATACTTTGCCTTGTGGTGAGACATTCTGGAATCCTTCTCTGTTTATCTTACCCATGGGAAAGCTAGGACTTGACCTGATCAGAGGGTCTGCATTGGGGAAAAAAGAAGCTGAAAAACTGTTTAAAAAACCAGCAGGCAAAGATTTAAAAAGGTCCAGTGGTTGGTCCTTGAAGTTCAAAATTCCACTGCGCATTTGCAAGTGTGAGTGATTAGCCCCTACGATATCTTAACAAAGGTTGTGGTGGTTTCCTTCCCACTCACAATTTAAAAATTAAGATTGAATGGTTTCTTAAATGATATGTTTCAGTAAAGCAAAAGTTCTGTGGCTTCTTTGTACAGGGCATTGGCCTAATTGTTCATAAAAATCCCCCTTTGACCTTGAATTTTAAAGTTCTCTTAAAGATAATTGCTAGAAACAAGCTAATCTTTTTTTTTTTTTTTTTTTTTTTACTTGAAGTTTTCTAGTTTTCTGCCTAAAACTTTTGCTTTTACAAAGTTCTAATGAAAAATAGGTATTTTTCTTGGCGAGCTTCTGTTCATAGCCAGAACAGATGTTTTTCAACTGAAGTGAACTTGCAGTGTTGCAGTTGTAGTGCCTGGGTATACTGTGTAGTAGTGGTTTATCTGTAAAGCTGTATTTTTTGTTCAATTCCTTGGTACCCCTGAAAACATGCACAAGTGTATTTTATTGAGATATGCGTGGGATATCTTCAAAGCATTAATTTAATTCAGGATTATGAAATGTACTATTTTGCAATAAGTGCAGCATGTAGTGGTCTTTTAGTTCCTCACCTCCTCTGAGTCCCATCTGTACATCTCATGTTTACAGTGGTAAGTGTCTTGGAGACATTTCTGCTAGATCTGTACTAAAATCCCGTTACCAGCATTCCTGTGGCTGCAATCCCAGTTAGGGTGAGTGTCATTAAGCTGGCCATTGTATCAGCAAGCTCAGTTTCTGACTTCAGAGAGCTCAAAAGACCAAAGACTGCCAAAGAGAGACACAGCAACCAGATAGCAAGGGATATTAGGGACATAGTGAGTATGATAGTCTGGATCTCTAAAGAAATGTTGTTTGGGGAATGACTTTATTGCCTGTTTCTCTGCCAGGATCTTCTCTTTCTCCAACTGGTTTTGGATTAATTTGTCTATTTCAGCCTGGTTTTTACAGAAGTGTAAAAATACCAGGTTCTTGTGGTGAGCTGAAGCACCAGGTCCAAAAGAGCTTTGTGACACCCAACAAATGGGTATACAAGAAAGACACAAATCAGGAGCAGTTGGAATATGGGCTGCAGGACAATAAGATCACAGAAAATCAAATGCTCTAAGTTTTCTGGCCTACAGAACAACTTGTATTCTTGTGGGGAACAGGCTAGACTCATTTTGATTCTCTTGGGATTTCAAATAGTCATAACAACTCGCTTAAAACTGCTTCAGCAATGTGGCTTAAATACATTTGATCTAGACAAGAGTTAAAGTAATTAGCTGACATTTGATTTTACTTGATATGGATCCAAACCATGAAACTTTGAACACCCTTAGGGTTCAGAAGTGTTTCATTCAGTGTTTGGGTCCTAATCTGTGCTCTCAAGTAACCTTTTGAAACTTGGCAGATTTAATACTAGATTTAAAATAAAGGCACTATATGGGGAATCAAGTCTGTAAATGCTTTTTCTTTAACTACAGAGGTGCTCTGGACTATAGTTGTAGAAGCAGAAGGAATAGAAAATGCATTACCTGTGTTAAGGCGTGTGCTTGTGTTTATATGCAGTGTTCACACCTGTGTACATTCTTATGTGGTTGTACAAAACATCACTCCTGCTGCAAGGACCTTACAGTCTTAGCAGAGAACCAGGGCAATCATGTGCTCTGAGAGCCAGAGGATGGTGCTAACTTACAGCATGTGTGCATTTTCAGTTTTGTGATGTGATGACAGCAGCACTCTGACACTGATTAACATTTGTGGCCCTTGTGGAAGAGGCAAGTCTCCATGAGGGATTTGGCTGGAGCAGACCTGCCTGCCTGGCACACAGAGATGAGGAGAGTGTGCAGGCAGAGTTGAAATAAGTATGAGTAGCATTGTATTTTACATGTGATGCTGTTAGCAATCTGAAATGTGATAGACCATGTTTTATAAGCTTATTATTTTTTCTTGCAAACAAATATAGAGGGGAAAAAGTAAGTTATGAAGAAATTAAAAAGGAAATGTACAGATGTTTCTGTTGAATGTGGAGGCGTTGGCTTCCTCTCCAAAGATTAATTATATGCAAACTGGAAAAGCTGTATGTGATAACAATAAATCCAATTTGCTGTCTTAAGAAACTGAGATGGGATGGGAAGAATTTGAGGCAGGGAGGATTTTGTAGGATTTAATTATGGCCTATGCATATAGGCACATTTAAGTGGGTATCTTCAAGATGGCATCCTTATGTGACCCCAAAACCAATCTTATGGTATTTGATTTGTTAATGTATATGTTCATTGTCCAAGTTGTTGGTAGATCATATCTCAGTTTTCCCTGGCTCTGGGAGAAATTGAAATAACGGAAAGAGCTTCCCATGAAGATCTGAAAAGAAAACAAGGAACAACAACGTGGAAGAAGATCGATTCAGTGGTATGCACTTTACAGAAACTTACTATATGCAAATTACCTGAAATTATTCAGTTTAATGCCAAAGCAGCACAGTGGGAACTTTTCAGATTTTTTCCAAAATTTGCTCTTTGTAATGCAACATAGAAATCATATTATCTTCCCCTTACCATTATAATTCTTCAGTGATTTTTAATTTCTTAATGTGCTAAAGAAAGAAAGAGCTAGGAGACCAACAGGGAAATTCATCAATATGTGACCATTAATTAAGTGATGATTTTGAACACTGTCCAAATTCAATGTGTGAGTTAAACAATTGTTCATTTAAGTAACAATAAATACAATATATCTGAGGATTTCAGAGCAATTTACAAGTTTTTAATCTCACAGCATTCTTATAAGAAGGTAAAAACTACAACTATGGAAATAAAAAAACAATTTTTTAAAGCTGCTCAGGAGATGAAGAAGGAGGAGTGTCCAGATGTCATGGTTTGGGAAACCTATACAATTTACAGAATTAATATATTACTGAACTCTTTAATATATCTCAAGTTGGCCTTAAGCTGTGAAAGATGTGCCTGAACAAATAATAACATAGGATAATGGAAGATCATTTTATCCTGTTAGCTCCTTTTCCATGGAACTGAAACCCAGAGAGAAAAGGTTATCAATAAAGAACTCTTACCAGAAATAGACAGAAAAGGTTCTTGGGAAGAGGAACATGTGGCAGTAATAAAGGAAAGTTGGACGGTGGAGTCAAACTCAGACACATTTTGGGGCCAAGAAGTCAGAGTTTTCACGGAAATCCATAGGAGAAGATGGCAAAGAGACCTACATGGAGGCTTGAGATGTAACTGCTCCAGAGCCTTGCTCCACGAGATCACAGAATTGTTTAAGTTGGAAAAGACCTTTAGGATCTTTGAATACAGCCGTTAACCCAGCACTGCCAAGTCCACCACTAAACCATGTTCCTAATCACCACATCTACACATTTTTTTAATAACTCCAGGGATGGTGATTCAACCACTTCCCTGAGCAGCCCTTTCCAAAGCTTTGCAACCCTTTCCATGGAAAAAGATTTCCTAATATCCAATCTAAACCTCCCTGGCACAACTTGAGTCTGTGTTCTCTCATCATATGGCTTGTTACTTGGGAGAAAAGACTGAACTACACCTTGCTACAACTTTCTTTCAGGTATTTGTAGAGAATGATGTTCTCCCTGACCCTCCTTTTCTCCACCATAAATGACCCCAGCTCCCTCAGCAGCTTCTCACAGGACTCGTGCTCCAGACTCTTCACCAGCAGCACAGCCCTTCTCTGGACACGCCCCAGCACCTCGGTGTCTTTCTTGTAATAAGGAACCAACAGAACCAACACAGGTTGTGGGGTGTGACCTCACCAGTGCCCAGCACAGAGGGACAATCCCTGCCCTGCTCCTGCTGGCCACCTATTGCTGATACAGGCCAGGATGCCATTGGCCTTCTTGGCTACCTGGGCACACCCTGGCTCATGTTCAGTCACTGAGCAACTTTCCAACCACTCTTTCCCCAGCCTTTAGCATTGCATGGGGTTGCACCTGTGACCCAGGTGCAGGACCCAGAATCTGACCTGACTGAAACTTATACTCTCAGCCTTGGTCCATAGATCCAGCCTGTCCAGATCCCTCTGCAGAGCCTTCCTACTCTCCAACAGATCAACACTCCTGCCCAACTTACGTCATCTGTGAACTGACAGAGGGTACCCTTGATACCTATGTCCAGATCATTGATAAAGACATTAAACAGGACTGGCCCCAGTACTCAGCCCTCAGAGCACCACTGGTGACCAGTTGCCAGCTCTGTTTGCCACCGTTCTCTAAGCCCACTCATCCAGCCTGGTGTTTTACTGAATGAAGGGTACACCCATCCAAGCCATGAGCAGCCAATTTCTCCAGGACAATGCTGTGGGAAATGGTGTCTAAGGCATTACTAAAGTCCATGTAGAAATATCTTCAGCCTTTCCTTCATCTATTATATGGATTGTCTTGTCATAGAGGAAGATGAAGTCATTCAGACAGGACTTGCCTTTCATATCACACTGACTGGGCCTAATAACATGCTTGTCCAGTGTATGCTGCATGGTGGCATGTAAGGTGATTTGCTCCATGACCTTCTCCAGCACTGAGGTCAGACTGATGGGCCTCTAGCTCCCTTATCCTCTTTCGGACTCATCTTCTGGATGGGTGTCACATTGGCCAGCCTCCAGTCAGCTGGAACCTCCTTATGACCAGTGAATGACCCTCCAGCTCCCCCAGTATCCTTGTATGGATTTCATCCACATAAAATTGCATGGGTCTAATGGCTGCTGATCATTTCCCCATGGCTCATGAAGGCTTCCTTCTGCTCTGTCTTTCAACTCAGGGGTCTGGGTACCAGAAAAAGACTGGACTGAAGAAAAGAAGACATTATGTACCTCAGCCTTTTCCTTATCCTTTGTCACTGTGTTTTCCCCCACATTCAATAAGGAATGGAGATTCTCCTTAGCTCTAGCGCTGTTGCTAATGTATTTATAGAAATATTATTACTGTTACTTATGGAAATAGCAGATAAAGTTCTTATCAGGCTTTGACCCTTGTAATTATTTCCCTGCATAACTTTATGATATCCTCATAGTCCTTCTGAATTGTCTGCCCCTTCTTCCAAAGGTTATAAACTCTACTTTATTTCCTGAGTTCCTGCCAAAACTCTCTGTTCAGCTAATCTTTCCTCCTGGATCATCTTTCGGCATGTTGCACCAGCCTGCTCCCATGTCTTTAGGATTTCCCTCTTGAAGACTTTCTAGCCTTCTTGGATTCTATTGCCCCAAGGTAGTGGTTTTGGTGACCTCCTTCCTTACTTCCCCAAGAACCAAAAAAGTAAGATGGCAATAGTGACCTCCAACCATCACATCCCCACAAGTCTTTCTCCATTCCCAAACAACAGGTCCAGCAGTTACCTTCCCTAGTTTTCTCCCTCACCACCCCTGTCATGAAGTAATGTGCTCCCACCTTCCAGGAATCTCCTAGACTATTTTGTCTTTGCTGTGCTGTGTTTTGAACAGACATCTGGTAAGTTGAAGCTCCCCACAAAAACAAGGGTGGATAATTGCTAGACTTCTCCCAACTGCTTAGAGAATGTTTTATAATATTTTATCTACCTCTTTCTCCTGGTGGGGTGGTGGTCTGTCACAGACTCCTACCATGATACCTGCCTTGTTGTCCTTCCCCCAATTCTTACTCACAAAAATTCAACCCTATTCTCACCATCACTAAACTCTAGAGAACCAAAACACCCCTAGCTCCACTGAGACAGCAGACTAACAGACCTTGCTAGTACCCTGTCCCTCAGGCATTGACATGCTGCTCTCACACTTCAGTGAACCTTATTCAGTTCTTTTCTCCCTTCAAATCTCTTTAAACCTGTTTCAGTGAGCCCTGTGGAAAGATCTTTTTTGTTCATTTGAGATAATTTTCCCTGTCTGTTGCCAGCAGACCTGCTGTTTTGCTCCCTTTAGCTATATCCATATGTATAGCATTTATCTGTACCCATATATATAGGTCCATGTATATGTATATATATATCTGTACATGCATATAGTAGCCTGTAGCAATATTGATGCTGTTCCGCAATTGGCCTGGCCTAAGTCAAAAATCATATACATGATTTCAACTGTTTTGAACTCCAAAAAACACTCTGAGTAGTGAAGAAGTTCAGGCATTTTGCATCCTTGCTTTTGATTTGTTCCTTTAAACTCTTTTGTTATAATACAGGTCTCTCTGAGGAACCTTGAATAAGCTGGAGGTAAAGATTTACTGAGAGTGACATCCAAAGAGACTAAAAGAGAAGTCAGAAGTCTACAGGGTTGCCCACCATGTGTTAAGCAACAATTGCTTTGGCATACATGGTCACATATTATTTGATGTGGTTACAGTAAGGCAATCCCTGCCGACAGTGAGAGGAGGGATGCATCCATGCCTAGTTCATCATTTGTTTGTTTGTCTTCTTGTATGTCTTTGAAGAAGTGAGTTGGGAATGAGAATAGTTACAAGCTGAAGTGTAGGAAAAGTTATATCTCAAGTCTTTTAGGCAACAGGAGATGGGAGCTGTTCTAGGAGTGTAAGGCTGTTGGTCTGTCAGCATGTCTCATTACAGAGGGGTTAACAGAGTGCTGAAGAATCTTTCATATACCGTGAAGGGTAAGGATTCTTTTCCCATCAAGAGGATCTCACCTAGTGAGACTGGTACCAGAGGACTCCAACACTTAGAAAGTGTCCCACTGACTGAGCTGTTTCACACCAGATTGCTTTGCTTGTTGTCCTGCCTGCCACCCACTAGGATTATTTGTGCAAGTTCGGAGTTGAATGCTGTCATGCTGAACTTAGTGAGTCCTGTGTGGGGGATGGGAGCAGAGAGAGAATTGGAATGTGGTGTGCAGATGTGTGAAGGTGAGAGTAAAGCTTATCAGCTACTGGTTCCAGAGGGTGGTGGGCTTTTCCTTGTTTTTGTTGCTGACTCTGCTGGTGAAGTCGTCAGTTGAACAACCTCAATTATCCAGCCATACAAGGTAAAAGTACTAGATCACTACATAAGGGTATGAATAATTTTAAATATTTAAAAATATAACAATTAAATGTAGGCTCTTTTGGTGAGTTGCTCCCTGGGTGGCCTCTGTTAAAAACCTCTTGAGACCCCAAAGACATTTTCCTTTGTTGTGTAATATTTTTCTTTTGTGCTCAGTAAACCAGGTTTGAACTGGCAAATTTCTGTATGTCCTGTAGCCAATTTAATATTTAAAACAGACCTACAAAGTTATGCTGGTTTCAGGAATGTCTTGAGTCATCCTCTCTCTGCTAACCTACTGTGCTGACCCAGCACCTGAGAAGGACTGGACAACCCATGGGGACAAAGGAGAGTTCTGCAACTTTACAGAAAGGAAGAATAACAAAAGCTCATAAGAACAAAGAGTGATGTGGCTGAAGTTTGTGTTGCAGTTATCAGCCAAGTAATTTAAAAGAAAAAAAGAAAATAATCCAGCAAAATCAGAGCATAGACTTGAATGCACAGCAGCTGGTGACCTAAAATGGTAACCTGCACTAAATGTGCTCCTTTGGTAATGGCATATGGTTTTCAGCCCATTTGGGGCAAAAATTTGTGGAAGAAGGCTCTTAAAACTGCTTCTCTTTTTTTTGGAAAAATTTGTCTTGATACTCAGATCAAGAAGAGTCTGCAAGAAGACAGCTGTTCTAGGACCCTGAGAGTGAGAGGACAGCGCCCATTGCTAGTGCTGTACCTGTTCTGCAGAGATTTCTGTACTTGACATTGCTTGCTTCACAAATCAAAAATTGTGTTAGTGGTGCTGTTCAATTTCCATGGGCATATAATTCCATGTGCATATATCAGGATGCCGAAGTTCTTATATGTTGTTGCTGTTGTGTGCTTATGTCCTCAGCTTCAAACTAGAATCCAACACTGCATTTTTATTTAACTTTATATTGTGAGCTTTATAAAACTTGGTCTCTGCTTGCCCGTGCCTGTATTTTAAATGTGGATAAAATCATTAAACTGCCCTACATACAATTAAAAATGTAGAGATTGTGTTTCTTTTTATTCAGTGCCAGCACAGATGTCTGAAAGTGAGTGCACTTTCAGAACCCTCCTTTCGAAACTTTTTGTAGTCATGCAAACGATGAGTAATGCTTTAGAGGATAGAGCACCTCTAGCCAAAATACCTCTCAAGTGATCTTAAAGTGTAATTTATCTTCTTATTTTGCAGCTAACTATGGACCAAATCCAATTTGCAAAGGTTGCTTATCTTGTTCAAAGGATAATGGGTGCATCAGATGCCAACACAAGCTGTTTTTCTTCCTGCGGAGAGAGGGGATGCGGCAGTACGGGGAGTGCTTGCACTCCTGCCCGTCGGGGTACTACGGGCTGCGAACACCAGACATGAACAGTTGCTCAAGTGAGTTATTGTTTGAACCCTACACTCATTTTTGTCAGAAGGCCATCATTCATGCTCAGTTTTTAAGATGATATGTTGTGAAACAGAGTTGTATTTTCACAGATGTCTCAAGATAATTTTTAAACTTCTTTGCTAAAGAAGGTCCCAGTTCATTCTGAGATATACAATATTTGGCAGATTAACTAATTGATTAATTGACCTATTTTTTATTGTTGTTATTATTTTTAGTTTAATTAGAAGGGTAATTTAGGGAAAAATATATGCTTCATGCAGATACTCACAGTTTTAAGAAACAAATTCCCATACTATAAAAATAAAAAGGCTCCAGAATGAATTTAACATGTAGGTACCAGTCAGTAGAAACACTAATATATGGGTGGGCTTCTTGTCATATTTTTTGTTCCCACACAAATTTCAGGTGACCAGACACCTCACACCAGACACGCATTAATATGTAAGTGTTGCTAATTTAATAAAACAGATGTACTATTAAAAACAAACAAACAACCTTTCACTTTTAGTGAAACATTTTATTTGGAAATTTACAACCTGCTAATGTGCAACAAGATTCCCTGTTTGCATGTTTGTGCCTAGAAGCACAACTGTTAAAATCCACGAGTGCTCTGGTATCTCACATTATTTCACCTCAGTCTGGCAGTTGTGCTGATTTGGATCGATTTTTCCATATGCTCATACGTGGAGTATTACCCATATGGATTTTTAATCATTGCTGTTACTTCTAATTCCTATTTATGGGGAGAGTGTTTTTGTCATAGTGTAACCAGAATCAGGTCACCTGACATAAGAACCTGAGGTGAGAAATAGCTTTTCTTTGTTTCCTGCAATAATCAAGTGTCTGTTAAATGTGTGGCACCTTTCCCCTAATGCTGTGCCATGTCATTGGGAGCACCGAGCTGGGAGAAAGCTGTGCTGCTTTTCATATCACACATAATCTCCAGACTCACATGAGGTCGCTCAGTGGCAGTCTGGGCTGGATGAGGAGCACTTATAGCCATGCTTGGACCTGTCCCAAGCTATCCCACCTCTTTCTCCCCATTCCCTGCGTGGGCTCCATGGATATAATATTCCCAACTGCTGTGTAATGTTGCAGAGTGCCGCCTAATCTCTACCAGGTGGTTAAGTTTTGATAAAAAATTAAATGAGACATTATATGGTTTATGCATCCATTCTGTAAAGTAATTTAGAATCTTGGCCTGAAGTTTTATAACATATTTGTGAATTCAACAACTTCCCTACTTGAAATCTTTCAAAACTGGGCTGTAAATACTTCTCCATGTAAAAATGTTTTTGAATATATTTGTAGGTTTAGGAAATAGATTACAGTAATTTCACGATCACAAGCCGCACGGACTATAAACTGCATCTCCGGGTGTTGGCAAACATTTCGTTCTTTGTCCATAAATAAGCCGCACCCGAGTATAAGCCACTCTGTCGTTCGCAGCGAGGACCCGCATGCAACAAAGTTGCCAAATAGTAACAGAACCGCGGCATGGCGGGGTTTACCGGCTCAGCTTGGGCTGTACAGGCTCGGCCCACTCAGGGCTGCCGACGGGGCCAGGGGGCCCAACTCGGTGGGGCTGCTTGGGGCTGGCTGCCGCTGGCACCGGGCTCGCTCACCCCGGCCCGGCGCTGCCCCATGGTGGCAGGCAGGGACGGAGCCCGCCGGCACGGCGGGCAGGGACGGAGCTCCCCCACTCCCACAGCGGCGAAGGCAGGAGGGGAAGGAGCATCCCCGCGTACCCCACGGGCCGCGGGGATGGCAGCACAGAGCCCCCGCCTCTTCCCCGAGCCATGGGGATGTCAGTACAGAGCTCCCTGCCTCTCCCCCGCCTGAAGTAGGGAACTCCCCTGCCTCCCTCCCTCGCCCCGCGCTGCCGGCGCTGAGCTGGCCCCACCGGCCATGCAACACAGTAACCAATTTGTAACAATCGCGAAATCCTGGGTTTTACTGGCAAGTGCTCGGCTCGACACCCTGGCTGGCACTTCCGGGGTTGTAAATGTCAGAAAATTATTCACATATTTGCCGCTCCTGAGTGTAAGCTGCATTTCCAGTGTGGGAGCAAAATTTTAGTCAAAATGGTGCGGCTTGTATTCGTGAAATTACTGTAATTTATTTGTGTTAGACTGTACTGTGCTTGTGAAAAAGGCAAAGCAGCCTGTATTGGCAGTATTCTTTACTTTCTTGAAGAGAAAAAAATGGAAAACTTAAATGAAGAAGGTGGAGGGTTAATTTAATGTTTTTGTTTGTTTATTTTGTTTCATCACATATGAAAGTGGCCTTTTCCCCTGAATTACAGGATTGATTTTGGAAAGCATAAATGCAAGTTGTGTCTAACCCACGCTGGATGTGTTGAGCACTTGATGTTTATCTCAGCCTCATGCCTTTTGACAGTCTCCTCCTGTGAGAATAGTGATGCATTTATGTGTCCTGGTTCCCGTCTGATGATTTTTGTATTGTATATTTTTATGTTAGTATAACTGCTAACTGGTGCATTTATACATCACTTCTCGTTTTTTTCTTGGTTTGGTGATCTTGGTTTGCACATATGAAGCATTGTGGACAAGCAGATATTTTGATGATTGAAGCTGAGTTGAAATAAATATCCTTAAAAATTGAATAGGGTTCTTCCTACTTGTTCTTCTTAGGTATGCTTATAGATTCCATTGCTCAGAGAGTAATATCTCAGCTAAAATAATAAAAATTTTGGCAATATTAAAATCCTTATGGGAGTTATAGGGCTTGAATTACATAAACTGAAATAATTTCTGCCCTAATAATATCTTCATAGGCACAAAAACTTTTTCACATTTTTTTACTAGAACACATTCCCATTTTTGTTAGAGAGGCTATATAACATATTTTTGTGGAAAATGTCTTGATTTTAAAATCCAAACATGGTCAGTGCCAAATGTAACACAATAAATACCACAGCCAAGTGCAGCAGCTCTAAAATGATGGAAATTTTGGATTTCAAGACAAATTTTCTTTTCTACATGTAAGCAGTATGTGTGCCTAGAATTTGCCAAATGGTTCTAGACTGTTTTTCTAGTTACAGTGAATCATGAAATTCGAGACTGCTTGTCTCTAGAAATCATTTAGTGTTTCCTGCTGGATATGATTTCCACCTCGAACACTGCAGATGAGAATGCAGTCCTTTTGGACATGAACTTGGAAGGTGTTGAATCTCTTCTGCAGAAGAATGCCCAAGCTATGGTTTGTAAATTTTCCAATAAATTTTTAATAATTAATGACTTTGAACTGAACTGATAATTTCATGAGGAAAAACAGAACTGAATTTAAAGAGTAAGATGAAACCTGCCAGTTTGGTGATTGGACTGATTAATGGATCAAGCCTACCTTGAACCTTTCAACTTAGTCCATGGCCAAAGCAACGTTTATAATTTTAGGAGGAGAAACCACTCTGATATTAGAAAATACAGCTCCCTTCAGCTTTGGTTGACTACTTATTTGTTTAGGTTCTTCCTCTTTCTCCTAGTTGGGCCCAACACAGTAATTTCCCCTTCTATTCACCTACAGTAAAAACAAGATAAGGAGAAACTTTTAAACAAATTGAGCATTTATTAAACACATGTAGTTAGTTCAATGCATTAAGAAAGTTAATGAATTTTTAACAGTGTTACAAAATAGCAAGACTTCATTGATATGATTGCATGAACTATACTTATGTAGTATAGTAGAGCATATGACTCTTGGAGACTGTTGTAATTGCAATTGTAGCAGTCAGTGGGTTCAATTACCGAAAAATTCTGGAGGGAAATAGCACAGAAGGTGTTGCTGGTCAATGACAGATCAGTGCAGAGCCATTGGGCACTGTGGGATGGCAGTGTGAAGTTAAATCTGTAGCACCAATGCTGTTCTACTGAGCAGCAGAGGGATGAGAGCAGGAGTTGGAAGGAGTGAGTCTCATGGTCATGGGGACAGCCTGGGCATTGGAGAAATTATAGAAGAGTCAGACTGTTGTGTCTCCTAGTTTATCTTAGATTATAGATTAAATAACATGTTTGGAGTAGTTTATTTTCATAGGAAAAAATGAAAATAAACTGTCTTGGTGGAAATCTCCACCCAGCCTTCATTCAACCTTCACTCCACCCAACCTTCACCTACTAAAGCTTCTAAAAGATAATTATCTCAAGGACTCTGCTGTGACACACAAGGAAACTAGCATTGCAGGTAAAGCAGAAAATATGAACTAGATGGGAATTTTGAAATATGATCAGAACTGAAATAGGATTTATTAGTTCATTTAATGTTTAAATATGGGTTATTCACATAGGTACTTACATTAAATAGTGATAGTTCTATGGAGGGGATCCCCAATGTAAAGTGAGGCTGGCTTCCATCTGCCAAGAGTGTCTGTATCATATCAGAGGGGAATTTCTGTTGAAAGTTTTCCTTTAGACCCTCTTCCACACAAACAGAAAAGCTTTTAGCATGTTACTCCCAACATGTTTTTTGAAAGCAATAGTTAAAATGTTGTTTTAAAATGTTGTGTCACTTGGATGTGAGGGAGGATTGCAAGATGCTGATTTTTCTTTTAATGTTCTGTTCTGCATCTTATCATTGGGACTACATGATTTGTAAAAACCTTGATGTCTTTTCCAGTGTCTCAGGTGGGTGGGCAAGAGGCAAATGTTTTTTCTACATATTTAAACACATAGGCTGTTTGACTCAAACATTGCTTTTAATAAAATACTTGCAGTACTCCTTGAATGTGAAAAACCAGATTAGCAATTAAGTATCTCCAGAGCAGCTCACCTAGTTTTGTCTTGCAATTCATCAATCTCAGAAAGAGACTTTGTAGGGTCACTCTGTAGACATTGACCAGGATCCTGTTCTGTAGGGACTGGTTCAACCCTTGTGGAAATCATTATTCTAAGGAAGTTGCTATAAATTGAAGTGTGAGCAAGAAACCAAATTTGTGCTGTTTGTATGAACTTTTAAAAGCCCCTTTGAAAAATGCGAGACTCAGGAGCTGGTAGCATTCAGGTTATGTGTGGTTGTGTCCAAGCAGAGCCAGCAGATGTTCTCTTTGTCAGGGCAAGGCTTCAAACTGATGCTCACATTCCTTTTCACCAAGCAAAAGTCACCACCACATGAAATATACATTTTTCTTTCCATTCCATCTACCTTATTTGTTGTCCAATGCCATGAGAAATGTGATCTAAAAAGCCTCATATTTTCTTAATTGCTAACCAAGAATTTTGCACAATCATACACACACTGTTTAAATATTGTGGGATGCCCCGTTTTGGCCTGCTGAAGTTCAACAATTAATATTAAAATCTGTTTCATAAAGATTGGCTAAATTTGAAGTGTTGATTGGAGATACTAATTGCTATTTCAGAATAGTGACCCTATGGTTTGTGCTTTTTTTTCCCGTTATAAAAGAATTAAGAATAAATGAGTGACAGAATGACCAAAATTATTATTATATTGTTGATGAAATGAATAAAAAATCCTTCTTGCTGTAGCTTCAGATGGCTGAAGAGAGGATACAGTTAATGTAGCTTATTTAATTTTGTTAGCTGAAGAATTAGATTTTTAAAAAATTAATTATAAAATGATCATTATGTCCTCTTCCAAATATAATGGCTTATTCTTTTTAATCTTTGATATATTTTTTCCTAGTATTTTTTGTGGGTGTATATGGTACACATATGATCATTGATTAATGTTAATTTCCAAGTTGACATGTTTTAGTATAGAATAGGATATTTCTGTTGAGCCTACACCTGACTCTGTAATCTATTGCTGGTGATATTCCTCTTAAATTTTCAGATAAATACAGTATTTCAGAAAGGCAATAGTTGTTTGGTTTGGTTTTTTTTTGAGGTTTTGCCTTTTTTTTTTTCCTATCTATTGGTTATGGTGGATGTCTCCTAGTTGTTTAAGAATGGTTATTTTTTGTGGTTTAAGTTTCTCAATAATAGAGAGGAGTAAAATTCAGAAACATTGAGGCTTTCCACATGCATATATGTAGACATGGACATCAGATAAGCTACATGAAAGCATCCACTCAGCTATTTATAGGGTCAACTCATAGAAAAAAAATGTATCCTTCTTTCAGTGATAAATTATAAACTGAAGACAGTACGTATAATACATGCACACTTCCCAAAATAGTTTGTTGCATTGAAATTACTTACACATGAAAATAATTTATACTGAACATTCTTCCTCCAAAAGGATGTTGTTAACTCAAATATATTAAACTAGGGGTTTGTTTTATCTACAGTTTGATTTTAAAAAATAGGATTAGAAGGACATAGAGGAAAATGTGGTAAACACCGTTACCTCTAATTTCGAGATGGATTTCAGGATGACACACTATTATAGCATTTCTGGCTTTGCTATTTTATTGCTTCATAAGTCCCTTCATTTTCAGTCTTACCCTAACTTTGCTGTCTCATTGTTCCTTATGACCCTTTTGATTTAGGATGCAGAATAGAAAACTGCGACTCCTGCTTTAGCAGAGACTTTTGTACCAAGTGCAAAACTGGCTTTTACTTGCACCGAGGCCGCTGCTTCCGAGGATGTCCCGCTGGATTTGCAGCCTTGGAAGAACTTATGGAATGTGTGGGTGAGTCTTCTAGCACAGCAGGGCTGCTGAGGTAGCTCTTTTGCCAGATGGCCATATTCAAATATGGCACTAATTCATGATGATGTTCAGTGTTTCTTATCAGGAAATATTCAGCAATGAATTATTATTGATTTCTTTACAGACAATGCCACTAAATTTTTCAAAACTTTAAAATGCTGCTTCATTGGTAATGCCACTCTGTTGTGCATCAAGAAGTTCTGTTCTCTTAACTGTAAAATCTTCTTGTATGAGGATTTGCAACTCAGAATTGTTTGAAGATTTACAACTCAAAATACATACGATTTCAAGACTTATGTCAGAAAATACTCTTTCTTTCAAGAGTATTGTTTGCCTTTCATGACAGAAATATGAACTTCTGAAGTTTTCAAACCCAGGTAACAACTAAATAGGATCTATATATTAGATAGACAATAGAAGTCATTTATTTTAGGAGAAGTCATTTATTTAAGAAGTAATTATTTTAGGAGAATTTTTCGATATTTGGGACTGTCATAACATATCAAACATACCATTAGATATTCTGATTTCTTTTCGGTTGGTTTGATGCTGGCTAAAAAGATTCAGGTTCTGTAAGAGATTTTAATTTTGTTTCTAGCTTTTACCTGCTAATAGTAAAAATGTCGAGTGTTGCTTTCTAACAGTGTACAGTGTGTTCCAATTAAAAGAAAAAGAAAAAAGAAAAAAAAAAAACTAAAACCAGAAGAATTGCTCACTTGTGTTTTATTTTGCTTTATCAGAAGGCTGTGAAGTGGGTCAATGGAGTGAGTGGGGAACTTGCAGCAGAAATAACAAAACATGTGGATTTAAGTGGGGCCTGGAAACGAGAACAAGACAAATAGTGAAGAAGCCAGCAAAAGACACAATACCATGTCCAACCATTGCAGAGTCCAGACGGTGTAAAATGGCCATGAGGCATTGTCCAGGAGGTGAGTGTAGCCCATGCCTGCATAATCTTTATGAGCTGAAGGCCAAATTTTGTCTCTGTTCCATCAGCCAAGACTGAAAAGCAGCAATACTACATCAGTTCTAGTCTGTATAGTGACACTCCAGGGAAACACCCAGCATGGCAGTGATCAGTCTGTGAAATTGGGTTTTTCCTGGTGTGGTACTGAGGGTTTTTCCAAGAGGAGCCTCTTGGAAGAACTGTAACAGGTTGCAGTTTGGGCTTCAGCATGGAATTGATGCTGATGGTGGAAGAACAACTTGTTCTGCACATGGCAGCAAAGATAATGCAGGTGGCACACACAGTGTTTGTGTGATGGGTATTTAAACTAAAAGAAGTTAATTACACATTGTTGGCTGGAACTATTAGCTGGAACATGTTATTTCTTTTGAATATTGTAGAGTGAGACCAGACTATGATAGATACGATACAAATAGAACAGTGATAGATATCAAGATTTTCAGCATGAAAATGCCTATTGTAATTCCCTCAAGTAAACAAAATCAAATTTCTTTATCATGGTGTTGCAAGACTGAAGCAGCGATGCTAATGCTGGTTTTTAGGCCCCAAACTGACACTCCACTGGTAGAGAGTTTCTGTTATCTTTTAAGTTGAAAAGTTTAACCTCTCAGGTATGTATCCTGACCACTTAAACAGGTTTCAAAATTTGTAGGAGAGGTGGGTGATCAGCAGGTGATAAAGATGCCATTCCTTCTGGAATCACAGTGTTAAATAAAGAATGGACTTTGAGAGATCTCTAGTCCAACCTCCTACTGCTGGCTAGGTCAACTGTGAAATCAGACAAATAAAAAAGAATACAGGGAAAAGAATCCTGAAGAAAACTTTAACATGATGAATAAGATAAACCTGAAACAACTTAGAAAAGGTAAAGCCTTAGAAAAGGTACTTATTTAAGTTGCTTTGTATTCTTGGATTGTTGAAGAAGTCTGTCTTGGCTTGATCATTCTTCCTACCAGTGTGTATGTATGTTATACACAGTTTTATCTTATGGATATGGGTTAAATCTCTGTAAGCACCATTTTTGTCTCTAGGGTTGCAAGACATTCTGGATGAGTATATGAAGTTGATTCTCTGTTATCCAGGTTGACAGTCCATGATGTACTTTGCCTTCCCTGTCCCAGTCCCTGTATTCATGCACACATGGATGCACACCTAGGGCATAGTCACAGTGGTAGGGGGGTGCCCTGTACAGCACACTCGATCTGCAACCTAATAAACTTCTCAAAGGCACTCAGGAATGGAGCATACAAAATGAATCTCTATAGGAAACAAGAGGAAAAGGCAAAAATGAAGGCGGATTTGGGCTGCCATGGTATGTGTGTCATGGTATCTTTGTTAGTCAGCTGCCTCTACATCAAGGCAGTTACACTTAGTGCTTGCAGCCTGCTGAGTGATCCAGTTACTCCTAATAGACTCTGAAGCCCAAATGGGGTTAGTAATCAGATCAACTGAGGAAGTATTTTACTGCTAAAATGAAAGGAAGTAAAAGGGGCCTGTGTCAAGTTCTACTAAATCTCCAATCAGTGTTTTTTTTTCTTTCTTTGTTCTCATTTGCCTTCAAATGCAGGCAGTTTAGCTTATAGTGGAAAATTTGAGAAAATTGCAGGATTTTTGCAATTCAGCTTCATGTGGTACAAACTTAGTCATTTAGGTACTCAGTGTGTATAAAGGGAGCTATTTTGTGGATGCAGCATCCAGCTTCTATCCAAACTCCTAGCAAGGAGAAATGTGGGTTTAGTCATGATACAGTAATTTCACGAATACAAGCCGCACTGTTTTGACCAAAATTTTGCTCTCATACCGTGAAAGTGGCTAATATTCAGGTGCGGCCAATATGTGAATAATTTTCTGACATTTTCAACCCTGGGAGTGCAAACCAAGTCGGTGCAAACTGCAAAGTCGAGCTCCTGCCAGTAAAACCCTGCATTTACGCAGTTGTTACAAATTGATACTCTGTTGCACGGCAGGTGGAGCTGCTCGGTGCAGGCAGCACAGGGGGTGGGGAAGGCGGGGCAGCTCCCTCCTGCTTGGCCCCGCAGCTCGGGGGAAGCAGGGACAGCTCTCTCCGCTTGGCCCCGCGGCTCAGGGAAAGCAGGGGCAGCTCTCTCCACTTGGCCCCAAGGCTTGAGGAAAGCAGGGGCAGCTCTCTCTGCTTGGCCCCATGGCTCGGGGAAAGCAGGGACAGCTCTCTCCGCTTGGCCCCGCGGCTCGGGGAAAGCAGGGACAGCTCTCTCCGCTTGGCCCCGTGGCTTGGGGTGCTCCCGTCCCCGCGTGCTGCCGCCGCAGGAGCAGGCAGGCTTCATCCCCGGCTCCCATGGCCGCCGCAGGTGCCGGCGGGCTCTGTGCCCCCCCCTGCTGCCGTGGGGCAGTGCCGGGCCGGGGTGACCGAGCCCAGCGGTGGCGGCGGCCGGCCCCGAGCATCCCCGCCGAGCGGCAGCGCCGAGCTGGCCCACCCAGCCCTGTCTGCAGCCCCGAGCCCTCATGGCCCGAGCCGAGCCAGTAAACCCTGCCCTGCCGCGGTTCTGTTACTATTTGGCAACTTTGTTGCACGCGGGTCCTCGCTGCGAACACAGAGCGGCTTATACTCAGGTGTGGCTTATTTATGGACAAAAAACGAAATGCTTACCAACACCCGGCCATGCGGCTTATACTCAGTGCGGCTTGTATTCGTGAATTTACTGTAATTTAGTTATGATACAAATTATTCAAATTGTTGTAAATAATTTGAGAAGTGTGTCTAAGTGAGCCATATTATTCAAGAATACTGTATCATACTCATGTAACTATGTTAGTTTGGAGCTATCAAACATTCATATCTTTTTATGTCATATTTGCTTAGGTTGTTTCAAATTTTCTTGTCCAGCAATTCAGGTCACTGCTTAAAGATTTGCATCTCAAATTTGTCTTTTCAAAGACACAGTTGCTTTTCTGAGAGTGAGTATATTTATTGCCTAGTGTCCATATTGTCTCTATATTAAGATCCCTGATCAAATCTTTGCTTTTTTTTCCACCACATATCAGGAAAGTTGTTGCTGCAAATATGAATTTAGTGTAGTACTTTAATGCAGTACTCTTTCATGGGCTCTAGTAAATCCTAAAGATTACAGTCCTGTCCTCCCATGGTGTGGAATTCCCTGCATCTCTTTTCAGAGATAAAAATAAATGTGTACAAAACTGCGGGTTTGAATTCTCCACACTGAATACAGTGTTTAATACTGTTTCTGGGCCATCATGGAAAACACCTCCCAGAGGATAAACTCCTTTCTCTCTCCTAAGAAGCTCCTGAGAAAGTGTTAGTGGTATTTTAAGTGCCTGGGGTAAGTCTTCCCCAGACCTGGTAATCTCTGCAGGTGAGGAAACCACAGAGGCTGCCCTTTACACAGCTCCTGCTTTGTAATATGTTTTAATTTATACTACATACAGGGCTGGTCTATGACCCTGTTTCTTTATCATCTTTTAGTTAGCAGGTTGCCCCATTAGACACTCAAAATGTTTTATTGCCTGTTTGATCTCTGTGACATAGTGGGAGGCACAGACACAGGTTACAGGTTCTGGCTGCAAAGGAAGAGATTCTGTGTCTTTAAAAATATGGTGTTTTCCTAATGTTAGGAATTTTGTAACTGAACTTTTAAACTGAGGAAATAAGAGAAAAAAATTGTAAGGTTAGCACTTCTGGGAGACTGAAAAACCATAATCCCCTGTAAATATTAGTTGAGAAGCTGTTAAAAAATCCTTTCATCCTAATATTCTCAGTACATGAACTCACACAAATGTGGAGAATAAGTATTGGATTATACAGCTAAGATGATTGAAGATTGTGATGGATTAAGCTGAGCACAGGAAGTAAGGATATTTTTGGTAGAATAAGGTCAAATAAAGTGCTTTTGTCATGTGCTTTCTACTTCTGTATATTTTAAAGTTGCTATTCATGGTCCACACTACAGGGAAACATCCAAAACAGATTTTTGTGCATTTGCAGTAGAAGGGGAGTTACTTTCTGTTTTCCTACTATTTCAGTTTCATATTTTTGAGGTGTTACCCAGCTCCTGTTTCTTTATCACTTTCTCAGTATCTGCAGAGTTGTAGAGATATAAGCTGGAATACTAGTGAAAGATGATTTAACTTCTTTCCTACTGAAGCCAGCAACAAAAGAATAACATTGATTTCATATTTGTTACTTAGAGATATTTTCTTAGTTTCAGTGGTTATTGATTTAACTGTTATTACTGTATGGAAATGTCATACTTGTATATCTGTTAATGTTATGTAAGTTACCCTGTGGCTTGACAGTAATGTGAATTCTACTTTGAGAGGTTAGTCTTAGGAGGCTTGGAGAGGAGACAAAAGAGGTTTGGATTGTTCAGGTCACCTTCTACCCATGCTGGTCTCTTCCTGATAATGAGTTTTCTCCTCCTTCAAGAAGAGAGAAAACAGAATTCAGAAAACCAGTGGGGAAATCAGCAGTCAGAAATGTACAACAGACTGATAAATCTTGCTCTCTTCATGTTTTCCCGTATATTTACTATAAATATTTATTTGTACATCTTATTTGTACATTTCTCATATTTCCCTCAGTAATTGCTCCTCTTTGCTTGTACACTCCAGGAACCTGCAGGTAGATTTAATTTTTCATGTTAAGTGTTACATAAGCAGGCAAAGCAGCCCTCTGCTATTTTAGTGTCCCTCAGACTGCAGTTCTTCAAGCTGTCTGAAACTTGATTATTACTCTATGCCAAACTAATACTTCTGCAAATGCACACTGCTGGCCCATGTCCAGCCTCTCATACAGCAGCACCCCCAAATCCTTCTAGGTCACCAGAGCCTTCTTTTTTCCAGGCTCAACAAACCCAGTTCCTTCAGTTTCTCTTCACAGGGTAAACACTTCAGCTCCTGACCATGCTGGTGATGCTGGGCCAAAGTCTATCAGTATTTTTCTTTTCTTGAACTGGGGGACCCAAAGCTGCACATGGTATTCTAGATGTGGTGTGATGGATGTCATACAAAGGGAGATGATCACTTCCCTTAATCTGCTGTCACGTTGTTTTAACAGGTCAGCAGATTGAAGGCAGTGATCACTGCTGCTGTGGTACAAAGTTGGCACACATTTAGCTCAAGTTTCGTCAGGACCTTCCCAGGAGAGCTGTTCCCCCGACAGTCCATATCCAGCCCAAATTTTTAATGGAGTATTTCCTTCCCAGATGGAGGACTTTGCACATTGTTGAATTTCATGGGGTTCCTTTCAGCTACAATGAATCTTTTCTTCCTAAGTGTGAAATAAAAAACAGTCAAAATAAGTATAATACCAGAACTCAATGAATGATCTCTGTGATCAGGCAGTTGATCACAGTCTTTTGAGCATTTTGACCTGTTTCAGCATCAGTTTACAAAAAATAAACTCCACCAAAACACTTAATTGCACAGTGCCAGGTGGGAAAGCAATGGTAATGAGAAATTTTTTTGTGAGTATTTTAGTTGATGGCCGTTCTGCGTATTTTGTGAAGGACCTAATAAGTGGGAGCAAGAAAGCACAAAACAGTAGTCTGATGTATTTTGGAGGCTTTCCAGGAAACAAGAACTGTTTTACAGTGTGGCTGAACCATCAGAGCCTGGCATGCTTGTTAGTACATTTGTTCAGGAAACAGGCCTTTGTCAGCTGCAGATTCTGCTTGTCTGGATTGTCAACATCTACTTTGTACAGAGAAGGTTGTGCTGCAAGTATTAAAATATGGGTCTTGTTCTACCCTTCAGCTGATCACATTCAGAAGGGACTGCAGAGAGTGAAAACTAATTGTAAAGGTAATCTAGACCCTGAAGAAAATGAAACACATAATGGTGCTCATTTCTCATTTCAGTGTGAGTGCCTGCAACTAGACTATGTATTTTAATTAAGGCTCATAGGCAGGAGCTGTAGTTATCATCAATAGTCAATTAAGTTTGTACCAGCTTCTAAGAAGAGCAGAAATGTTTTCATCTCTGTTTGGTAACAATAAAAAAAGTGAAAATGAAATCACAAGTATTTTCAGGTTGGAAAGGAACACAGAAGGTCATTTAATCCAACCTCCTGCTTAAATCAGGTCAATTGTGAGAAAACCAGGATTAGCCATCACTCTCACAATCCTCAGACATTAAAGAGTCTCCCTTTTTTGGTCTTAGTTCTGTTCCTCTTTATATGCTTATTTCAGAGATGATGATTTACAAATTGTTGTCTGTATTTGCTTCAAAGGGGAAAATACAGAAATAAATTTGTCGTAATGTTTTCATGACATTTGTATTCCTTGACAGTTAGATGTACACGCATGCATGCGTTTGTACTGGAGCACTTCCATACCTGATGCTTTTTAGATTTGCAGGTAAAAGTTAGGCAGTGTACCTCTCAGGTGACTGCATACTATAAAGTAACTCAAATCAAGCAAGAAACGGATTTTTCTTTTCTGCATTAAAGTATCATGTTTTCTATAATCTTCCTTCTTAGAAACAAAAAATTACATGGATATTTCTTTGCATTTTTTTGGGTTAAGAGAGCAAATAGCTGTATTACACATGCATTTGATTCATATTCATTAAAATGAGTTTAAGTATAAACTTACTCTGACTTTTAAACCATTGCTGTTATTTTTCTTTTTATTGTTGGTAGCAATCCATTCCTTAGTTATTTTCTAAAGAGAAAATGCAATCCAATTGGACTCATATTTGAAAAGTAGTTAGAAATAGTTTTTATAAGCCACGTAAACTTGAACATCAGTTTGAGTAGCAGTCATGTTCAATTCTGAAACCAAATAATATCCATTCCTGCAGATTTTGCAGGAATGCCTCCTCTTTCCTGCTGCTAGATTGCATCACATTCCTTGGAGGGGTTGAGGTGGCTCTTAAAGCTCTGTGAACAAGATATAGCTGCTGACTGATTTTCGTCCTTTTTCTCCTTTTTCTGCGTGTTTGGAATCAGGTCAGTTAACATAAGCAGTTAAAAAATTAGGTGCTCTGAAAAAATATCAACACTTATTGAAAATAACCCTTCTGAGATTCAGGCAATTTAGGTAATTGTTCAGTGTTTGGTTTGTATTTTCCTTGAAAATAGGATGGTTGTTCTTGGAGGTAGTTGAGGCAGCTTGCTACTATTTCACTGTGTTCCTACAAAACTTTTTTGCCATTTTTGTCTGGATAAATGTTACTATGGGTTACAACTGTAATTATTAAAATTTGTGAGTTTGTGTGAATGTGGTGCAATAATGCATTATTTATATTGAAACCTGTAGCTTAGCTTAGATAGACATAACTAACCTAAACTTCCTCAGAGAGCTGTTGTAGTGAAGTGTGGTTTTGGTTTGCTTTTCTAACTGATGGATTACATTTTAAAGCTTTTAAGGGACTTCAGTCTCTTTGAATGGAGCAGAATTTAAAAATGCATAAAATAGAAATTAAATCTGTCTAAAGTGACCTGTAGACGGTAGCTTTAATGACATTAGCAAAACACTTTTGTAGAAAAGCATTGTGGTAATTTGATTTCTGTTTTAGTTTTCCTCTTCAGTACCACTGACCAAAGCATATCTTGTAATGGGCTACATATACTGAGCAAAAGGTTTTAACTGTACCTACTTTATCAGGATGATTCAGCCTTTGGAAATTTATGTATTGTTTTATCATATTGACAGGATTCATTTTCAACTTATTTTTAAAGGCTTTCAAGGGAATTACTAGCAGTGCAGAAAAGCCAACTCAAGTGAATTTTTCCCTTCCTTATGAAAATACTCCTTCAATCCTCCTTTCTAATTAAAGTAATAGGAACTATTTCTTGGACAACATTAACAAAGTTTTCCCAATCATTAAAAGGTTATATGCACAATTTATTCATCTATTGCCATTATTATATCTTACACCAGATAAATACTTTTAACATGTGTGTTTCTTTAAGTACACCATATTTCAGAAGTAGCATGAGTATTGAGTGATGCAGTGTCTCCTATGGGAGTTATCTGTTTTTAATGAATAACTGAGTGTACCAGAGTGTAAATCCTCGTAAATTACCAGAGTACGAGTTAGGATGGTCCCATGGTAATTATACAATTCAGGGTTGTTTAAAAGTACTGAAGAAGAGCCAGCTGCTAATCCACAAGGAAATACAAATACTGAAAAGAGCTGTGCCTGATCCAAGTGCACAGATTGAATTTGTCCATGAAAGGTACTTGATGGATTTTATTGTGCATACCCTTGTGAAGTAACTCCTGTTGGCTTTTGTCTCTTGCTCATTCTGAAACCACAATCCACTTGTAGGAGGGAAAGCCATATACATACTCATTTGTAATTCTTGACCAAAGAGCTGTTTTTGTACATTATGTTGTCAGCCATTTCAGTCACAGTAGAGAAACCAGAAAAAGTTCACCTGCCTGAGATTGTATGTTCCTCCCTCAGGATCAATCAGTTAGGCACAGTTCTCTGCATACCCTCTGCCAAACCACAAGCCTGGGTATGGTAGATATGGAGAGCCACCTGCCTCAGGTGTGGCATGACTAGAGAGCAATCAGCCTTTCTCTGTTTTTAAAGGTTCAATAAGGCTTTCTTTGCACAGAAGTCTCTCCTTAAGTAATAAACCAATTAGGTTGTACAGATAATATTTGTATACACAGCATTGGTACAAGGGCCACATCCTGACTGTTCCATGGTATCTTCAGGCACAAAGGTAAAGCTGACAGGTCTGTATTTCCCCGAGTTCTGCCTCCTGCGCTTTTTAAAAGTGGGTATAGTAAGTCCCTTTTTTCAGTCACCTGGTATTTCACCTGACTGCCATGATTTTTCAGGCATCATGGAGAGGGACTTAGCAACTATATCAGCTACATCTTTGAGCAGTCATGAACCTGATCTTCTGTTACAGTTGGATGAATTTCATTCTCCTTGTCTTCCAGTCCATTTGCTCAAGTGGTGTAGGAAGAGAGGTTGCTGGTAAAGGCTGAGGCAAAAAAGCTGTTGCCTCATCTGTTGTTACCAGTTTCATCAGTTTTGCTCATCAGGGGTTACACTTTCTTTGACCTTCCTTTTCTGGCTGATGCACCTGTAGAAGCTCTTCCTGTTATTCTTTGCGTCCCATGCCAAGTTTAAGTCCAGCTGTACCTTGGCCATCCTGACTGCATCTCCACAAAACCAGGCAGAGTGCCTAAATTCCTCCCAGAACACCTGGCCCTGCTTCCATTGCCTCTGCATTTCCTTCTTGCCCTTTACTCTTACCAGTAGGTCTTGACTCAGCCATGCTGCTCTCTTGCCTTCCTTTTCTGATTTCTTACACCTGGGAATTGTGAGCTCTTGTGCTCTACGGAAAGTGTCCTTAAAGTTCTACCAGTTCTTTTCTACCCCCTTGTCCCAGAGGGTAGTTTCCTGGGGGGAAATCAAGGGTTTCTATTGACTAATAGAAATAGGACTGGGGGATCCTATTGACCAATTCCTTGACCAGCTGGAATTCTGCTTTCCTAAAATTCAGGGTCCCAGCTTCTCTCTTTGCCTGACCCACATTGCTCAGGACTACAAACTCCACCAGTGTGTGATCACAGCATCCCAGGTTTCCTCCAGTCTTGGTGTCACTGCTATCAATGATCATTTGTGCCCATCAGGAGCAGTACTCCTTGTCCAGTACCAATGCAAATTATCTAAGTATAGATCACCCTCCCACTTGCAGTACCAGCAGTGTGCACAAGCTAATGGCAGCTGCTTGACTGTCAGGGTAGAAACTCATTACATTGCTGTAATTGTGATGTCTCATCTCTACCCTTGATAAAAGCTTTGTTATTCTGGAGAATCATTTTGAATGCTCTGTGTCCTGCTTGCTTGACAGTTTGTAGCAACCTGAGGCAGCCTAAGACAGGAGCCTCCCAGCTTCAGGTGAATTCAGTAGAAGTTGTTCACTTCATATCCTACAGCCAGAGAACACCAATGTGGAGGGTAAAGAATTCAGGAAAGAGAAGGAGAGAGGAAAACATCCCAGAAATAGAGGGAATGCTTCTTCAGCTTTGGTTCTTTAGGCAGAAAACATCATGGAGGTACAGACATATGGTTCATAATTAATGGCTTTGTAGCCAATGGGAGAAGGTAAAGCCTGTTCACACATGCTGATTCACTGAATGGTTTCCCTTGCCTTTTATAATCAGACAAAGAGTGTGCAATTCTACAGTGATGTGTAGTTCAGAGACTCCTAAGCCAATGCTGCATAAAGTAGCTTAAAAAATGGAGAGTTTAAAAGTGTCAGCATAATGTTGTGCAGGAGCTAATGGTCCCTGCTGAGACACACGATTTATTAGATCTGGCATGGTGCTGTGCAGATATAATGTTTTCAGGTCGTGAGGTACTGTGTTTGGGGTGGAGAACTCTGATTTGCTCTGCGGGTGCATAGATCAAGAATGCTAACTTGGGGGACTCATTCTCTTGTGGGATTTATTCCTGTCTAATTATTACAGAGAGGCTCACAATAACTGGAAGGGCACACTGCTTGATGCATAAATGCAGCAGCTTCCAGTACTTTGCTGCAGGCCAGATTTAATTTAATTAACTTGCAGCAGACAGCTAGAGGAGTGAAGGGGGAGTACCAAGAGGGAATATGTGAAGGAACAATCTCCCCAGCTGCTCTCACTTGGGTGACCACGAGTGCTAGAACTAAGCTGGAGTCAACTGCCCTGATTTTTAGGGCTGTACAGTGAAAGTCCTTCACAGAAAGCTCCTAGATATGCCTGCATCTTTACCTCTCCTGCACAGCAGAAGAAAGGCAGTAGTAGAAGGGGAATGGAAGAACAGATCTACTATTTTTTTTTTTAATTGTTGCTTGGTTTTGTCTTTTTGTTGTTGTTGTCTTTTAGAGCTTTCTGAAATAATGTAAGATAATTTTATTTCAGATTGGAAAGTTTGGGCACAACTGAGTCCTGTAGTACATTTTGCTTTATACCTCAGAGATTATCTTCCTCTTGAACACTTTGAATTCCTGGTTCATTCTGAAGAACTAAAAAAAAATTCTTCAGATAGTGTTTGGATTCAGATTCTGCAGATAGTGTTTGGTAAAGGAGTGGGAACCTGAGCATAGGAGAAGAGTGAGAGAAAGCAAGAATTTCTCATGATGGACAGAACATCCCCATTCTGCATTGATATTACATGGTATTGCACCCATTAAAAATAAGTAGGTGTAAATAATTTTCTGAGCACAGTCTTAAGAATAAATTAGCCTAAAATGAGTAGTAACATGTAAAGAGCAATGCAATACCAGGGAGATATCTCAATATTTTCCCTTTGTCAGTATAAACATTCTGCACCAAACACAGAAGTAGTACTAATTATTATGAACACAATACAGGGCGCTTTTGAGAAAGAAATCCTCTATCTTAGACATATTTATTTTGTGGTCTAAACTAGCATTGTTTAGGTTTTGAAGGGGTCCCAAAAGTCTGTTTTAAAGTGTCGTCCACTGAGTTAGTGTCTTACATCATCTTTGCCATTTAATATGAGAATCTATCAGTTTGTGTTTCTTTATGAGGTGTGAACCAGGCAGAAGGCTGTTGGGTTCAAATGGGGCTGAGTTTATACAGTCTTGCACAGTACCTTCAAGTCTGACACTTCAGTCTTATGTTGTGCACATCTTTTACTGTGTAGAAATATTGCAGACACAATAACAAGCTTTTCGATGATGTTTTAAGACTATTCTACTTACACAACTGTATTATCTTGGCTGTTGATATATTTATCTATTTTAAGCCTTTTATTGGTTTCCTGTGAGCATTCCTTGGCATTCATAGCTGATCATGAACATAAGTGTGATCACTTCTGCAAACCTGGTACCAAGTCAGTGGTATTTAGTTGCAAAGAGCAGCAGAAGTAGGACACCAAAGCAGGTGCTTTACCTCATGTCAGATGTATTACAAACTTTAGTTTAAACAAGGGGCATGACTTGCAACTCCAACATAGCTGCTTGAGCTGTCATGGAACATAAAGAGCACAGGGATTTCCAATGACATCAATATCCCATGTTAACACCATGGCACTTGTTAGAGTAACTCCTGATGAAAATGGCAGCCAACTCTTAAATTATTCTACTTCTCTCTCAGATACAAATGTAGACATTTTGGGTGCGTTGCCAACTGTACTTATACAAAAAGTTCAGCACTGTAGAAAGAATACCATAAAAAATGTCAAACTCTTTTAATTCATTGCTTTTAAAGTTGCACAATGAAACCTTAGCTGTTGACTACAGGCAAGTGCCAAGCAGCTTTGATCACATCTAACATGGCTGCCCTGAAGCTAGATTGCATCTATACTACTATAGTTTCTTCAATACTGACAAAGTTGCTACATTTATCTACTACTTGACATGACAAATGTTTAAAGGGTTTCTAAAACAAAGTTAGTTATAAACTACCGAAAAGATGGTTAAATTCCGGCTTTTATTTTTGCTCTGAATTTATGGACCAGATTATTTTGTTACCTCCTCATTTACCATCTGTTCCTTATAACATCTGAACAAGAGGAAAAACTTCTGTTAGGGTTTGCAAAGAAAAATCACAATTTGGTCAAATATGGGAGATAATGTTAAGCATTGCAAAACGTTGTGCAGGGGAGAGGCACTAAAAATCAGTTTGCAACTCTGCCATATTGCACTAAGAGTGATATATGAGGAGGACTCTTAGAGTGTATTTACAACAGGAAAAAAGACTTTGTATTTGATAACTGATGGCTGAAAAAATTTCTGGGCCATAAAAACTTGACAGATGAAAAAAAACCTACTGAGCAAGTCCTGTGTCAGGCTTCAGGTCATTGCTCTTGTTAGGCAACTGGAACAACTGGTGGGAGGTTTCCAGCTAAAAGAAAGTACTGTGGTAAAATAAAGGGAGGTGAGTGTGAAGAAAAAGGAAGTTGTTTCAAGATCATTGCAGATTGTGTCAGTGTGATAATACAAATTACTGACATTTGATGTAAGGTCAGAATCAATTTTTAATAGTCACTGGAAATGATTCTGTATATGTTCTTTGTGGGATGAATAGATGCCATCAGCTGTAATTCCCAGCACTCAGTACATGATTATTCTGCCCCCAGACTCTGTTAATCGTGTCTGCAATCCAGTGCCAGCTTGAACGTAGGCTGTAATAATTCCTCTTTTGAGAACAGGGGACGCCAGTGGATCATGAGTCCATGACATATAAATGGAAAAATCCTGGGAGATAAAGTTCATTTTTTTCTTGCAGCTGTGGCAAGGAAAAAAGAGAAGAGGATTTATTATTTCTGCAGAACTCAGAAACAGAGATGACCCAAAAAACAGCATAGTGTTTTGAGAGGTCTTATAACATGCTGAATAGTTCTTTCAACTGGAGTTTTTTTTAATTAAATAAGTAATTGTTCTTCAAATTTCAAGTCCTAAAAAAAAAGTTGATTCATACGTCTTTTCCAGAATAATGTTTTTTTGGGTGGAGTATGTTGTGAAATAATAATATTTTACTTTTCGTTTTCTTCCAATCATCTGAATTTTTTTTTTTTCAGAGAGATAAAAGTAATTAAATTTCTTTGGAGGGGAACTTTCTCCCCCTTTTATTACAGTGTCATAGATTTACAATATCTCAAACTGTGACTCGAGTTTATAAAGCATTCACCTCCTAGTTCTTTGGGTGAGATGCTGATCTGGAATAGGTTGGTGGTGTTTTATAGATGAGTTGCTATTAATCTCTTATAGCATTGATGAGTGTGAACTTCTTGAGGGTTATTGCCAAAAATCAGAATTCCCATGAAAGCCAGAAAAGTTTAATTGCTTGGTTGGATTAAATGAGAAGCAAATCTATCTGTTTTGTAATTGTTGCTTGTTCCATGAAGTAATGGGATCTCAGAATTTAAAAGTGACTGGAGCCAAAATATAACTTATGTCCTTCTTCATTGAGCAATTCAGCGAAGGTTGTCCTAGAAGAAATAATAAAAAACCCACAAAAAGTGATTCACTTTCCTCAACTGAGTATAGAATAAAAGCTTAAATGTATTACTGGACTTGAGTTATAACTGCACCAGTGCGTGCACTTCAAAACTGGGAGCAACATGCTTCAAAACAACCACTTAAAAATTATTATTCTTTTTTAGACAGTTTCTCAAGTCAGCATCTCTGCATCATCATTTATGGTTATTAAAGAAGGGCATGGATCTATTGACAGGAGTTTTATTTTTCTATGTGAACCAAAAATTTGCACAGTTATTGTTTAAATTCTCTAGAATTGGTAGAGGCTTCCTGTCAGCTCAATAGCAATTGAATTGGTGTGTTTACCTTTTGTACCACTTACAGTGATTTTTAAAATTGTCTTGTTCTAATACAATAACAGACAAAAGAGTAGCAGAAGCCTTCTGAGAAGAGTGTCATGTGCAAACTTTTTTCTTCTTCCTCAACCAAAAACTCCTGATTTTGGAAAGACAGGGGTTTTTTTGAGATTGAAACTCCAATTCTGTCAGTGTGGCAATACTTCAGCTGCCAAAGAAAAGGTGCAAATACCCTGAAATCTGTAAAATATTTGTTCCTTGTGGACCCTGTGAGGAAGCTCAGGTGCTTCCTTCAGCAGAACTCTTTGAACTGTGAAAGTTACCATGTATCACTTGCAGGAATTGTTATAAAAAGGTTTTACCTTATTACTTCCTAAAATGATTTAGAGAATAAAGTAGTAATGAGGAGATTAATGATAGTTCCCTGTATTGCTTTCTTGAGTAATTTTTGTCAGCAGTTTCCTGATTTCTTAAAGCTCAGCTGCTGGAACCACCACATAATAACACTTCTAATGTTTTAGCTGTTTTTCCAGTCTTTATAGCTGCAGGCAAAAGTTAGAGAAAATGGACACTTTGAATGTTTCAACACCAGAAATTAAATGAAAAGCACTGGAAATTAATTATTCCATTAAAATCCAGTGGTTTTAAATTTTACTTTTGACCGGCTTATGATTTTTGACTCAATGTAGTTGTCAAAATTTTACCTGACATCCAGCCCTAAAAGAAACATGTTTAGAAGTGCTGGTTTAGAGTTTCAGTTTTTGCTGAAACACTGTCTCACTTAGGTATTCATGTGAAAACTCTGATGTATTTCTTTGTGAAAACATTTGGTTTTCATGATATTTACGTAAAACCTAGTCAGCAGCAAAACATCAAGTGTTATTAGTGAAGGAACACTTCAATGCACTATCTGGCATGCTAATTTGAGAAGATTAGAAATTCATATTCTCTATTAAGCTCTAAAAAATGAGCTAATGCAATGCATTGTGACTGAGCAAAATAATAGCTGGTAATTCACTTCCTTGGTTCCTGTCAGCAGTTTCATTTGTCTTGAATAGGTATAATTGTGTGTCCAAAAAGAGATTGCACTAAACCCAGTTGTGATATAGTCAGACTTTCCAAATCCTGTATTAAGCACAGCAATTTCCTGCTTCAGATAAAAATACTTCAGTTATATTTACACTCTGCTAGTAAAACATAGCTTTCTTCTAAAATGTGCTGCTTGTGCTCTTCAAAGCTGAGTTGATTGAAGTTGTCCTATTACAGCAGTGTTCCCATGAATATGGTGCTCAGCTAAGCACAAGTTAAAATGAGACAAACTCATTTTAAAGGGCTCTTGAAGGGTAGTGATGTCACCCTGCTACCTCAGGTATGAGATCTGGAAAGCAAGCACTTGCTGATTGTTTAACAGGCATGAGTTGTCACAAGGGTCAAACCTCAGCCATTTTACAGAAAATGAAGTGATAATAGTTACTGCCATTAACCATATGAGTCAGTAGTAACTCAGAGAAGCATTGTTTATGCTTGGCAGAAGTTAATACTAGACCAGCTCCATAATCTCATCTTTGCTAGCAAACACATTTTTCTGTTAAAAAGGAGCTAAATAGTACTTATGGTGATCTTACACTTCTGATGATAAATGCAAGAGGTAATTTGCCTAGTTTGAAAGTTTTGGAGTGTTTTTGTGCCAAATTTATAAAAATAATGATGATAAAAATCAAATCTAAATATTGCTTGTTTCATATGGTGTTTATTACAGTCTAGCTTTATTTTGATGGAAAAATACCAGGAAATGGAGTATCTAACTGTGTATATAATGTTAAAATGTAAAAACATTTTTGTCTGAGTGACTGTACCTCAAGAGCCAACATTTATCATTCTGCTTTTATTTTTCTGCCACTCAACACATTTAGCTAAGATATAGGCACTTAGATTTTGTGTGTGCTTAGATTTTTACTGATTAAGTTTGGTATATATCATGTTTTCATTTATGCTTCAAGCTTGCTGTGTTATCCCAAAAAGCTAACACCCCCATATTAGAAAGATTGGGACAATTGCATCTGTTTTGATATAATATTAATAATAAAACGTGTGGGTTGTACATGCACAGAACTAAAAGTGTTTGTGTTCTTCCAGGCTTGCTGGTATTTCCTAACTCCAGAAGATGCTTGCAGCTAGAATAATTTTAATCTTTCACTATTGGTGTTTCTTTTAATACACAACTACTGTTGTTCAGGCTTTCAAAAACTTGTTCCATAACAGTTTTGTTATTATCATGCCCTACGGAGTGCTGAGCACTTTTGAGCTTTGGCTGCTGCAGAGTATTCTTTCAGAGGGATGAGTGTGTTCAAAGTTTCCTTCAGCTTTTATAAAAATGCCTTACTGACTTCTTGATGGACTCACTGTTCTAAGTCCCTCAGGGCCTTGGGAAAGTGTTCATCATAAAGTTAGTGTTTTCTGCCCAGAGAAACAGTCCTGCAGGGCGTGCTGGGAGCGTTTTGTAGTCTTATACTTCTCCACACTAAACTTCAAGATTATAAAATGCTAGATTATAAAATAGCCCCATAAAATCATGTTTTCTTGTTTTCCTCAGAAGCAGTGTCCTAATTTATGAAATACTTCTGACTATGTTACAGTTGTCCATATCAGCCCAAACGAGACAAATAACTTAGTGGTCAGATGTGCTGAACACCCCGCAAGGAGCTCTCCCTTACTGGTTTAGAAATGGGAGTTTGAAAGAGTTTGGCACTAAAAATGTTGTTGCACTATTCTTGGAATTTCTTGATATCAGTGAAAATATACACTATTTATTTTTGAGTATTTAATGCCCTATTTTTTCAAGGCTTAAATCAAGGGATGGAATGGAAGGATAGAGATTTTTGTGTTGTAGCTACCTGTGAATTACATATTAGTTTGGAATAATGGTAGCACAGTATGTCTTTGAATGCAGTCCTAGAATCCTAGCCATGACCTCAAGAATATTTAGCTTTCCATATCATTGCAAAAAGTTCTTGATCATTATTTAATTTATCTTACCATTAAAAAGGAATGTAAAATCTTCCAAAATCATGCCATAAGAACAAATTTTCTTCCAGGATTTTGGAGCTTCCAGTACTGGCTAAAAGTAGGAATTGCAGAAATATATGAAAATATTCAGATTGTGGTTAATGGATTGTGTTTTGTTTTGTGTGATTATGCTGTTATTGCACTGTGTAAAATTGTGATACTTGATATACAGCTATTTTTCTAAATGTCAAGATGTGGCTACTAAATAACCCTAGAACTCCAATTCTTGGTTACTAAAATAAATGATTTTCAATGGAATAATACAGTTGGAGAGGAGACATAGCTATTGCTCACACTGTGCATTTTTGTTGGGGCATTTCTACTTCTGGGTATTTTTAAAAAAATTTAGCTCTCTAACATAACCACAAAAAATTTGATATGTTTTCTTAAGATCCTTGAGGAAAAAGAATATTCGTAGTATTTCATAATATTCCATTCAAATCATGTGCATTTTTTCAATCCTGTACTGAGACAAGATTTGATATTCTTGTTTGATGGAGTGACTCTCCACTCAGGATGCTTGTTCAAAGACACATGTACTCTTACACAGGTGCCACCACAGTGCATATAGAAAATCACAATTTCAAGTATTCATGAAGTTGTTGTAGCTTCACCAAAACCTCCCTTTTTGAAGTTGCTGAGCTTAGCAGACATGCATAATGGTGTGAGTTTTCTGCCCTCCAAAAAATAATTACAATATTTAATTTTAAAAGCATTATATTAAATTATTAATTACTTTATTTACTGAATGATTACAAGAAACATCACTAAATATAAATTCACCAAAATATCAACATGTCAAAATTTCTTCTGTCATGGTATTGCTTGTGTCTAGTGACGACCAGACTTCTGGCACTTTCCAAAACTATTTCTGAACCCTTGCATGCTTTCTTCTTCCTTCATTTTTGATGCATTTCTCTCTGTTTAGCTTTATTCCTCCTCACTCTTCTGGTTTATTCTGCTTCCTATGCTTGTACTTTATTTTCCTCCAATGAACAGGGGTTTCTACTATGTATGTCTTTTTACTCATTAATGCTATAATTCACTCTTTCAATTTTGCAAGCCCTTTCAATCTGTGTAAAATAAATTAATTGATGTAATTAATCTAGAGTGATAATTTTTATCAGTCTGCCCAATAATTTTGATGTTTGGTGATGATACCTCTTTGTATTTAGGTAATCTGAGTATATATTATATTTTGTATAACAGGTACTCCAAGTGAATGGGATATTTTTATCTAACCTTTAAATAAGAAATCTCAATATATTTATGTATTTGAGCCAACAAAGTGCTGGCTTTACAGCCTTTACAGCCTAGAAGGTTAATGGTGTCCTTTGCTGTATTGGAAGTGTTGCCAATGGGATGAGGGAGATCCTTCCCCTCTACCCAGCTGTGGTGAGGCCACAGCTGGAGTAGTGTGTCCACCTCTGGGCTCCCCAGCACAAGAGACATGGACATAGTGGAGAGAGCTCAAGGCAGGGTTGAGTGAAGATGATTGAAGGGACTGGAGTGTTTCTGCTGTAAGTGAGGGTGAGCTGAGAGAGAGGCAAAGCTGTTCAGCATAGAGAGAGGACTCAGGGGGCTCTTACTAATGTGTTTAAATGCCTGAAAACAGAGTGGAAACAAGGCAATGGGCATGAAATGAATACAGGAGGTTCCTTCTGAATATCAGGAAACATTTTTCACTGCGAGGCAACCAAGTGCTGGCACTGGTTGCTCAAAGAATTTGTGGAGCCTTCCACCTTGGAGATGTTCCAAAGTCAGTTAAACATAGTCTGGGGCAAATGGCTCTGCAAGGTTCCTGCTTGAGCAGGTTGGACCAGATGACCTCTCTTTCTAAACTCGAAGTCCTTTTCAACTTCAACCATTCTCTGCTATGCATAATTTGATTTCAAATTTGAAGTGGTGGTAAATTAATCCAAATTGTTATACTAATTGTCTTAAAAAGCAAGCATATTACCAGGGCTAAAAGTTTATGGCTTTATTCTTAATTACATGGTTCTCCATTATTAAAAAAAAGTGATATAACATGTGCTTTTGTGCTATGTAATTTAGAGAACCTGATATTTTAGTCCACCTGAGATTTTTAGTTTGTTGCTTTACCAGGGAAAGGTAATTTATATGACTAGATGACTGATGGGGAGCTGTACACCTCACTGGAACATTGAGGGTGATTGTAGAGAAAATTTCTAAGCACTATGGAAAAAATCAGTGAGAACTTATGTGAGACATATAATGTCAGGAAAATATCTGCAGTTTACTTGATGTAACTGAAAGTAAAATGTAGTTCTTTGCTATACTGTGGATGCTCTTTTCTTAAAACTGAGACATTAGCACCATTTGTGTCTCTTTCTTACTATCCTAAAATATTTCCCCATTTTATAGTGACTTTGTCTCTCTGCTACTATAATAATTAAAATCAATATAATAAGTGACTAGAATGTAAAAAGATTCGGTCTGCCTTGAAATATCAATACAGAATCCTGAAATCCCTTAACCACTTGGACTTTGATTTCTGAGTCAATCTATGCCTTAACCTCCTCAAAATATCATTTACAACTGAACATTTGCAGTGTTGAGGCAAGGGGCACTCTTCTGAACGTTCTCTTTTATGATGGTTATTAAGCACACCAACGTCTTCTGTGTATGGTTTCTTACTTCAAAAAGCCCAGAGGATTTGGCTGCATTATATTCTACTGCACATCTGCAACAAGCTGTTACCATTTGCATTAACACAATAGTTCTCTAAATAAGCTTGCCTCAGAACAGAATATTAACAGATGCCTTTTTCTTTTCTGACTCCATTTAATCAAAGTGAAAATAATTTTCTGTTTTCTTTCCCGAAGGTGATAGAAGTCTAGTGTGTTGTCTGATGTAGTCATAACAGGAGTCTTAACCATTCATTTTATCAGAAATTAATGTCCTCACATGCTTTTATGCTTTGTAACTACTATCCCAGGCCAGTCTTTCTGAACTGTGGTGCTTGAAAACCATATGCAAAAAATGGAAGTATTTTTTATAATAATAAACTTCAGATAACTGAAATGCAGGCACTATGTGCCTGATTTGTAATGCATTTAAATTAGGGATGGAGTGATGCACACATTTTCATGAGACACTATGAAACTACCAGTTTTAAGTGGCATCATCTTGATGGCCACATGATGCTATGAGTTGGCATTACAAAAGAAGTAGATTAATGACTTATCATGTCAGGAATTGACCTGGCATACAGGGCATAAGATAATAAGCTTGAAAACTCTGTTATGGTGAACTGTGCCTCCATTCTTTCTTTTACTCCCTACAGTGTAATCTCATACAGCTGTTCACATTTTCCCTTGTTGTTTAGGATCTCTCATGTCTCAGGAAATACATGTGAGACTTACATGTTCAATCCATGTCTTGTGCTTTTGAAATAAGCCTAGATTTCACACTTTTGAGTTTCATATAAAGTCAGCTGTCCCTTTTGTGCAAAAGAGTTTGTCCTGATTTATTATCAGTCGAAAAATTTTAAGTCAGATGTCCCAGTTACATGGTCCAAGCCTGACTTGCAGGGTTAGTATCATGAAGTGGCAAAGAAGTTCCTGAGTGGTGGAAGGTCAGGCTGAGGCTTTCACTTGCAAGGCTTTGACCAGGACAAATGTTCTCCAGCAGAACAGCAAATGTTCTCCTGTTTCCAATCCCTTCTGCAGTGAGTGCCTCCATATGGCCATGGACATGCCAAGCCTCATGTGTGTTAGGGAAGCTTCTTGTGAAAGGGAGTACATGTCTTTGTCCTACTTTTATGCTATTACTGACATGTTAGTTTTGGGCTACTGCTGCAGTAGTGGTTTTGGTGGGTCCTTGGTTGACCCAGAGCAGCCACTTTCGTGTTTTTGTATTCTGATGCCACCAGCTGACTCTTGCTGCCCATAACATTACGCACATAGGCTTTTAAGGATTTGTGAAATTTGAGTTTCAGTGATTGTTCAAGACTTATGGCCAGCATGGAATGAGCAAAATTCTGCTAGCGATAGTAACTTATATCTGGTGTGTTGTTTGAAAGCTCAATTATGTTTCCAAGTAGTAATTCTTGAGCATAAGAAGAGAATAAATCAGTTCTTCAAAGATGACCAAAATTTCATTGCCAGATGAAATTTCAGAAGAGAATCATTTATCAAAACAATGTTTTTGAGAAATGATGAGATGAGGCTAGTTAAGTTGTTCATTATGTAAATTATGGATGAAATCAATCCCATCTATTATAATTTAAAAAAAGAAAACCCTGTCTTCCCACTTAGTAACATATTGTATTGTTCAGTGTTAGTTTTAGCTTCTGTACTTGGCCTATTCATAGATCTGCAGCCCATTACAGTGGCGCCTGTTAGGGCAAATACTGTGAAAGTTTTGCCAATTTTTCTATGATAAACCATGTTTTCCAGGAATTCATACTTAATCATAAAAAATCCCTCACAGTTGAGACTTGGCTTGGAAAGTCTTGATTCACAAAAATTTCACTTGTATGTTTATCCAGATATTCAAAAATAAATCAGTCATCTAATTTATAGAATCAGATCTAATTTATAAAATCAGAGGTATTTCAAAATAATGTATTGTTTAAAGATCAGAGAATTGTATTTGTTGGAAACAAATAATATTATGATCACTTAATCTAAATAGACACATTTCCTGACAATGAATAATTGATTTGTTGCTATTACCTTACTAATCACTCTTAAATGTTACTGTGTGTTTTGTCTGTTGGGCAGATCTGTAGTTTAAAATGGTCACATTTTTTCAGTATTCTAGAAATGTTCAAACATCTAAGATATTTTCCTCTGAAAAATTAACTGTGTATTAATGAAAATCTGTAACTGAGGTATGATGTTTATATTTCATTCTAATGTACATTTTAAAACTTTTTTTTCCTAGATGTCATTCTCATATTGCGGGTGGCGGATTTTTTGGTTTAGTTAATTACATATGAATAATGATTAATGCAATTTATGAATGTTCCTCATAGAGATAAGAGATTTAATCTACACTTTTACCTAGGATGTTGCCTTAGTTCTGGTAAAAACAAAAACTTTAACACTGACGATTTCTAACTAACAATCCAGATAATTGTGCAGATTTAAATTGCTTGTAATTGACAGACAAACCAGTGAGAAATGCTTATTCTGTAGTTCAAACATTACTTTTCAACTGTGTATTAGTGCTTTACATTTCCTGTTGAAATTAGGTTCAAGGAAAGAGCTATTACCCAAAGTTTATTTACACAGAAATGAGCAACACCAGAAATCACATGTTCAAAGCCTGTATGTGTGGAAAGAAGTTTAAAGAAGAATAACTAGTTGGATTTGGGCAGTAATTATTTGGCTACACAGAAGGAAATTAGGAGATATTATACATAACTGGAAGGAGAATAAATTTAGACAGGATTTTGAAAGGATTTTTGTGAAGTTGGTAAATGAGAAGAAGAAAATGCTTCCAGTCTGAGTTCAGGAGAAGGAAACTGGCTGTAATAGTGGTTTAATTGTCTCAGTAGAGAAAATAAACAACTGAGATTTGATAAGTATGTCACACCCAAAATGATCCAGTTGTCATCTACTATTAATCTTACAGGACAGTTTAAGTCAACATATGGAATAGATTGTGATGAATGTGCTGACCAAGAAATGAGTATTTGCTGACATGATGAAATAATTAGCATTTGGTAGAGATCAGTCATACCTCAATGTGAGAAGCTGATAATCACTTAGCTGAGTTTGGTCCAAATTAATAGTTCCTTCCAGCACTTAAAACTATATCAGCCAGTCCAAATATGTAGCCAAAGTCACATATTTGTATTAATTTTCTTCCTAGTCGCTGGTAGAGTGCTCAGATTTAGGATGAGAATAATGCTGATAGCACACTTATGTGTTGGTTGTTACTGAACAGTGCTTACACTAAGGCGAGGACTTCTCAGCTTCTCATGCTGCCCTGCCAGCAAGGAGTTGGAGGGGGCACAAAAGCTGGAAGGGGACACAGCCAGGACAGCTCACCCTATCTGAACAAAGGGATATTCCAGACCAAATGGCATTGTGCTGAACAAGAAAACTGGGAGGAATTGGCTGGAGGCTAGCAGCTACTTCTCAGGGACTGGTGGGCAATTGCACTGTGCATCACTTGTTTTCTGTATTCTATCATCATCACGGGTGCTGTTGTTGTTACTGTTATTTCCCCTTCTTTTTCTGTCCTATGAAATAGTTTTTATCACAACCCATGAACGTTATCTCTTTTCCAGTTCTCCTCCCCCATCCCACTGAGGAGGAGTGAGCAAACGGCTGTGCAGTGTTTAGCTGCCTGTTGGGTTAAACCACAACTTGCATGTCTGGTTTTTAGGACCATGTATTCCAGTCCAGGTGTTTATCACTCATGCATCTAATCTGTAAAAATTGTTCAGCTTGAAAAACATCTGTAAATTTGAAGTTAGTGAAGTCTCAAGAGTTCAGGTAAATGTTTCATCATCTCTTAATGTTTGCAAAGAACAGACAAGCAGGAAGGTAACATTCTTGGAAGACAGTTGGCACAAGAAACATGCCAGGAAACCTGCTAGTGTTTCAGGACAGTGTTCAAACCTGTGCTCTGGCTCTGTATATTTACATATAAAAGGTTTGGATTGGGAGGGACCTTAATGATGCTCTAGTTCCAGCCCTCCTGCAATGGGCAGGGATGCTACCCACCACACCAGGTTACTGATTTTTTTGAAGGTGTAGCTCTTGCACCTGGCCACCAGTTTAGCAAGGATTGTAGTTTGTGCTGCTGTACTGTATTCCAGTCTCTGACTGCCAGCCCAGTACCTCTGGTGCACAAAGAATTATTAGCATCAGGCATTTCTAAGGAAAAAAAGAGATCTTGAACAGTTTCGGTCTTTAAGCTGAAGAAGCTTTAGTACTGTCACAATATAATAAAAGCAAGATCTCACAGACATTATAAGCTCACCCAAAGTAGCCATAAGAATCTGATGATGTGGAGCTGGAATAGCAAATGCATTTATATTTTTCATATGGTTAATTAAACCCACAGAATCATTCTGTACATACTAGGGTTTTATTGGTATTAGAATAAAGAATTTCTTTTTTTAAAAAAATGAAACTGATAATTACTTCTCTCTGTGCTTCTAATCAACAGTCTTTGATGTACATCTGTTTTTTAAGCACATCTGTACTGTAACTTCCAGTCAGGAAAAGCCTTTTATGGCAAGTAGCCTTTAAGCTACATGCTGTGTTTATTTCACGTATTCTTTTTCCTTTTCTTCTTGAGGAAGTATCCACACATTTTCCTTCAACTTTCAATTGAATTTTCACTGAATATATACTTTAAAATATTTTATGCAAGGAAAACTTCACTTTTTAAATTCAGTTTTGATTCAGTTGTTTAAACTGATGGTAGAGGTTATAGTACTGTCTTTCTTGCAGATACATCTCAGATTAAGAGAAGCTATTTGTCCACTCCACATGTGTTATTGGACACGATGTTATATTGTTTCTTATACCATGTGATGCCAAGTGTGTCTCCAGCTGCTGTGTATATGAGGGAAATCTGATGGGAAAGACAGCCTGCTGTGGTGCTGAGAGCATCTACAGTGCTAGGCTGCTGTAACAGATGCTGCAGATCATTCATTGATTCCCTTAGCAAATCAGTTGCTTATCTCTGGAAGGGAAAAAAAAAACATTGTTTTAGTTGTGTTCTTCAGGTCAGTGCTGAATGTAAAAAATCCATGCATGTGTTTAAACACTGATGCACTTAGGATTGAAATGCATATTTGTTATTTAGCATATTTAAGCATGTGAATAGGTCCTGTGGATAAATTTGTTGTCACAGGCTTATTTCAGTTTAGTGACAAAATGTTCAGATAAGCCTTTGATCAGTTCTGGGTGCTTGCTGTACATGAGGCCAGCACTGCCCTGCTGTAGGTGTTCCTGCAGCTGTGCCAAAGGAAGGGACATGGGAGTGCACATCTGTCCAGAGAAGGGACATAGGAATGCACAGCTGTCCAGAAAAGGGACACACACATGTACATCCATCCAGCCTCCAGCAACACGGGTGAAACTGAGCCTTCCTGCAGGCACTACACTTTGCTTCCATGGGCTGACAATTTTATTACAGCCTCTTCTGCTTGCAAAGCTGTGAGTAGTAGTTGCTGGGTTGGTGGGCACTGAGGAAGAGCTCAGACAAAAGTTTCCCCAGCATCTGCAGCTGGATTCAGAAAAGGGACATTCCCTGTAACTATGGTAATATGGTTTCATTCTGAAAATACACTCAAGTTATGTTTCTAATGGCTTTTTCTAGACACACATTTCAAAAGTGAAGATAAATAACAGACTTGGGCTTTGTGGCACCACCCCGAGAGATCCCATTTTGTTTATGTCCAGGTTTAAAGGGACAGTATTACCAGGAAAGGGGAATTCAGGAACTCGCAGGCACAAAAAAGGTATAGGTTGGGAATAACAGTT
This sequence comes from Catharus ustulatus, assembly GCF_009819885.2. NCBI lineage: Eukaryota > Metazoa > Chordata > Aves > Passeriformes > Turdidae > Catharus > Catharus ustulatus. The sequence continues at coordinate 143,522,501 of NC_046221.1, read as the reverse complement.
CTTTACTGAAATATTTATAAGACAAACAAAAACAGCATCAGCTATACGAAAGAAAAAAACAGTGACAGAACAGAATGGAATTCAGTCCCAGTCCCTTTTTCAGTCACCGATGGCTCTCCGATGGACCAGGGCGGGTGGCTTCTCAGTCGCGGCTGCTGCAGGGGCAGGGGAGGGGGCCAGGTGGCCTCACCGCCCCAGGTGGAAGAAAAAGGGTGAGGAAGGAAATTCTGCTCACCGTGGGCGTCCCAGTTCCCAGTTGTTCAGAGGAAGGCAGGAAGCTTTAGCAGTCCAAATCCAAGAAGCCTGATCCCAACAGGAGAAACGGAACCTCTCTCCTCCAGTTCGGCCGGCGAGCTGTACCAGTTCTCCTACCCCCAGTGTCCTCTTACTTGCCGAAAACAAAAGCAGGACTCCACCTTTCCCTAATGGGCCATCATTGCTTCAGCTAGTCCTTTGTCTCCAGCTCTTAACGGCTAATAGGAGAACCATCCCGGCTAGTTTAACATAATAATGGGAAAAATTTCTAAACCTCGCCAACCCACAACAGTTTATTGCAGCTTCTGATGTGAAAGATGTTACAGGTATATGGTTAAGTCCAGCCTGGGTTGTTTTGGTTTTCTTTGTCTGGTTTTGTCATACCATGAGAAGAGTTTAACAAAACATGATTAATTTAAAAGTAGAATTTCTTTTTGTGAGACTAAACCTGTACAGTGATGTATGGAAAGCTTCTGCAAAGTTTGTTCCTTTTGGATTAATATTTGCAGCCATAGAAATTAAGCTAACAGAAGCATCACAGGAGTCATATCCAGGTCTACCTACCATACCTGAATGTGTTCAGAATTGGGACATTAATAGACCTATTGAATTTCCTTTATCACAAAATAAAATTAAAGCATTTGGGGGCTGGATGTCTAGGAAAAAGTGGTGATGGCCTCTAGACGTATTCGTAAGCATTACTTATTGTTTTAGTCAGTTATGTAAACATCTTTTAGAAAAAGAAATAATCTGAGGATAATGGTAAACTATACTATAGTAGAGTACACCCTATCATACACTGTACAGTAGACCCAAAGAAAAATGTATTTTGTAGAGCAATCACAGTTACTTTTCATGTAGTTAAATGTGAAGTTATTCTGGAGGATCAAAGTGTTAAGAGCTAGGAAAACACACCTGCAGGATGAAGAATGGCATCCAAAAAACATTGTTTCTCAAAAGAAATAATTTGAGTCCATTACAATATATACAGAAAAATTCCAAATGCAATTCCTTTCTGTATAACTTTGGTAATAAGGAAGAAGCAAAACAAATCAATTTCAGAATTCTGACATCCAGACTGAGACCTGTACTTTACAGAAGATTTTGGAAAACCAAAGAGTTCAGTTGGAAACTGCAGGTGCAAGTGAAAAAGAATTATACAAGGACTACAAAATAAACTTTAAAGAAAGATACACAAAATCATACATATATATTTAGCTTCTCAGACGATGAACAAATACTTATTTACAGTCTGATCTAGGACAGAAAGGAATAATGAGAAAAAATACCTGCATAATAAAATTCAAGTTAGGAATTGGACAGAAATTCTGGTGGTGGAACAATTAACTGGTGGAACAATTACCAAAGTGTTGGACCTCCATCTCCTCTTGTCCTCTGATTTAGATTGGACAAATTTCTTCTCAACAGCATGTGAAACTACTGTTTTATTTCTCGTGTTTGTGTAAGAGATCTCACTAAATGTTCTCTTGACCCCAAAATCCAGTGAGTGTCAGTGAGCAGTGCAGGGGCAGCAGCTCACCTGGTGTACTCTTCACTACAGCAGAAGAAGGAGGCAATAACTTTATGTCGTATTAGAAATGATACATTCATGTTCACTTTCAGTTATTATTTAGGAGTCTTCCTGCTGGAGTGTACTTTGTTGTCAGGTGTTTAATTTAGCCTCTTTTCTTCCTGAACATCCATAGGATTCACTATGCAATACTTAAAGAGAGGTGTGAAGGATAATAAAAATAATTTTTTGTGCTGTTCAGTTATATAAAATGAAAGAAATTAAAATAAAAGAAAAATATCCTGGAACAAATTTATTCCTCAGTTCTTGACCTGAATCCTTGAAGGGAATTAAAAAAGGACCCACTCTTCATGACTAAATAGTGTTCCACAGAAGAAAATATATCTATAACAAAATTAGCTTCTCAGTATAATCTTCCTCTCTGTAAAAAAACCCTTAATTGAATAAAATGCAATTTCTAGTATGAAATTAAACCTTAGGCATGCCACAAATAAATGTTGTTTCAACAGAATTATTTTTTCCCCCCATTATGATGTCATAAAAGTAAAATTAATTAAATTCACTTGGAAACAGGAAAAAGAAAAATAAATAATCGATTTTGAAATACAGAGCAGAGGGAGTTTAAAGTCAGATTAGAATCCAGTCAAACCCAGAGAAGGTCAAGCCAATTAGTTTTAGTGAAACTGTTGCCTGTAGAGTTAGAATACATTTACACATGTTTCCTTACTCTTGACAGTGTATCATTTTTTTATTATTTTCAAATTTGCTTTATATTTCTCTGCAAAAGGAAGGAAAAGAAACAAGTTCCAAACCTTTCATTGTAAATATTGTGCTTGGCTCTGCTTGCAAAGTATCTGATCTGACATGTTGTTGATGACTGTAAGGATAGTGAGTAACCTGCAGGCAACTGATATTCATATTGTTTGAATTCTGAGCTAAATTTACATTAGAGAAACATTTTGGCTGCAGTGGAGACTCACCTGTTTTCCCACAACTGTGACTGAGAGGACAGTGGGACCCAACCTTTGAACATCTGTATATTCAGTTAAATGTAGGGCTCTCGTTTATTGAGTTTCCATGTCCTCTTGAGTTTACTTCTTTTCCTCTTCCCCGAGAGTGCTTACCCTCGATTTCTTTTCTAAGTATGTTTGTGAATTTTCAGTCTTTCACTTTCCATATTCTTTCATGAATATGTACTTCTACAAATAAGAAATAATATTCCTGGAAATGTTGGAAGTGCAAGGCAGTTTTCAGTTCGTATCTCACTGCCACCTGCTGTATATGGTGAAAAACTGCGCTGTGGGAAATTCATTGCATTTCAGCTGTGAAAGATGACTCTTTTCCCAGTTAATTTGCCCTAAAATTGAGGGGAAAACTACTGAACTTTCAATAGGCTGTGACATGTAAGTTCCATTCTTTGTGTAGGAATCAGTATTTCTTAAACAGGTGACAATGTCTGATGACACTATATTGTCCAGAAGGAAAGAACATCAGATTATAGTATTGCTTAGTTAGTTTGTATTCAGGCCAGATGAAAAATAGACGGGCATTTTGGGAGGAAAAAAATACCTCACTTTGCTTATTCTTGTCCTAAGTACTAATACTTTTTATTTCTTAATGGATGTGTCAAAACAAAAACCTAGCAGGATTTAGATTCAGAAACTTGAGATATTTGGATACTTCTTTTACTTGAAGAATTAGTCTTTGAATCTTTTAAACCAGCTTTCATCTCAGTAGCTTATGTCTAGTGTATGCAAACATCAAGTCTACAACACTAAGTGGTGGTTGGGATAGATATAATAATTTACCTGAAGTTGTGACATTATTAAGTTGAAAATAGACTTTCAGGATTCTGGATGTCAGGAACTGAGTAAGATGTCACTCAGATCAGCTTTGCACTGAGTGCTTTTGTAATGTTTTGTGTAGTAATTGCAAGATTTACTGAAGACAGAATTTTTTCTGATTTCATTAGGAAAGTTAACATCAAATAGACAAGAATGCGCATGAAACAAACTCTGTGTTTGCAGACTTTTTAGTCTATTATTTTATTGGGCTGGGAATATATATTTACACCATTAGCTACCGGTATTACACCAAAAAGAATAAAAGAAGACCAATAAGCTTACAAACTCAGGCATTTCAAAACTGTAGAAAGAAGTGCCTTCATTTGCTTTTTATTTTTCTGTTTTGATGATGACTATAATTTTGGTATGGATTTTTCTCTATTCTTACTCAGTAATTGTTCTAAGATGTAATTTGTTGAACATTATTTAACCCTTGCAAATGAAGAAAGAATGATTAAAGAATTCCTTACTTTTTGTGATATCCATTGTTGCCATGTTTCAGTGCTTTGCTAATGTTTATTAACCCACCTTTACACAATCTGGTCTTTGGGGATTTGAAATGCTATTGCGGGCAGCTGATGGACTCTGTGTGATCATTTCACCCCTTCTGGTGTCTTGGAGGCAAATATGTGTTCTCAAGACTTTGTCAAATGACACCAAAAATTCACCCAGGAAAATGAGGAAGTGGTTTCTGACACTTGACCCTTTCTGTTGCATCTCCTCCTTTTTTATTTTCCAGTGTCACCATCCAAGACCAAATGTCTTTCACACCCTGTCCAAAAAGATATTTAACTTTGACTGATGTCCTACAAATCATATTCCTCCTAAAGCAAATATTGATCACAGCCAATTTCAGCCTAAAGGTTATGACATTAAAAAAATCAACAACTGCAAAATAGTTTAGAAAAACTGTCATGAATTCAGTAGTGGGTGACATTGGTAGACATGTCCCATGTATTGTGGTTTGCAAAGTTATTAAAGTGCTGTGTGTCCCCTTCTTGTGGGCCACTTGTCAGTGTTGGTTTGTAAAACATGCTTTAGGAGGAGGATGACTCTGTAGCAGTGAGGAATTATTTTTTCCACTGAGTGTGTGTTTATAAGATTTCTTAGCAATTTATGCATTTCTCTGGCAGTTTCAGTATCCAGAATGTTTAACTGAAAGCCCTGGGCAATAAATTATTTCTGGGAAAAATTTCTGGGCTGAATTCTTTGCTTGATTTTTGGATTTTTGCAGTCGGTGTTTATCTGTAGCTTGATGTGTGGTGCAAAAGCAAAGTAAGTGATGAGGCATTTGTGGGTCTGTGCATGACCAGTGTGCTGCCAGAGGGGGCTCCTCCAGAAGCTGACCTGAGGAATGGCTGAGGCAGCTGGGGATGTTTCCCCTGGAGAAGGGGAGGATCAGGGCAGATCTTATTGCTCTCTGCAATCACCAGAAAGGAGGCTGTAGCCAGGTAGGGGTTGGGCCCTTCTCCCAGGCAGCAAAGGGAGATGATGGGATGAGAAGACATCACCTCAAGCTATGCCAGGGAAGGTTCAGGCTGGACATCAGAAAGAATTTATTCACAGAAGGGATTTTTAAACCAGGGAGGGAGTTGGAGTCACCATTCCTGGAAGAGTGCAATAAAAGACTGGACATGGCACTTAATGTCATGGTCTGGTTGATAAGCTGGTGATTGATTGGACTCAATCTTAGAGGTCTTTTCCAACCTAAATGGTTTTCTATGATTCTATGATTGTGACAGGGTTTAGTGGCAAACATTGGGTGATCTTAGATGATGTTTCCAACCTTAATGAGTCTATTCTATGATTCTGTGACTTGCCATCTTTCTCTTGAGCTGATCTCATTGACTGGTTAATCATCGAGTATCTATCATCTTTCCACTGCTGTCATTAGTTCCCTGAGGTTGCCATCCTTCAGTGATATGACTTGATAACTTCTCTAGCTTCCCAGATGGATGAAATGCTGCCACACGAGGTCTGTGGTAGAACTGTGGCTGTAGGAGCGTGATGTATGAATGTGCAGCATTTAGTTCCTAAAAGGACAGGTGAAAGGGAAGAAAATACTGAAAAGTGTGTTTAGCAGGGTCTGCTGTTATCTTAGGACTCCCCTGTGCCTTTGCTGCTACCAGTGAAAGTTCTGTGTATGAAAATTCACAAAGGGAAACAGGCACACATGTAAATCCCATTACTCAGTAATCACCAATAGAAGAGATAAATGTTTTAAATAAGGGAGTATTAAGCATTCTGATAGCTCTAATATGATGATTTATGTGCAAGACAGCTGAAATGACACAGTGAAATAAAACTGCAGATGGTTGTTTTTTGTTTTTCCCTTTTATTAAATGTTGTAAATCTGCTGCCCTCGTGTGGCTGTATACTGTAATTTGCTGGAACTCCCAATGGGCAGGATTTGGTAGGACAGCAGTAAGTCCAGCAGTGTTTATACATCAGATGAAGGACAATGCAGACACTGAACTGCTGCTGTCTGGCTGAGTCAAGAATCTTAAGAAATGTGGGTGGGAGTCCTTGTGAATGCATTTGCTGTCTTTTAACTCAGGACTGCCCTGGGTGTTAGGAATCTGCTGCCCAAATGCTGTCTGGAGAAAGCTGCCTTTGCAGCTGTCGGAAGCTGATAAAGTCTCCTTCTGAACCAGGTAATGTGTATGCCCAACTGACCAGGTGGGTCCATCCAGAAGCAATATGCAATATTTCCAAGCATCTTTCAGCTTGGGGTATGAGACAAACCAGAAAACTGAGCACAAGTGCCTAAGTTGTAGCGGAACATTGATAAAATGGTACAAAAGCAACATAAAATGAAGAGAAATAACCAAGTAAGATCCAACTTAAAGTTGTTTTCGGGGTTTTTTTGCTAGCTGCTACTCTTTGGTGTACAGACAATTGCTGGGTATATTAGCATAAATAATGTTTTTTCAGGAATTCGTGTTATAATTTCATTATAACCTATATGTTATTGGGCCATTAACTATATTTTGCCATTAAAAGATGTGGTACATGGTTAGCTAAGGATAATATTTCATTGCATAGCATATTAGTTGTCCAGCTACCTACCAGAACTAAGTGGTCCAAACAAAAGTTTGATGAATAATACTGTAAAGACACCACCCATTGGGATAAGTTACTTAGAAAATAAAGACTTAACTCATTGGTAATTTATAAATGAGACTGCAAAACTGAATTTTTAAAAATTGGTTTAAAGAGTTTAAATTAATGGCTTTACCAATATTGCTTCTGCAAAAATTACCTGTGCAGAAATGTGAGATACACAATGATAGATTGGGCTTTCAAGGCTTTTTTTGGTAGGTAATTCAACACTGAATTCAGCTACACTTCACATCTTTCTTGGCCCTATACATTTCAGTGTATACATAAACACTACAGCGAATTAAACAATTTATGTAAATCATATTCAGAGTTGACTTTGATAACAGAAATTGAGGAGCCTGTTTCTAGACAGTCAGAGATAAGAAATACTTTCCAAAGAAAAGCTAGTTAGCTAGTTAATATGCAAGGGAAAACACAGTCAAAATAAATATAAGAATACGGTAACCTGAACAGTGCTCAGATGTCCTACTCTTTGCATGAATTATTTGTATTTGCTCCGCTTGCTGATAACATGAAAATCTTAAAAAAAATAAAGACAGCAATCATAAAACAAAGATTGAAGATGAAGCCTGATCTGGAGACCTATAACCTGGAAAGCAGAAACAAGGTGCATTGCTATCTGCCAGATGACAAGCAGATGAGCATCCTTCCATAAGGAGGGATGTAATACCACTTTAAAAAGTCAGTGCTGGCTGTGGATCCTAGGCAGTTGCAATGATTTGTTTGCTTGCTTGGATACTGCTTCTGGTCAGGAGGTTTTTTAGGCAGTTGGATCAGACTTAATATCTCAGATATTCATATAACCACAGAATGGTTTGGGTTGGAAGGGACCTTAAAGATCATCTACTTCCAAACCTCCTGCCATGGGCAGGGACACCTTCCACTAGACAGGGTTGCTGAAAGCCTCATCCATCCTTGGCCTTGAACACTTCCAGGGGTGTGGCAGGCACAACTTCTCTGGGCAACCTGTTCCAGTGCCTCACCACCCTCACTGTAAAGAATTTCTTCCAGATATCTAATCCTAACCAACCCTCCTTCAGTTTAAAGCTATTTCTTCTTGCCCTATCACTACATGCCCTTCTTGGTAAGAAATCCCTCTCCAGTTCTCTTGTGTTGTCACTTTCTGTTCTGTACGATAATGTTATAACCAGGTTTTGATGGTGATAAAACCCCTCTAAAGAGACAGAGTCCTTTCACTCACCCTCCTCAATTGCTTCAGTCATGAATTACAGTAATTTCACGACTATAAGGTGCACCCTTTTGACTAAAATTTTAATCGAAACCCGGAAGCATGCCTTATAATCTGGTGTGCCTTATATATGGACAAAGTTCGGAAATTTGCCAACCCAGAAGTGTGAGCCGCGAGTCGAGCCGCAGGAGCTGAGCCGCGAGCTGTGCTGGCCGTGGGAGACGAGCCATGAGCCGCGCCGCGAGCCGAGCTGCGAGCCGAGCCATGCCAGCTGGCGCCGGGGGTGGGCAGGAGCGCCAAGGCCTGCGGCACGGAGAGGGCACCTGGGTATGTGTTTAAAATCTACGCTGATCCATAAAAAATGCTTGCAAATTGAGCACCTGCCAGTGAACCCTGCAATCGCGTGATTCGTTACTTTGTTGAGCGCGGAGCAGTTCCTCGCTGCAAAAAAAAAGTGCGCCTTATACTTCGGTGCGCCTTATATATGGACAAAGTTCAGAAATTTGCCGACACCCAGAAATGTGCCTTATAATCCGGTGTGCCTTATAGTCGTGAAATTATTGTACCTTTTTTGTGCCACAGGTAATACAGTGCTACTAAAATAAATCCACTCCTTTTCAACTGCACAACAGAGCCAAGCATGACAGAGCCCTGCTGCTTCCTATGGAGAGATGAACTTGGGGTCAGGGCTCTTGCTCTAAGGAGCAAGAAGTGAGCACGGCAAGGTGTGGAGAGGATTGGGCACACAACCTGCACAGGGGGTTCTCCACCCCTGACCATGACACAGAGCAGAGGGAGCTGCTGCTATCCTGGCCCCAGGGAACAGGCTCCTCTGTCGGCTGTCCTCATCCCACTGCCCTCCAGTAAGGGAAAGGGGATAGCTTGGCTCTCAGATCCTCTCAGAGGACCTACTCTGCATATCACAAAAATCACGTTTTTCAAAAGATGTCTGTAGCAAGATATTCAGAAGATACTTCTGTTCACTGTGCTTCTGGTGGTAAAATAAGCACTGCAATTGAAATCTGCATTTAATAAAAGTTCTTATGCATGGGGACTTCAGCAGCATACTTTGTTTGAACTCTGGTCTTCATAATCAATTTTTTCTTGCTAATCTCTAATCTCTGTTGTGTTCTATTAACAATATGGGAACTGATGGCTACCCAAGAAATCCCTTTTATATTCAGTTTTCTGGTTAAAATGACACATTTGGGATTTGGGACTCAGCATTACCAAATCATCTGGATTTTCTCTCTGTGGTTTAATATTGTCCTGAAAATAATGAAATGTAATCTGTACAACAGGGCAATTTGAGATATAGTGAGCAGCCAAAGTGCTCCTAACAGAAAGACAAACTATCATTTATCAGTGGCTCAGGTATGCTGCCTCTGCATGGGTTGGTAGTCCACAGCACATTTGGAAGAAGGCAATTTGCCTTTGGTGTCTCTTGGAGTAAAAAAAGCAGGTATGGAGACAATTGCTGGCTGCAGAGCAGCAGAATCTTTGAAATGTGCTTATTACACAGTGACATCAAATCATTGAACTCCAGCCCCATTAATTTCTATTTCAAGGATGCCATGTGGGGAGTGTGCTGGCAATATGATTTGATGTTTGTGTTGCAGGAGCTACTTTCTAAGGCTTAGAAATACCAACTGTGTTGTGTGTCATTTTATCAGTGCAACTCACAGTTTTTTAGAAGAAAAATCATAGCATCTTTCATTACCTTAAACTTGTAGCAAGGAATTAATCTAGTTCTCTGGAGGAGGTCATAGAGAAACTAGATGAGACACCGACTGAAGTTTATGTTTCTTTTACTGCTTGGTCTGTTTAGTTAAAAACCCCAGAATATAAGATCACTGAGAAAACTGGGTATCAATTTCCACTAAAGCTCCTGTTGATTCTTCTGGTCTTGTGAGAATCAGTTGACCAGCAGAATTGGTTACTTTTCTCATATTATTTCCCCTCATCTACTCCTCCTTAAAATACATTTCAAAGATTTGGGTAAAAAAAAATAGAATAGAATATTGAAAGTGCAAGTTAGAATACAGTGTTGAACAATACATTTATGCAAGTTCCGATGCATTAAAATATACCAACCAGTAGCATTTAATAAAAAAATTATATTGAAATTTCTATAATTCAAACCACCTTATTGTAATGCCACTTTGTGTCAAGTTTTCCTTCCCTGTGACCTCATTAGGCGTGCCTCATCATTACTGTTACTAAAGAGTTTTAACTTAAAAGCTGCTTTGATTAATGCTTGCTAGGACTGAGGATTTATTGTGTAGGATTAACTAGATTTAAAAATGGCAAAATGCCATAGTAACTTTAATGCCAGACTTTAATGAGAAGCAGAAGTAAACTCCAAGGACCCTTATGATTTTTAATATGGACTAAACTCATGTGCTCATTACCTTCATGTCCTATTTTAGATACAAGCACTCCAACAGTTCCTAGAGAATGGAAGCCTAGGCAGTGTATTATAAATGTGTAACCTGACGTATGTATATATTTTTAGCGAATCATAAATTTTAATAATTTTGTAATCAGATTTATTCAGTACTATTATCAAATAGAGAAAAACTCTTTGCACTGGTTTGGGCCTTTTAAATTAATAAACAATATGGAAATAAGACAAAACCAGACTGACAAATATTTTTCCCAATTAATAATGTACTGACAATGTAGATGAAAAATGCATTTTCACATTTTTATGTAATCTGCTCATCAAATTTCTTTTCACTGTGTTCTTAAGTTCCTTAAGTGCTCCTGAAACTTTATAAAGTTGGTGCTTCTAGAATTTAATAACCTTATTTTTTTACCGTTGATCACATATTTAGTATATGATACTGCCAAGAAAATCCAGACCATTCTCACATCCGACAACATTTGGTCGTCTCCTTAAATCCTACTAGACTTGATAGGATTTAAGCATATACTTAAAAGGTAATGCACTGCTCAATGAGGGCCTTTGTATCTGACACTTTCTGTCCATGCTGTCTTTGAAGAGATAACCAAAGGGCACTGATTTATTATTAGAGCTAAACAAGAAAAACATTCTCATTCAAAAAACTTGTAAACAATTTTTCTGAATTGATCCTAATTTCCCAATTTTGCTTATTTTTCAGTAAACTTTCAATAGCAGAAACATGTCATAAAATTTTTGTTTGTACACAACTATATACTGTGAGAATTAGGCACAATTTACCAATAAGCAATATCAACAGTTCTTTGCAGAGGTGGGACTGTTTCTGCCAAAGCATGTAGGATGGCATCCAACCAAGTTCTTGGGCTGTAATGCCAAATTTCTCATTGAAATCACAGATGTATTGGACGTGACCTAAATAGGATTACTCACTCAAGCAAATTTACACAAGGGTCTAAGGCTGATATCCAGCTTCCAGTGGGTAAGGAGCCTGAATACTCATTTGGCTCTGGGCCTTGGGTCCTTGCATAATGTTGCTCGTGTAACTCACCCTGCCAAAAATGAAACCTGCATCAACATGGTTACTCATACCAGAAAAATTGTGCCTGTGGACAAGTGATGAAAGTCGGGGATCCTGCTTCCTTCTGTAACACACTGAAAACTTCTGTTTTCACTGATGTTTGAAGGTCTCTAGCCGGCATTACCATTGCAGTCCCTATTGATAATTTCTGTACCACTGAGTTGTTTTTGTTGGGGTTTTTTTATCACTTCTGGATTCTTTACTTGACTCATTGCTATTATTTGTTTTTCTTTTTTTTTTTTTTTAGGGAGAAGGCCAGCAAAAACGAAGGACAAAAAGAAGAAGAAAAAGAATTTGATGGAAAGGGCTCAGAAGCAGCACAGCATCTTTTTAGCAACAGATAAAACAAGCCAGTAAAGACTTGATTTTCCTTAATGTATTTTTTTGCGAAGTGCACAAAAGCTGCTATATGCTCCTGCCCATGGATGCACTACAGTTCAGCTGCTTTGACAGTATTGGTGGCAAATAACTTGTGAAAATAAAGCCCACAAGCTTGTTTGTTTTATTTATATATTTTTCTTTATTTTATTTTTTCCCTCTTATTTTTGACCTGAAGACTTCAAGGTCAGGAGTGCACTCAGTTGGATCAGTGGAAGGGGTCCTGAAGTGCATCAGAGATATTGTTCTGGGTGCCTGGTCAACATGTTGACCAGGAAAGAAACCTACGCAACACCAGTAGGTGGACTTGTGCATATTTAAATAAGTAAGAAAAAAAGGAAGTCTTGGAGGTGTAGGTACAATTGCATTTATGGCCTTTGTTTCCTATATTTGTACATTTCAAGAGTAAATGGATATGAATTACCTACTTAGTGTTAATGTGCATTGTTCTCACACCTGCTACGTCGACACAGTTGTCCAATGAAACTGCTCAAAGACAACGTGCTGCAGGATTCACTGCTTAGACTCCCCAAAGCACAACAGACTCCATGTGTACATATTACTCTGTCTTCATATAAATGAACATATTTACTGTACATTTATGCATTTTTATGTATAAAAATACTTTATACATGTTTAAAGATATGTCCCGTTGCTTCTAGTAATATACTTTAAATAATCCAGTAAATGTTTACTTTTTCTATGTTTTAACTATCTTCTCATGTTCCTCAATAGTTACCAACTGGATTTTTTTTTCCTCATTTGCAAAACACACTCATTTGCAAGAGCTACCTTGCACTGACCCTCACAATGGAGTGTCAGCTCTGAAGTATACTTGCCAGACTAGTAATCCATGAATTCTTTCTGCTATTCAGTACTTCTGTCTCAGCCCCCATGTATTTTGTCTCAGAAAAAGAAGTTTAATGTTTTTTTTTAAGAAGAGGCATGATGATGATAGAAGTTTTGAGTGTCAGGAGAGAAATTGCCTGTAAAGTTCTTGGTATCTAAGACAGTATGTGTAGTTTGGATTTCGCTGGGTTTTTTTGGTTTTATTTTTTTTTCCCAATGTAATGCAGTGTTTTCTTTCAATTAGTCCTGATGCAGTCAGATAAGAAAAATAATTTTTCTTCGTGAATAAGGGAGAAACAAAATAAAAGTCATGTGAAGTCAACCATTTAAAAGTATAGAAAACACCAATTCTCCAGTATTTCTGATTATTTGAGGAAGCTTAACAAATTTATTCTGCAGCTGTTGTTTGCTTTGGGATGTTTTTTGAGGGGGGAGGTGAAGACAATTTTCTGTGTAGGACATTAAAATGGCACAGGATATGTAATTTGGTAATCTAGCATTCAAGGTGATTTTTGGATACCTGCTAGGGAAAGCCTACACTAAAATGCCTGTTTTTTAACCTGTCACTTAAGAGAAATTATTTCATTTTTAAGCCTAAAACTTGCATACGACCTACGCAAAAAAATAAAACAGCAAAACAGACCCCAGACCTTCACAGACCTCTTTTCGACATATACTTGAGAAAAATCCCACAAATACCAGTTTTAGTTTTATGGGTTATATGCTTTTCAAATAAACTAGGGAAATAAAGCATCTGTAAGCACAAATATATCTGTATTTAGCTATGACAAATGTTACTACCGAAATGTGCAGTAGTTAGACACATATGAATGTTTCATCAAACTGCTTGTGGACTTCCACTCAACTGTGAGGTTTTCACTGTATGTTCATATTTACCTAGAACATAATAATGTTACAGACAGTAAGATTGTTCTAATCCTTGGATGCTATTTTGGACATAAAATGCTCACTTGAAAAAAAAAATAAAAAGACAATAAGAACTGTAGCTGTTTGCTTATTGGTTATCAAATTTGGCTGTAAGTGCAGTTAATGCCCTTGTACAAGCCTTTCAGTAGCGGTTACAAATATTGTATTAGGCATGTCATGAAAAGAATGCTACAAAATACAATAAAATGGTGTCACAAGCTCCTGAGTAAAATATTTTTGGTCCTTTTTAATTCAAGTAGCATACTCTTTTTGAATTTCATGCGCATAGAAAAATTGCAGAAGGTGGGGGATGCAGATTTTCCTGCACTGGAGTAAAAAAATATGAGAGTTTTCCATACAACTGTTGTGTTTGAAAAGACTATTAGGTGATTTCTCCTGTCCCAGTCACCTTAGCATTTAGAGTTTCTTGCGAGTGTTGAATGGAAAAAGTTGTCCCTGGGTAGCCCTCTGTAGTTCCTCCTTTGTCCTAGACATGCTGCCTTTGCACGGTGGATACTGTCAGTGTGTTCATAGCACTGGGGTTATGTGTTTTGCAGGATCATACTCTGGAGGTTGAAAAGGATGGTTCCTTGGGCACGAGGAAAAGGCTCTGCACCAAAAGAGTGTTTGGTCACAGGCTCCTCAGGGAAGAGGCCATGGCACCAAGCCTGTCAGGACTTCAAGGAGTGTCTGGACAATGCTCTTAGTAATATGGTCTAGTTCTAGGTACTCTTGTGAAGAGCAGGGATTGGACTCAGTGATCCTTATGGGTCTTTTCCATGATTTGATGAACCTATGATCTTGGGAGATCAGCTACTCCAAATACTTTCTTGAAACAGTGCTGACTTGGAGTTATCTTCAGACACTTTCTCGATAAAGTGAAGAAGATGAGGTTTTCAAAGCTGGATAGTGTAAAAACAGCCTGTGCTCACTGTGCCTCTAATTTCTTTAAATTTGATCAGATTTACAAAGATCTTAGTTCTTTTCTGGTAAGCAACTAAGTTACCACTTTCCCCCCCTCCCTTTCATAGGTGTTACAGGTTTTTGAATCTGTTTCTCTCAAACAGCAGAAAGCTTCAGAGCAGTGGAACTTTTGTGTTCACATGGCTTTTATGCCCTAGTTTAATGATTCACTTTTGGAAATTTATTTTAAATCACAAAAGATTCAAATTAGGAGGACACAGAACTTTATATGCTGTAGTCATTAGTTATAAAAAGCTGTTATGTTGCTATGAGGAGTAGAATTTGCTTTTTCAGAAGCATACACTATTTTGTATCTTATTCATGTCTCCCAGAAAATACAATTACCTATTGCACTGTGTACTTAGGATCTCTCTGTTCTCAGTGTGATTTACCTTATCCTGGCCTCCTAATATCTGTCTCCAAATTAAAACCAAACCAAACCAAACAGAAAAAGAAAAGAAATGTAAAAAATAAAACCAACCCCAGGTGCATCTTTAAAGAAATTATTTTGTGGCTAAGTGGTCTTTATTGCATCTCAGCTGCTCTTGTTAGTGAGAAATAATTGTTATATGTCTCTTTGTTTATTCCAGGAGGAAAAAAAAAGCAATGTTGCATTTTACATCATGGCAATGTAAGCCTTCCATAATACAAATGTCAGTATAAGGAAATTGTTCTCTTACACCTGTATACTCAATATAAAGATATCAGCAAAAGAATAGTGAATAGTTATAGGGATTACATGATGTCTCCATTTATCAGTATGAGTTACAGAACACTGCAGAGCAGAAAAAAGTGGATTTTCATTGATATTAGCTAAATACAAACCAAAAATTAATTAAATGCCATGTTAACTTTTTCAAACGAAAATATTGCTAAAATCCTGAACCTTATAAAATGAGAAGACAGATCATTCCCAGACAGATTAAAATCAAATTTCAGTGCAGATGAAATAGAATATAGAACAAAAATAACCAGATATTTCTGGCACGAGTGCCATACATTTTTAAGTGGGTGATGTTACTGAAGGCTGATGCTACCACTTATCAGAGAGTATGAGAGTTTTTTCAATTCAAACTCCCTCTCTTCACCAACAAAATGTATTTGTCTTTTGACACCACACTTTCATGTCCAATGGTGTAAGCCAGCATGAATTCCAGTAAGCTCTAGACTGAAGTTATTTTGGACTGACACCAAGAAGAACAAAATGTACCCTTCTGAAAGTGTAACCCAGAAACCACTGTCATCTTTTTGTTTAGTTCTTTACCGAAAGCTCTGTGCTGAACCTGGCATGGTTTCTTTTATGGGAAGCCTCTGTCCAGGCCTGAGGAAAGGACATTAACTTTAGGAAGTATTAGAGCAGCCTGATCTGCAGGACATCTGGGAGAAAAGCAGTCCAGTATTTGAAGTGCAGTTCCTCTCAGAAGTGAAAAACTTTAAGAAAAGTGTAACTAGAGAGAGAGTCCAAAGTGAGCCCAGCCTTTAGTCCATTGCCAAACCCTTCCAGACTTCAAGTGATTTTTTTTCTTTTATGCAAACTAGTTCTGTTTATGTCTAATAAACATATGTCTTCAACCCCAGTGAAGCTGTATACTAACTTAAAGGGCCAGTAATGTATCTGTGGTCGTGCCAGCTGCAAAAATGCTCCCAGCCTCCTTGCTTTCAAATTGAGTTTCAGTGACACTCATGTAACACTTGATTTTAATTGGGCAATACTGATGAAACTAACTAACAGTTCGTAGACCACAAATGAATAAACACTGAAAATGAGGCTGGTTTGTTCTACCCCTATGACATTTCAAAATAGAAATTCAGCTGATGAAAGCAAACAGAAACAGTTAGAAGATGTCTTGGCTTGCAACTGTTTCTTAGCTTCCCTTCAGACTTTAGGGGGCTTTATGAGAATGATAAGTCTTGGGGGTTTATTTAGAGTTGTTTGGTTTTAATTTTCTTCCCTGAAATTCTCTTTCGTTTTTATTTTTTTTGGTCAGAAACTGCATTGAGACTTCATGTTTGCTTTCTATTTCTGAGTGGACTTGGTTGCCATCTACAAAATCTAAAGGCCACAACTGCAAGGTGGCTCCTGATATTTACTCCAGAATTGTTTCAGTCTTTTATTTAATTGTCTTGTGGTAGGTACATGAAAAGTCTCAGGGACATAGAGTGCAGCCACAGGATTTCTCTGTCACGGTTTGGTGCTCTCCTTTTGGCCTCACATTCCTTGTTATCCTGCAGCACAGTTTTTCCACCATAAACGTCTTCTAATCTGCATATTCTCTTGGCTAGGCCTGTGATTTTTAACTCTAAGGCTGATCCTAGTAATTTATTTTGTGGTCAGATATTCTGTCTCTAGAGAGAGTTAAAGAGAAACTCAAGGACTAAAGGTCTATAAACAGATGATCAGAGGAATAACCAAGTATGTAACCTCTCACAGCTATAATCTAATACAGGAGTAGGTAAGTGTATAGGTAAATGTAATGACCATCCCTGATGCAGTGATTGCAGATGCTGAGGGAATATGATATTAATGGACACCAGATAGTGGCTCAGGAATTACACAGTACTGCCCATTGCCACTGTTGGAGACAGAATATGAAACTATTGGTTTGGCTTGTTAGAGCTTCTCTTTAAGGCTTTTATGGAAAAGGATGTTGTGTTTGTTGCTCTGCTAAGATACTTTAGATAATGGGTTTTCTGCCCATTTTTTTTGGCTCATAATGAATTTATAAATTCAAATCCGTTTAAATCCAGTTCAATGAGATTGTTTAAAATCAAAGTCTTCGATCAGTTCTCTTGGGACTGTTGATAAAGGCAGTCAGTGATCTTAGCAGGGAAGGTAAAAGGTCTTTATCCCCTAAAGGTATATTTGATTTTGTACTAAAGCCATGACAGTTAATGACAAGGTGGTAGCTTGAAGAAACTTGGCAACAGGAAGAAAGATGTGGAAGAAATATTTTTCAGTCTTAATTTTATAAGTAGCAATGACAAATCTGTGTGAATGCAGAATGACATCATTTTAAAGACCTGTAATGAGATGAACAAAATTGTGTTTCTTCTGTATGTGACTGCTATTCTGCAATGATGATTAATTGAATGAGGCAATATATCTTAATTTTTACTCTAATTTTGGTTTTATTTTTTTCTTTCATGCTAACAGTGCAGCACAAGGATTTGGGGGTTTAGCCTACTCTTTCTTCCTCTCCCTTCCTGCTCCCTGATGCTCTGTCTGCCATAATTCAAGGGATTCCCACAAGCCCTAAGCTGCAGATGTTTTGCAATATGCAGCTGACTTGGATATGTTTTGGCATGTATTTCCAAGTTACACAGCCAGGAACTCTGAAGAAAATCCAGATGTTATTCTGAGACAGAAAGTAGGTAGCACACGCATTCTAGATAAGTATATTAATTCTTATTATTTCGCTTGTCAGCTTCATTCTTTTAGGTGTGATGCAAGAAGAAAGAGCAGATATATTCTCTGTAAAGCCTCCAAATCCACGTCTTAGAAAAGTAGAGATTTTTTACCATACTAGAATTGAAAAATATTAGTGTGGTTTTAACCTGAATGCTGCTATTGTTGTGCTGGGTAGACAGAGGAGATGGAGAACTTCATGCCCATTTTAATTTCTTTATTGCAATATCATGGTATCATAAAATGGTTTGGGTTGGAAGGAACCTTAAAGATATCTAGATCATTAGAATAACCTCTCCAACCAGTTTAATAGGTTAGAAAGTCAGCATTATTTTATTGAACACTTTGGGTGCATGGGGATAGCTCTACCTAACATACACATACACTTTCAAAACTTTTAATTATTTATTAGCAAAAAAATTAATGTTCATTTCCTATAAATTACCTAATTTGCTTCAGTAAGTAGTATTCTGTCTTCTATTGGTTATTGATTTCTCACTTCTCATACTAATTAGTCCATGCAGTTTGGGTTTCAGGACAATTGCTAAAATGTTTTTTATCTCAGGGCTCTGAAAATGTCTTTGTGGTCCATAAATTCTGCATTTCTTGTGCCCAATTTCAGCAATATAACTCTCTCCCAATGCTTTGTTAATGTCCTTCTAGGTCTGAGATCATTGAAGCATATCAAGATTGATTACAAGGTTGCTTTAGTAAAACTTGGAGTTTCATTAAATTTTCCTAAACTATGTTACCACAATAGCAGTTTATCACAAACCTTGCTAAATGCTGGCTACAATGGGATGTGACAGAGTGGATATTTGCACT
Source organism: Catharus ustulatus (assembly GCF_009819885.2). Taxonomy (NCBI): domain Eukaryota; kingdom Metazoa; phylum Chordata; class Aves; order Passeriformes; family Turdidae; genus Catharus; species Catharus ustulatus. The sequence continues at coordinate 143,503,708 of NC_046221.1, read as the reverse complement.
ACTTATGATTATTTAAAGCAAATAATTAGAAAATTTATCAAAACAATTAATTATAAAAGTTATTAGGAAAGTTATATCATTTAGCGTGCACTGTATGGTATGAAACTAAGCATTAATCATGGCAAGGGATGAAACACTATTTTTTTAAGGTTAAAAGAATTTTCCAATGTCCTTCCCCACTGATGCATAGATGTCTTTTTAAGAAATACAGCTTGTTCTGTAACATCCTGAAGGACTAGGTGTGCAAATGGTCAGAAAGAAGGTACAGTAATTTCACGACGATAAGGCGCACCGGACTATAAGGCGCACCCCCCGGGAGTCGGCAAAATTCCCAACTTTGTAGATCATATAAGGTGCACCAGACTATAAGATGTACATTTTTTTTTTGCAGCGAGGTTCCGCCCCCAGCTCCCCCCGCGCGGTTGCTGGCTGAGGCCCCGCCTCAACCTGGTAGCCACGGGCCCCGGGCCCACCTGTACCCGGCCGGGCCGGGGCATGCCTGCTGCTGCTCTGTGCCGCCTCACTGGGGCCAGGCTATGCCTGCCACCCCTCCATGTCCCCTCAACGAGGCCGGGACAAGCCTGCCAGGGCTCCTCCCCGCCTGCACGAGTTTGGACTCTGCCTGCTGTCCCTGCGTGCCCCCTCCCCGGGGCCAGGCTCTGCCGCCCGCCCCTCCTTGCCCCCTCCCCGGGGCCGGGGCAAGGCTGCTGGGGCTCCTCCCCACTTCCATGCAGCTGGGCTATGCCTGCCAGGGCTCCTCCCCGCCTGCACGGGGCCGGCTATGCCTGCCAGGGCACAGCCCCGCCTCCACCTGGCAGCCATGGCCCTGCTGGCTCCCCTGTGGCTCGCAGCTCTCACTTCCAGGTTCACAAATTTCCGAACTTTGTTCATCAGATAAGGCGCACCGGACTATAAGGCGCACTTCTGGGTTCGGGAGAAAATTTTAGTCAAAAAGGTGCACCCTTATAGTCGTGAAATTACTGTAAATAACAAACTAACAGCTTGAGTGGGTGCCTCTCAGAAGGGACCTTGAACAAAGGCATCCCTGAGTTTTCAAACCCTCACCTCCACAAAAGGCTGGGTTGTCATTGGCTCCTACTGTTTCTGAGTGTCTGGTCCCTGAAATGCTCATGACATTTGCTGTGTAAAGGGTCAGCAATTCATGGCCTCTTGCCTGGGGCTGTCACAGAGCTCAGCCTGCAGCTGGCACTGACTGCACACAGAGCAGTGGGCACCGTGCATGCTCCTCAACAATTGTCACCACCCTTGTCCTCAGCCATGCTCCTTGAGATCCATGTGCATTCACTGAAACTGAAATGGATGGAAATGCATCTGTGTTTAGCGGTTTATAAATGACAGCACCTCAGAAATAAATGCATACCCTGTAGTGTACTGCTATGTTGCATTAATCTTCAGACTGGAACTGAGGAGGAACTGAGTGGAACTGGAGGCTGACATCTAAGTGCAGGTGCTTTGTTAGATCTTGAAGCTGAATTTGTAGATCTTGCTGAGGTGAAGCTATCCGACACCACTGTGTTCATCTTGTTGGGGAGCTCCCAGAAGGCACGTAGAAACTTTAGTAGAGTTACCATGGGTTTGACCAGACACAAATCTGTAAAGATACAGACTCCTCTGGTGTCTTAAAATATTAGCCCATTTTTTGGAGACTGTGTCCTAGTTTGGAGGACAGGTGTCTGCTAAGAAAGGCAGGAGACTTTCTTTGAAATGGTGAATGTAAACCCCCTCCCTCCAAATTACTATAATTTTGAAATCAAACGGCTCTCAGGCAAAGATATAGGAATTAGGAATAACAGTTCTTTACTAGAGAAATTAAAATAGAAATACAATACTACAAAGAAACAGGCCCCAAGCCCTGACAAAGTCAGAGTACAACCTGACACCCCGTCAGGCAGGGTGTTGGTAGCAGTCCCATTAAATGGTGGTTGCATCCTCTTGCAGTGACAGATGTGATTCAGTTGGAGCAGTGCTCCTGCAGAAGATGCAGTTTCCTTCCAGAGGTCCAGTGGTGATGTGGAGAAAATCCAGCTTCCCTCTGGAGTCCAGTGGAGAAAGGGGCTGCCTTAGTGTCCCAAAACCTCTGTTTTATCTTGGTGTGAAATGTTGGGCTCTTCCCCCTGGCTGGAGCAACTTCCAATGGGATGCAGTAATTTTATCAGTCACCCAGTGGGACTCAATGGGCCATTAGCAGAAAATGACTGGCTGGAGGAAGGATGGGGTGTGAAAAGATAAAGAACAATGCCCTACCTGGTTTCAGTGGATGGCCCATTGGCAGAACATCTCCCATGGAGATAAGCATCACGGCCCCCACCCTCAACAGATGGTGATAGAACAGATACCTTTTATCACACCCTGTACTGTAACCCAAGACAGACTGGCACTTAGTCAGATGCAGATAAAGGTAAAACCAGACAAATTCCAAAATGTTCATCCCAAATTGAAGAACAGTATGGTCTTAAAGCAGCAAGAATCCTATACTTTACCCTCTTGGAAGCTAACAGATGTAATCTGATAGCACAGGCTCACAGTCACTGTTAGTGAAGTCTCTCCATGGGTAGATGCTATTTAACTTTAGACCTTCAGAGCAAAGCACATCTAAAATATGTGCTTCACTTATATTTTTGCAACTGTTTAACAGCAGCAATAAGACATGATATGGTGTATGCATTGAACTAAGAAATGGCAGTTGCACAGGACACAGATCCTAAGAGGATAGGAGGAGATCTCAAAGGCTATGCTCAACTGTATGTGTAGAGTTGTTCCAGCTTAGGTGCCATACAGGCAAGCATATGATGTATATAGACAATTAGCATAAGATTAGACACCTGGATAAATACGGCAGCATTTTCTTTGTAAATGTGAACACAAAGATACTATTTTGTTTTTAAAAGTTGGCTTACAGATGAACTCTCCTTTACTTCTCCTATTTGGAGCTTTTAGGTAAACCTGTTGCCTTATTGGGGAATAAGTAGTTTTTCCTGACTTCATGAAAAAGAGTAATTGTAAGGGTGGTTTTTCATTAGTGGGTGGACAATAACAACTCAAAACCTAGCATAAGCTTAATAAGCCCTTGACTTTCTGAAAATCTCCACATTTTTCCAAGAGTATTGTTTTAACCAATCCTGGATCTCAGGATCATGGGAGAGATAGAAAGCATGTGTGCAAACATGAACTTCTCAACAGCATTAGAATTTATCAGCTTGGACTCAATGCCTTACATATTCAAAGCCATTTCTATGCCAATTATGCAAATTGCAGCTTAGAAGGCTGAGAGCTTCATAATTGTTTCTTAGCTTTTTAAAGAAATTGCCAGGTTTTTCATTTTTGTGCCTGTTTTTTGTTTTGAAAAAAACAAAAAAGGAAGAAAACACTATTTCTACCCTGAGTTTTTTATTTCATTTAATGATTCAAAGATACATGATTGTAAATTGCTAACCAGAATTGAGGTAAGATTGATGTCTGTTAATTGGCAAATGTAAACCCTCCAAACGTAAATGGCTAGTTTATATAAATAAAAATTTAAAAGGATTCTTTTGATGAGAAATATTTGGCAGTGTGAAGCAGCACAAGAGTATGACATAAATAACAGAGCTGGTAACAATTCAGTGCTGTTTTCACAACATTTTGTCCAAAGTTACCATTTTATTTTTCAGGACATACTAATTTAATCTGAATTTACTGTTGGCATGCTAGTGAACATAAGTTGCAGGTTTTGAGGGATGTAGTGACGTGTGAGGAGACCATGAACTGCACTGTGATGTTCACAGCTTCTTCCAGCTGGCTCTGAAAGAAGTGTCGTCAACAGCGGTAAAACCCACCCATGATCAAAACTTTAGCACAACCCAGAAGCCCTCAGGTCCTGCTATTCAAAAATATTCTAGAAGGACAAGTGCAACTCCTGGGGATCAGAGATGCACTCTTGGAGCAGGAGATATTCTGTGCTGAAGGGGGTATGGACACTGTGGCTCCTGTGAGCAGCTCAGACTGATGCAGGTACCTGTGAGGGACAGTGGCTCATCATCTCACTGGATGGATCTTCATGGACTTAACATAAGTTAAGAGCAGAAGGAAGGAAAATACAGACTGGGAACATAGTGGGGTTTTATGAAGAATTTATTTTTTTTTGTGTGTGTGTGTGTGTGTGTGCTCTTTTCTCAGCACCAGATTTGGTAAGCAGAGATTTGCATTCATTGGCACTCCAGCAAAAGTCCCCAAATCTGTACTTTGCCCATAACCATGCAGGTCGAAATAGGCTGGCAAAGTTGATAGACCTGAGGTCCCAATTTTGCAAGCAAAATTCTTCTTTCTGTATGTGTTTATTTTGCAATATGCCTGAAAACTATTTTTCAATTTGTTGAGTTCTCGTGGGAAATGCTGAAGGCAGCCTACAAAAAAAAATTGGCACCCATCAGATGAAAAGTGATTCATAAACTTCTGGCTGGTGGAGTTGTGCCAGCCTGGGAGAGTTTTCAGGATTGGTCCTGATGTGCATGGTCTCTTACTTAGGATCAAAGAAACAGAAATATATATCAAAAAGTTTGTAGAATTAGAAAAAAAAGGCATGTTGAGCTAACATATGATGCTATAGAGAATAGTGTCAGATTATTTTAGTCATATTTCAAATGAGCACAGCTGAAGTTTTAATTTCAAAAATCTCCATACTGTCAGATGCTTGACATGACAAATAGTGCCAAGCTGAAGGAACTGCTAACACTCAGATTAGAGAAGTAATGAAAAGGTCCTGAACAGATTAAGACTTTAGACAAGACAAAATTTTTTTCTCCCGCCCTGGAAAAAACCATAAACCTACCTTCATAAGGAGGTAGTAAAGGAAATTATCTGTGCTGGTTTTGTTGGCAGCTTAACATTTAGTTTGTTTCTTTGCTTTCTTGAAATTTTATCTGAGGTTATGTGCAAATATTTCCAGGTCATTGACTGTCTAAAAGGATGTATTTGGCAAGAGTGTTGAAGAAACCAGCGACTTCCAATCTTTGATTAGAAATGCAAAAACAGCATATAAAAAGAAAATAATGAAACTACTTTTAATAAGGAACTCATTTAGTGTTTCCCTTTTTCTATCTCAAAATTTGTGTCAACTGATAGCTAGTAATATTTTTTGCAGAGTTTAATGGCAGCCTAGAACAGAAACAGATGCTTCATTTCACAAAAACTGTAGTTTTTAAATGCTCCCGTGTTACAGGACTCTGATGATACCCTTCTGCCTCTTTGGTAAGATTCAATTCAAATCCATTTAAACTATAAGCCTGTTTTTAAGGGTGCCTTGGCTGAACATGCTGTTCTTGAGCACATGCCTTAGCAGAGCCAGTGCAAACCATGGCTCCCTCAGCCTGCAGCACTGTGCTTGAAGACATGAGGTGATGCTGCAGGTTTGCTGGCTCAACAAGTAGGAATTAGTATAACTTGTCACAGCTGTGTGGCATTGCAGTGTTGATCCTCCTCTCAAGAACCAGACACTAAGGTGAGTGTTGAGTCCACAGTGTTCTACCCACCAGTCTGTGCTGGAAAGCAGCCAGAGAGAGCTCTGTTGGTAGAGGGAGATGTATGAGGGAAAGTGGCTTTCCCATCAAGAAGATTTTAATGTTTGGCTTTCTTCCCAAGCACTGTTCTTTAGCTCTTCTTGCTCACTAGACATCTGTGTATAGATCACTTTGATGAGATGAGATTATTCTGATAAAAAAATAGTGACAAGAGAAGAAAATCTCTTCTTGATGTTAAGAAATAGCAACATCACATAACTAGTGGTGCAGCCATTCTGCTGCTTTCTGCTACTTCTTTTGGGAGCCCTTTGGAGATCCTGAGCCTTTGAGGGAGAGACACATGTTCAGCTCCAGCTGGAGAATTGTCAGAGAATGCCATATCTACATAACACTTTTTTGTCATGAACTTAAAAAGAGAAAGGAATTTTTCCCCAAGGCAAAAACGAATTAAAAGGTCAATGGCAGAAATACCTCAATGAGAAAAAGCCAAAAGCTGTGGTCATGCTGCCATCTGCCGCAGACAGCAATAAACTGGGAGTTCATCCATCCATGTCTGTGAAGAGAACATTGAAGTGTCATTGAAGTGTCACAGACAGAATACTTTCCATAACTGAACCTCTAACCCTCTCATCCATGAGATCTGGGGATCTGGGAAGGTCAGGACTTACCAAAGCAACCAGGCCAGCTTAAGCAGACTGCAGTTTGAGCATCACTGCTGGGCACGCTGTGAAGGAGGATTTTGGCCACCCTGAAAGTGCTCTGTTCTCTTCTCTTCGCACAACACACAAAATTGTGCTCTTCTGGATATCAGCTAGTCTGCTGCAATATTTAGAAAAGCTGTGATCTTTACTTAAGATTAATGCTACATGTTCAAGAGGCTGTGAAATTTGAAGAATTTAACACTTTCAAAATCTTCAGTTTCTTCATGAAATCTTCAGCTATGACTCATGGTGTTTGCTCGCCTGCATTTTCTGTGACTTGCTATCTGGTCATAAAGTTCTCTTACCCTGTCCTTTATTTCAGGCTCTCTGTACAAAATAAGTGGAAATATTCAGACATTGCACAACAAAAATGTTTATAATTTTGGAAGATACCAAGACTTTAACTAAAACAATAGAAAAGATATATTAGCTCAAAGATGTATTAATAATATAAATAAAGCTGAACCATCAAGAGGTAAATATTTAAATCAAGCCAGAGATGGCTCAAATTGTATAAAGATTTGAGGAAGTATGGAGTATTTTGTTGAACAGAGCTCTGCAATGTGAATGGTGAAATTTGCATTAAACTTTATGCAGATTTCTCTGTATCATAAAACTGATTAGAAATAGAAAAGGAGATGTTTTGCTTTGTTATGTAAACTGGAGGCCAACACAGCACTCAGAGTGCTTTGACTAACTCTTGTTTGCCCTCCTGCCTGTAACAAGTGCTGCCAAGAGAATAGCAGCACTTCATTTCTTTCTGGTCTGTCCAGACCCTTCTGGATAAGGACACTTCGAAAAAAAAGCCACCCCAGAGAAGAAGGAGGGCAGAAACATTCCAAAACTCTGAGCAGAACATTTTCATCCTTGTTAACATGAAAACTATGCCCAGCACGTTCTTCAGCTTATTATCATCACTTCCCTTAGAAACTACGGAGCTACAGTCCATGTGAGGAGGAGAGCTCTTACCCGAAGAAAGCCTGGCAAGTCCTAAAGAAAACTGAGACAGGAAAACAGGCTTCATCTCCATCCCTGCAGAAGGCCACAAACTGTTTAGGGACTTCTGTGGAGCATAATATGTGAGAGGGGAATGATGCAGGTAGAGCAGCAGCAAAGAGCTGTGTTGGAGCCCCTCCTGTCACAGGTGTCAAATATTGCCTTCAAGAGGTGTGGAAATTATTCCTTTTGAATAAATGTCTTTTCCACAGCATTCTCTCTTATGGCCTTCAAGAGATGGTGACTATTTTGAGCACATCACCTCCTAGGATTTCCCGAATATCCCTTTGTCTGACCATGCCTCTGTTCTCCTGATTTTAATTTTTATCATTTGTTTAATTGCTACTCTTTTGTTTCAAGAGTAATAAGCCAGTTTTTTATTAATGCAATAGAATTCTATGTCTGAAAGAGTTGTTTGAAAAGATCAATATTTTACTATTATTTTTTTCAGTTTGAACAAGCAGATTCCCATTCAGTATGCTCCTTACAGCCATTTTTTATTCAGGTAGGAATAAAAAATCTTTAGAATTTGTCCTGCTTGCCTGGGATTTCTTCTTCCTTAGCCTCAAGTCTTATGAAAAAATAGTGCTGCATTCATCTGCCATACAAGGCTCTTAATTAGAAATGTATTAAATTTTAATAATGTTATCATCTACATTAATGAAGATACAATGATTAACTCTTCTGCATACAGTGATTCATGCACTTATGGGAGCTTGCTGAGGAAACATAATTTACCAACCTTTCTTATCGTGGAATATCATCAAGGTTACCTAAAGCTTCTGGTTTGTGGTTTTTGAAGCCTTGGGCTCTAAATAGCTCTGATTTGCTCTTGAGATGCCCCACTATTAGATATAGTCCTGTCCAGTTAGTTTTCAGTTACCAGACCTGCTTTTCTAAATACATCATCATACACTTTTCTGGATCAGCTGCCATCCAGGTTCACTACACTGATTTGCTGTTATTTTCCACAGGAAGACATCAGGACTCTCAGCACTCTGGAGGAAGATTACTGCTAGTCTTTCATGCTTACTCAAAGGAGTCTTCATCTTCATCCCATCTGCAAACTCTAACAGCCTGTGGGGTTCAGTGGGGTATAATAGAACATTATTATCTAACAGGTACTGTGTTCAGGTATGACTTCTTGCTAACAGCTTAACAGTTTTGCATTAGAAGTTTAACAAATTAATTTTCACTAAGAACCCACACAAACCTTCAAAAACATCTGCTCAAAGGAACAAGATCAAATAATCAAAATAAACACTTTTTGAAAATAAGGCACTTGATCAAAATTCGACCACTGCTTCTTTGAGAGTAATCAAATTTGTGGATAAAAGGCATCCTCTGCAGGCAGAAAGATTTTCGATATTTTAAATTAAAATCTATCTATTGATAAAGAATTTGAAGTACTTCATTTTGCCTAAATTCATGTTAAAAAGCCCTTCCTGTGCAAGTAATAATGAGGAAAGAACACGTTTTTCCTTGTTCATCACATTATGAACGTATGATAAAGACAGCAGTTGCACATGTCAAAGGGGTTTGGAATTCAGAATTTTTGTGGATTCAGATTCAGTTCATGCACAAATAAAGCATAATTTCTACTTCCCTCATGTTGAACATTACCTGGAAAATAAAGGATTATTTGATTGAAGAAAACATATCTACATCTTAAATAGACATGAGTGGTTTTGCTGCCATACCTTTTAGTAAAAAAACAGTGTCTCATTTACAAAACCACTCTGACACAGAAGAGTCAGATCCATTAAATCCAGAAAAATTCTCAAAGAAATTTTACCAGATTGGGATTTTATATGAATAGAATACATACGCACATACAAAGATACATACATATACAAATATAAAAGGTAAAAAAGAAAATCTAAGAAACCTTATCTAAGGAATTTTTTACAGGAAACTAAAACACATAATAATGTGACAATTCCCCCCTCCCCGCCCCATTCCCTGTGGATTAGAGTAATAGCATTTTTAATAAAAAGAAGACTGAATCTTCCTATTATCTCTGAACAAAATCACTAACAGTAATATTTGTGTGGTGCATGTGTGTTTATTTTAATATTCTTATGCAGAATTAGAATTCCTGAGTTACTATGGAAGCTGTTCTCTTGGCACTTCACATCTCGGCCAGAGCCAAGCCATAAGAGTTGCTGCATAGATATTGCTCAGCTCTTTTGTTTTCCATTCGTTTTCCGGGGATAGTTCTAAGAAACAGGCAGATTTGATAACAGGATTACTTTCTGATGGGAAATGGCCCTGAGGGTGGGAACAGCAGAGGCGCAAATCCCGGGAGCGCCCGGCGGCGGAGCGCGAGTGCCGCCCCGAGGCCACGGGAGAGCCCGAGCATCCTGCGCTGCTGCTGTGCCTGTGCCTTCTGCTCCTGCTGTGACTGTGCCTTCTGCTGCTGTGACTGTTGCCTGGCCTGCTGCTGTGACTGTGCCTGTGCCTGCTGCTGTGACTGTGCCTTCTGCTCCTGCTGTGACTGTGCCTGTGCCTGTGCCTGCTGCTGTGCCTGTGCCTTCTGCTCCTGCTGTGACTCTGCCTGTGCCTGCTGCTGTGACTGTGCCTTCTGCTGCTGCTGAGACTCCTGCTGCTGCTGCTGTGTCTGTGCCTTCTGCTGCTGCTGAGACTCCTGCTGCTGCTGCTGTGCCTGTGCCTGCTGCTGTGACTGTGCCTTCTGCTGCTACTGTGCCTGTGCCTTCTTCTGCTGCTACTGTGTTTGCTGCTGCTGCTGCTCCTGCTGCTGTGTTGCTGCTGCTGTTGCGACTCCTGCTGCTGCTGCTGTGTTTGCTGCTGATGCTGTGTTTGCTGCTGCTGCTGTGCCTGCTGTTGCTCCTGGCCCTGCTTCTGCACCTGCTCCTGGTTCTAAAGCTGCTCCTGCTTCTGCTCCACTCCTGCTCCTGGTTCTGCACCTGCACCTGCTCCTGGCCTTGCTGCTGTTCTGCACCTGCTCCGGGTTCTGCTTCTGCTCCTGGTTCTAAAGCTGCTCCTGCTGCTCCTGGCCCTGCTGCTGTTCCTACCGCTGCTCCTGGTCCCGCCACCCCACTGCAGGCACATTCCCACCGAGCTATCCTGTTGTGCACATCTCCCTGTAGCACAGATATATGCCTGGTCCACACTGTGGGAAAGAAAGCCCTACAGCTAAAAGCAATATGTTTTAAAAAATCAAATATAAATTATATACAGGAGAATTTCCTTTCTTTAACTGCTTTTAGTTCAGCTATGAGGGTTTAACATAAGTTGCCATCATATGTTCTTAAAGAAATACTGCTTATACTGCTTCCAGGGTATCCAGGATCTCACATTTCCAGATATGTATTTAAAGAAGAGAAGTATAATATCCCAGTTAGAAGTGCTGATGAGAACATTTACTTTACGTTTTTTTCACTAGTTACTCTCAGATGACCATGAATTTTAATTTTGTGAGAGTATTAGAAATCCTTTACATTTCCAAGATTAAGATGGGCTGAAGGATTTAAAATTTTCATTTGCAAAAACAGGGACATAGACTTATAAACAAGAACCACAGAACCAAGGAGTAGTTGAAGGTTGGAATGGATCTCTGGAGATCCTCTAATGTCTGTTTAAAGCTATGGTCAGCTAGACCAGAGTGCCCAAGACTGTGTCCAGACAGGTTTTGATAGTTTCCAAACATTAAGAATCTAAAATATCCCTATCAGAACAGGTTTCTTAAAAATGTTGAACCACATTTACAGTAAAAAAAGGAACCAACCAACCAATAACGTAGCAACAACCCTATACTTTTTTCTAAGTTTCAATAGAATTTCTTTATTTCTGTTTGTTCCTGCTGCTTCTTGTCCTTTCGCTACACACCACTCAAGATTCTGGCTATCCCATTTTATTCCCCCTCATAGGATATTAAATTATATTTACAAGATCCTTCAGAGCCTTCTCTTCTACAGCCTAAACAGCACAAGCTCTCTCAGCCTCTCCTTGTACGACAGATGCTTTGGTCCCTTAGTCATAGGATCATAGAATATCCTGAGCTGGAAGGGACACAAAAAGATATCAAGTCCAACCCTGGCCTACACAAGACAACCCCCAAAATCACATATTTATGTTTCTGTAAGTGTCCTTTCACTGAACTCACACCTATAAGTTCATTTTCCCCTTAGCAGGGAAGGCCGGTGCTCACGATGTGCCTCATGAGGGCTGGGTAGAGCAGCACAGCCACCTCTGGCAGTCTGTTGTTGGTTCTTTTCCTGAGGTAGAACATGATGCTGCTGACATCTTTTGGTGCAAAGGCACATTACTGACTTGTGTCCAACAAGTTTACCACCCTAATGAAGTCAAGAAAAACAGCATCCATTGCTATCCTCCTGCCTATAGAACCACTCATTGTGGAAAGGTGTCAGGTTGGTCAAGCATGATTTTCACTTCATTAACCCACGTTAACTTCTTCCCTTTGTGTCCTTAAATGTTTGGCAGCAGTTATAGGGTTTATTTGCTCTGTTGGATTCTCCAGTAATTGAGGTAAGTCTGAATAAGCTGTAAGTCCCCTGATATACCTTCTCACTGTTCCTACGACGAGGAGTGACATTTACTTTCTTCCAGGGGTGACACTGTACTTTCTTCTGGTCCTCAGGAACCTCCCCCAATTTCATCTACTGGTGCATCCCGTCAAGTCCTATGGACTCGCATACGACATTGAGCAATGTTGCTTAACCTTGGTCCTCCTCCATGGGTAAGTTTTCTTTGCTCCAGACTTTCCCATATGCCTCAAGGGCCCTAGATTCCTGAAGGTTGGGCTTACCAGTGTAGTCCAAGGCAAATAAGGTGTTAGGCCACCTTCATCCCATACCCTTTGTCACCAGGACCCCTATTCCATTCAGAAGTGGGTCTATGTTTCTCATAATATCTTCATTTTGCTACTGATAAATTGGCAGAAACCTTTCTCCCTGCTCTTTACATAGCTCACCAAATTTAACTCTAGAAGTGTTTATCTCGCCCATCTCTGCATGCCCAGACTGTTTTTATATTCCTCTTGTTTCACCTGTTCTTGCTTCTTCTAACCTCCTCTATGACTTCCTTTAATACTTGTGTTTTGCCAGGGTGTTCTTGTTCATCCATGAAGGACTCCTGCAAACTGCCTTTGCTTGATTTCCTGCATGTAGGGGTGATCTATCCTTGAGCTTGGAAGAGGTGATCCTCAAAAATCAACCATGTTGGACTGCTCTTCTCTCCAGGACAGTATCATACTGTATTACATTGTGTAATCCTGCTCTCTACCTTGATCCTTCTCGTATGGAAGCAAAAACACTTGGAACAGAATGTAGATGTGTCTCGTGCTGGTTACTGCATATATATGGCAACAAAATGATAATATTTCCTTTTTTTTTTTTTTTTTGTCAGATTTGTCTATTTTAAGACCTTTGATTAATCTACAATCCAACTACCTTACTACTAGCTAACGAGACTTCTATACTCCTTTAATTAAGAAAAAAAAATTACATCCATGGTAAATGATGGAAGAAGGAAAAACCTTTTATATATTTTTACATCCTTCTTACTTAATTCTATTTCAAAACTCAAAACTAAACACAGATGTAAATCAAGAAAGATTGCCTTTCTCCTTAAAGTGGTGAATGTATTTTTGGCAGCCTGACACTGAGAACTGTCTACAGAAAGCTGAAGCTGCTGCTTTTTCCTTGCTTTCTGTCCTCTTAGCTTTGCCACAACTTTGTTCATTCTGGTAGCACAGGGTGAGTGCACAGGTGACACATATCATATACGTCAGAAAAGCTAGTCTTCTGAGCTTAGCCCAGAGCAGGGACATTGACTGTTCTAAGTAGTTAACAATAATTGTGCCATTAAGGATACACCAGTAGGTAACAGGAAAAATGAAATTTTCATGTAGAAATATACTTGAGGAAATAGAAAAGAGCTTTCTTTCCCCTTTTCAATGTTAGGGACATATGAAAGTCAACAGGGGGAAAGTCTAGCATCAAACAATGAAAAAAAGCTTTGTTTAATGATGATTCTTTTGTATTTTTGCTTTCAAAAATGCTAGGCAAAACTGAGGAGATAATGTCATTCCTCCCATCCCACGCCAGAAATAATCAAAAGCCAGAACCCAGGGAGATCAGGAGACTCAGAACAGCTCGCCAAGGAAATTGTTAAGAGAGTTACAGAAAATCAAGAAGTTTTCCAGAGCTATAGAAATTTCCTACACAGGTGTGAAAGAGTAAAAGAGATGGAAAGCAGCAGGCCAGTAACAATGAGAGAAGAAACAGAAAGCCTGGTTCTAAGCAAGAGAAAAGCCTTGGCAGGCATCAAGAGAAGAGGGACAAACTTAAATGTTATGATTTGAGCCAGGATAAATAAAATATTCAAAATGCTCTATTTACTTCAGGGTCAAGCTTAGATGTGACCTTGTGAGAGGATACTGTTCAAATTTGGAAATCCTTACAGCTATACAGTTCATGGATAGTAAAGTTTCCAGAGAGAACAATTGGGGGATGGATAGCACCAAGATGTAAAATCAAAGGATGTTTGTTATCCCTCTTTTCATCCCAAGAGAAAGCATTCTGAAAGATGGAAGGGCTGTTTTCTGTATATTTGGCTTCACATCTCATGTCAAGCAAAAAATCTGTAGATATACTGGCTAGCATCATCTCAAGGAACTGGACTAAGCCAGAAAAGAGCCCTTAATCCATCTCCCCATTAGAAAGAACAGCTATGACTGTGTCTTTACCCTTTTTATAATTCCCTATAGATTGAGAAATGCTTGCTAGCTCACCTGGAAGTGTGGCTGGGCAGATGAGGCATAAGTTGGACTCAGAAGTAATAGCTTTCCATTAGTTAGTGGCAGGTGAGAGTCAGAGCACTGAGCCTGCAGGAAGACGTGCATTGCAGGAATCAGACAGGGTCTTTTTTTCCTATGATGCTGCTAGGAATACAAGGGACAAACTTCATGGGATAGTCATGGGAAATGCAATCTGACTGTAACTGGTGGAGGTGGAGAGAAAGTGTCCTGCAGACTCTTTGAACTAAAGGCTAAACTCTTGTCCCAGATCACCAGAGAAAGGAATCACAAGTCCGAATCTCCTGTTACTCATCAGAATTACGGTATGATCCAAGTGAACCACCTCTTGCAAACTGGTCCAAAAGCATTGACAGGTTTGTAGAGCACTGGGGATTGTGTTCCAGCCTCCCTTGCACCTCCAGGGAGCACTGCACACCGGTGTCCCAGCAGCAGGCACCGCACAGCCCAGGCAGGTGCCCGGGACAGGGAAGCCTGTCCCTGCTGCATTCCTCTGCCAGGGCTCCCCACGGCATTGTGTGCTGTCCTGCTGCTGCTGGACAAACACCTGCTGGGGACTAAAGGACACACAGCTGGAAGGCACCAGGAGAAAGACAAGTTGTGTGGTGACACTAGGATTATTTAAGGTCATTGCGACAGGAATGTGAGAAAACTCCAGAGCACAGATGGCTGGAGAGCCTTCACAAAGCCAGGGAGGGAAGGCACTGCTGCAAGCATAGCCTGGATCACAGCTTGAAGACAAGTGCTTTGAAAAAATTACCTCATTGCTAGAATACAGCTAGTGCTGGTGTGTACTCCGCTGCTATTAACAGATTATGCTGGCAAATATTTTCTCAATGAGGCAGAGGTGACAGCACCCCAGCCAAAGGCAGCTGAAGCAATCTGCACTTGTTTTGTTTAATTTTGTCTTCAGTGATTTCAATCAGCTTTGCATTTTATTGCTTTCATGTAAAAAGTGCAGCTGGTCTCACAAAACATTACCAAGCTGAGCTTTTCTTAATAGAAATATCAAGATAAGAAAAAAAAAATCTCAGAATAATTTGTAAGAACAGTAGAATTATATTATAAACAGAGAGTAAGGAAAATTGTGTTTTACCTAATAATAATAATAATAATGAAATGTATTTAAAATGTTTGAGTTTTATTATTGGCAATCATATCAGCTGTAGAGACAAAGAGATAATTAAAGGCACATGTAGGTTTGGGGTGGATAATTAGTGTCTGCCAGAATTAGCTGTATGAGAAATGAAACAATATATACTGCATCTTAGCTGTGGTTGCATTAAATGAATTTGGATTGTGCATTTGCAGTAAATCTTCCATAAAGTCTTCAAGGAATAACTTGCTGCTTTTTTCTTTCTCTAAAAAATAATCTGGTTTCATTTGTAGCAGAAAAGTGATATGCATACTTTTAATTTCACCTAATCTGGCAGCTGGCTCTAATTTTTGTGTTTATAGGGGTAAATGAGAAAAAACACAAAATATGCCCTTCAATAGCCCTTCATCATATGAAATGGTACTCTACTTACATCCTGAGATTACCTCAGTTGTTTAGAGCATGGTGTTAGTAATACCAAGGCTGTGGGTTTGTTCCCTGCATGACTCATTCATTTGAGACTTGGATTTCATGACTCTTGTGGGTCCCTTCCAACTTAGACTGTTCTGTGAATCCACATCAGAGTACTCGTTAGAGAAACGAATTCTTACATAAACAATATTGTACTTACAACATAACGGAAGAATTGGTGATGTTAGAGTGAACAACAAATGAACAAAAGCATAAAGTGGCACTTCCAGTGTTCCAGCCTCAGTGCAAATGCTGTTAATTTAATAGAGCTCTTGCATGGCTGGTGTAAGATCCATTTCCAACAGGATACTCTGCTCCATGTGAGTCCGTGTTGATATTTGTGAGTCCTTGGTTGCTGTGATGACTTTCAGAACTCAAATGTCTTGCTGAACTGCTGAGGTTTGGCTCTTTTGATTTGGGATTTTTCTTCAGTTCTGATAATTTTCTTCTTTTTTTATATTTTTTTTTCTCATTTGTAAAAGCCAGAAGAACTTTTCAAGGACATCTCATTTTAACGAGATTTTACTCTTAGGAAATCTTTTTTTCTTAGGTTATTTGTTCAACAGTGGAAAAAGCTGGAAATATCACCATGTTAAGTGAAAAACATTTGACTTTCTACACATTGGTTAAAGGAACAGTTACACAATTTTTCCTCCTGCTTCTTCTTGTTAGTTTTAGAAGAAAAAATAAAAATATGTTATTATTTTGCTACAAAGGATTTCTTTGCTGAGTTCTGTGAATGACTTAATACCCAAATGGGAAAAGGCACATGGTTCAGACTCCACAGAAACTGGAAGTTAAAGCATTTGAAACATGAATTTGATGTGAAAATGTAATGATCTTCCCCATTACATGAGTAAAAAAAATTTTTTTTAGAAGCAAAAACTATTGTTCTTCTTGAGCCTAATATGGAATGCTGGAAACTTGTTATTCTACACTTCAAACTCATTGTCAAAATTTCATGCCAGACAACAAATAATATTAAATAAAGATGTTTTCACTTCTCAACTTGCCATGGAGTTAGAGCTTAACTAGATTTACAATGTTTTATTAGAGATTTCTGTTGGAAAAAAAAATTCTATCTATTCATCCATCCACTCATTCATCTATCCTTTCATCCATCCCAGAAAGAGATTTAACAATTTTGAGGAGGAATTACACAGATGAATGTTGGCTGAAATTTCTGTTAATTCCATTTTGCCCTCAAACTGATCCTAAGATACTAAAAAGTCTGAAGGTTCTGTCATGCTCTGGTCTCTTCTTCTCATGCAGTTCCCTCTATCTTCCCCTTTCCATTTGGGTCTTTGGAAATAGGGTGGTGTTTCAGATGTTCAGGTTTAGGAAACAGAAAAAATTTTCCAGATTGGACCATGTTTTGGAACCACAGTTATTAGACTTATTCTATAAGTTTCCTTGCTCCCTAAGCAACAGCTAATTCTTGTTCCAGGCTCAGATTTGCTATTGAAGTGAATAGAAATTTCTAATTAGGAAATGAAACTTTTTCCTTTTCTTACATTACAGTTTTAAACTTCCTGGGGAAAATATAAAAACAAATTGTTATGCAAATGAAGAATTAAAGGGATTAGAATATCCGGTACCTTTTAAAACTTCTTTAATCATAGATAGCTGATTACCAGCTGTATGCCTTACAAAATCCTTTAACCAGTATTAATCTTACAAAAAGTACAAAGAGTTGGGAAACAAAGGGGAATATAACACTTACATGCAACACTGACAGCTGTGAATAGCAAGAATTGTTAAACTTCAAGTAACCAGATCATGCAGTTGAGTCCAGCGTCCCTAGGCTCTTTTAATTCCTTTCATGAAGCAGACATATGCATTCTTTTTAATGCAGTGCTGTGTGAACAAGACTATCATTTCTCCACATGGTATTATAAAAATGACTGATTAAAGAGATCCCAGATGTACAGAATAAACTGGAGCATGTAAATACTCATTTAAAAATTTTTAGAAAAGTGTGTTTTAAAGGTAACTAGTCCCCAAAAGAAAAAGAATACAGTGTAGAATATATTTTACATTGACACAGGGGAAGATCTCTATTAGTGGGGCTTTTCAAACATGTATATTCTTTAAATATCCTTTATGTAATAATAGCAAAAATAAATATAGAATTAAAGAAGCAAAGCACAGAAACAATTGTATGATTATTCATAAAATCACTGAAGTGGTGTCATTGTTTAAGCATCTCAGTTTCCAGGGTATAATCTGTCAGCAGTTGGCTTGGGATCCCCAGGGTAGGTACTTTATGGTAGGTACTTGAAAGAGTAAGCAATCCTTTTGGGCCTGTATTGGTGCACTCTTAAAACTTACACTGGATGCTGAACAATAGAGCATCCAAGCACATTCTGGGTCTTCTTATGTTCCTCCATAATGTCAATGAACTTTCACAGAGAGGCAGACACACACGAATGCAGCCACCCCTTTGGGTTTTTAGACATGTTTTCCAGATTACTGTATTCTGAATTCATAAGAGTGCATGAGCATGAAACTTTCCTATATGAATATTTCTGCAAATAAAGATGTTCAGGCTTTTCTGTATTCCTGGTCATTGAATCAGCCACTCATAGGTGCTAATGATTTTGTTAATTAATATTGTGACCTCATTAATATAGTGACCAGTAGATCACTAAAAGTGTTGCTCTCTTTCTTCTGTTTGCAGAACAGCAGACAATGATTTTGGTTTACCTTCACTTTTCAGGACCCACGACTTTTGATGACAAAAGAGGCATAAATGCCAAATACTTTGGTAATTTTTCAGCCTAACTTGCTGCTCCACTTTCACAGGGACCTGTTCAATACAAGAGTCAGTGTCCTCTTCGACACTTTAGGGAAAGTATTGTAAAGAGGACTCACAAAAGGATAAGAAAACTCTCAAGTAATTGTGTCAAGATATGGCAAAGCTGTTTTATGTTACTGATGAAAAGAGATATTTGCTCTATTACAAATCAAGGGATCTGGGGGTGGAAAAGTCACTAAATTTACCACAGGTTTTACTAATACTGGTAATTAGTGTAATTGATATATATAATTACAGTAATTTCATGAATACAAGCCGCAACAATTTGACAAAAATTTTGGTGGAAACCTGGAAGTGCGGCTAATAGTCGGGGGCGGCCAATATGTGAATAATTTTCTGAAATTTACAACCCCAGACGTGCCAGCCAGGGCGCCGAGCCAAGCACCTGCCAGTAAAAGCCGACACTCCGCGTTTGTTACAGTGTTACTGTGTTGCCCTGGCTCCCTGCAGGCAGCACGGGGGGCGGGGAGAGAGGCGGGAGAGCTCTCTTCTTCCCTCCTCTGCTGCAGCCCAGGGGAGGATGGGTGGGGGGGCGCGCCGCCATTGACGCGGTTCGGGAAGGACGGGGGTGGGGCGCGCCGCCATTGCCGCGTCTTGGGGAGCCGACGGGGGCCCTGCGCCGCCATTGCCGCGGCCCGGGGAGGGGGGGGGAAGTGCGCGCCGCCATTGCCGCGGCTCGGGGAGCCGACGGGAGCCCCGCGCAGCCATTGCTGTGGCCCGGGGAGGAGGCGGGGTGCTTTGTCCGCGCCCGCCGCCGGCGCCACGGGCGCAGGAAAGCTCCGTCCCCGCCCGCCGCCGCTGCCGTAGAAGCGGGGGAAGCTCCGTCCCTACCTGCCATCGCGGGGCAGCGCCGACCCGGGGTGACCGAGCCCAGTGGCAGCGGCAGCCGGCCCCAAGTGGCAGCACCGGGCTGGGCCACCTGGCCCCGTCAGCGGCCCCTAGTGGGCCGAGCCTGCACAGCCTTAGCTCAGCCAGTAAACCCCGCCCTCCCGCGGCTCTGTTACTAATTGCATGCGGGTCCTCACTGCGAACGACAGAGCAGCTTATATTCGGGTGCGGCTTATTTATGGACAAAAACTGAAATATTTGCCAACACCCAGAGATGCGGCTTATACTCAGTGCGGCTTGTGTTTGTGAATTTACTGTAATTTTATCTATTTAAGTCCTTGTTAGCTAGAGTTCTGTGAATAAATGTCATGCTCATGTTTGGGGGCAATACATGACAATTTTGAGACACACTAAATTCAACTTTAAATTGATATAGAAGTTAATTTGAAGACTCAGTATTTTGGAAAAAAATGTGGGATTTTTCAACAGTTACAGCCATTTTGGATAGTAAAAAAAAAAAAAAAAAGGTAACCCAAGGCATTTATTAAAAAATTAACAATGACTTTGTTAATGACTTTTCTGAAGCACTTTCCCTTCAGTTCCTCCTGTATGAAACAAATAACTTTTCTCGTTAGCAGGAAATCTATGAAATAAAGCCTCATCTAGTTCTAGTGCTAATGGCTCTTCCACATTGGTGTTCACCAATAGGGGAAATGACCAAGAGGAAGGCATTTATTTCAGGAACTATAAACATTTCCAGGGCGGATGGTGCAGCAAGACACCAATGTCTGGTTCAGAAAACTTCCCCTACTGCCTTTAGACTCAGACATACCAGGAGGACTGGCTCCCCAAAATTAAAAAACCACTGGAAGTTAGTTAATGGCTTGGGAGATGCCTGTGGCCAACACAGGACGAGGTGGTGATGAATTCACAATGCATTGTACATTTGTCACATTCAGTTAGATATGTCCAGCATAATCACATTGCAATATTTAATATAAGTTTTGTGTAACTAGGTGTAAGATCCTTACTTTCTATGAAGTAATTTAGTTCCAGTCACCAGACTCTGGAACAAAAAGCTAGTGTGAAATCACCTACAGATTTTTTTTTTCTGATGTGCATCATGCCAATGTATTCTTTGTGATTTACAAGTCCAAAGAGAGTTTTCTTTGTTTATGGGGTTTTTTTCAGTTTGTTGTGACATAAGAGAGGAGTTAAACTGTCACATTACAGGAACAGAAAAAAATCCCACATGATTTACAAAAACAATCCAAATAAAACAGTATGCCTATTAATCACAGCTCTTAAAAAAATGTTGTTCTGTACTTCAAAGACTGTTGAAAAAATAAATTAACATAATAAAATATTTTAAATTTTTGTGACAAAATGTTGGGGAACATCTGTTTTAACATCTTCTAATAGTAATACTTGGCATATTTTTCCAGTAGTTCCTCCAAAGATTTAAACATGTTTTGAAAATAGCTGCTTAAGTAGCAAATGAGTGTATATTGCCTAGATTTTCCTTCTGCCTTTGCAATTTTTTTAAAGTTCCATGACATTTAAAAAAAATTCAACTTCCTTTTGCTCAGCATGGGATTATTTCCGAGCTCCAGCTTTCATTTGTTAAAAAATGAAAAGATTTGGGAATTTTGGTGTTAAGGTAGTAGAGCACATGAGATTTAAGTCTATAAATTTTACTGATTTCATTATTTTTGTCTCAATACCTGTACACAAACTTTTCAAAGGTCATTTTCCCAGGTCAATTTAACACGTGTGTCTTTCTCTTAGTCTCACTTGTTCCTGATCAGGAAATGAAACATTTCTGATGCTTGTTTTCCATGTATTTCTTATTAAATTAATACAAAATTCCAAGTAAATTTATTGACTCTCAACAGAATGGGCAACTCTGTTCAGTTAGTAGCAAAGAAAGAGAGATTCCCTTCCCATGAACTTCTTTATCTTGCCAATTACCCTTAAGTACCAGATTTTCCTCCTACTAATTTCCAGGACTACACTTTCCTGAAGTGGGATGCTGTTATGGCTCTTTCAGCTAAATGGGCTTTATTATGAAGGGAAAAAAAAAATCATAATTAAAACTCGAAACTTAGTAGTCTTGAATTTACATCCTATGTACAGGACGCCTTTAAAGCATAGGATCCTGTGCATAGTAGTCAACATAGGCTGAGTTTGTGACAGTCCCTGGGTTTAAATTTAGTGATTAGAGATGAAATCTAGACAAACTCTCAGATGGTTCATAAGATAAGAAGATAGATAAACTGCACTGGAATATTGTATTTTTTTCTCTTTGTATCTACCTGAAGTCTTTCTTATATTCCTCATAGTATGTGAATGAGGTGAAAAATATTAAATAAAAAGTAACATTAAGGACCTGACATACTATAAGATTTCATGGAATTGGTGAGCAGAATACTGGAAGGATTTGCCCTTGATCCATCCCCGGTCTCATCAGTGAAGGACTAGAATATTCTTCAAGATGACAAGATGCCTTTTTTTTGTAGTTCAGTATTCAGATATACCAGAAGAAAGATACTGGTTGAATATTCCTTTTTAGATTGCCTTTTTACCCTGTATATCTGTAGTTATAATATCAAAATCTTTCATGAGTGTTTGTAAATAGATGTTACTGGGAGACAGAGCTGAGTGGAAATTGTAGAGTAAATCATGTTTTGTGGAAATACTCCATAAAAACAGAATTAATATAAATTTAAAAAAATTCTTAGGTGTTTGTAGCACTAATGCCTACCTCAGTGAGAAATAAGTTTAATCTAAAGTTGAAGAATAATCTGAATTTAAAGAAAAAGGAACTATTCTTACAGTAAAAATCATACTGCTAAAGTTGTCTTTTAACATCCCATTTCTGTAAAGTGCAATTTGCCTGTAAGAACTAGGCCTTCAATAAATCCATGTACTTTCTAGTAGCTTCAGTTTAGAGGGTACTTTAATAATTTTAATTCCTTATAACTTCTTATGTGCTTTTAAATCCTTAGAACTTTTCATCCTGAAATTGAACTGGTCATTCAAAACAGTTACATTTTTATCTGCAAAATGAAAGGCAAAGTTCTTGTTGACAAGAACTCTTCCCTATTCCCATCAAAACATTAATATTTCTAGTCTCTGTGTCCAAATGTCCCATAGCAGGCCCTGTTTTGGATGGCCAGATGGAATGCTGAGGCCATCCAGCAGTTTATAAATGAACATTTAGTGTATAATAGTGCTTACTTTTATCTTGAATTCCTGGAATTTTCTATGCCTCCAATTCAAACACTTCAGTCCCCTAGTGAACTTAACTAATGCAGTTTGTAAATACAGAAAGATTGTCACCAACTATACACAGTGAGGAAGATGATGTTGAGTGCTAAGTCATGTCGAAAATAAACTTGTTCAATGGGAACTACTTGTATCTATTTGTAGCATTCCCCTCTTTCAGAGGGAAGAGACTGATAAAACACACAGCAATAATGTGCTTGGGGATTCTCAGCTGTTCCTCAATATAGACAATTTTATTATCAGCTCTAAAACAGAAAAAGCCTTTAATTATCCTCCTAAAAGAAACAGCTTTTGTATGTCTCTGTATATCATTTCATTGCAGCAGTGATTGTTCTGTCTGTAATAAGTTTGTGCTCTGAATGATGCTGTCCTTCTGTAAGAACAGCATCCCCACTCCTCAGATGAAATGCACAGCCTGTGTCAGTTCATCTTTCGGCACTCACCTTATTTTGGAGTAGATGCCTTGAACTTGTCATCATGAATGAAATAAATACACATTCTTTGGCTCTTAACTAAAGTTTTGTTGAGGTATTTCAACTCCTGTGCCTTTGACAACTTCCCTAGCTAGCTGCATGGTTTCAGTATTATCAGTCTTTTCTGTGTTCCTACATTTTATTTCTTGACTTCCATTTATAGATTTAGTTAGTTTGTACCTTCCACTTTTTCGTTTTAAAATTAATTCAGTGTGTCTGGCAATGTCAGTATGAACCTTTCTGTTGGCTGCAGTGGGCACTGCACTGGCACCTTTCTAATGTTCATATGGTGTAACCAGTCTGCCGTGGCATTTTCCATTGGTGTAGTGTTCTCAGAGTGTTTGACTAGTTTATTCTGAGACCTAAGGACAGCCATGGATAAAATATAAACAGAGCTTAAAAGGTTAAACTCAATCAGGTTTTCCTCCTTTTTGTACGGGTAAATAGTTTGTATGATGACAAGTTATATCCATGAAAGAAGCTAAGAGTTTAAGTCAGTTCATAAAGGACATTAAGAACATGTCATGACATGATTTATATATAGCTATATATAAATAGCTAAATGTATCTTTTCCTATACCCTATGCTATTCTCAAACTGTTCTCAGATGTTGCCTGAGAGAGTGCTTTTTTGCATGAAAAAGACTTCCAGGAGAATTTCTGATAAATAAACAATGTGAAGAGTTGTGTGTTTGGTCCATAATAACAGCTCTCAAACAAAGAAGAGAAATTAATTCATAGGATATCCTGAGTTGGAAGGGACACAAAAGGGTCATCAAGTCCAAATCCAGGCTCTGCACAGAACAATCCCAAGAATGGTAAATGAAATCCAGAACCAACCTACATTCTCATTTAAGGCACTGAAGAATTTAAAAGATCTGAAGGATAGTAAAGAAATATTGAGTTTTGAGTAACCATTGATTTTTCGAACTTGTGTAGATTTTTATAAAGGCTGTGGGCAGGTATTTTGCCCATTTAGTTACCGTAAAGCAAAGGTGTCTCCTGGGCCAATACATCAGAATAAACTAATCTTTTATTTTCTAGAACAGTAGAGGTTGTGTTTTCTGACTGTAGTACTAAAGCAGTTGGAGCTCTTGCCAGAATGTGTGGTTCTTAAAATCAATATACTTTTCCAACTTGCTAGGATTCAAATCCACAGAAATATACCCAGACTATGTGGGTGAGGAACATCACCCACTGAACCACACAATTTATGGTGTTAGGGAACTCTGGAGGTCATCCAGTCTGATCCCTTGCTCAAAGCACTTCTATTTAGACCAGATTTCTCAACACTGTATTCAAAACATGCCCAAAATGGAGATTGTACAATCCTTCTGGATAACCTTTTCCAACATTTAGTAGAAAAACAAGTTTTCTAATATCTACATAGATCTTTCCATGTTCCTAGCTTGTGTCTCTTGACTCACTTTCACTGTGCATTCACCAGAGCTGGTCTTCATAGCAGTCCTGTCCTCTACTCAGGAACTTCTAGACAGCAATAAGGTCTTCCCTTAACCTTCTTTTAAGGCTGAGCAGACCCAGTTTCTTAGTCTCTGCCCATGGGCCCTGTTGTCTGGCCTATTGGCTCAGTGCCCTCACTGAACTTTGCTCCTGAGTGTCACTGTCCTTCTTGTGCTGAGGAGCCTCCCACCAGACCAAGCATTCCAGATGCGGTCTCACAACTCTTGGAGTTGGTAAGGACATGAACTTTAGCCTGGGTTTAAGTGTAAAGCTTCCATTTCAGAAGTCCCAATATTTTGAAACTTCATAAATCAATGGTAGTAATGACAGTAAGGAACCAATTTCTCTTCTATGAAGCATAATTTTCCATACAAATATTTTATTTCTGAGAGCTACCATTATCAAGATATCTGGTTTATTTTCTGAAAGTCAGAAGAGTAACATTGTTAAATGGCTTTAATCTGTTTTTTAATATCTCTAAGGATGCTTAGAAGCTGCTTGATCGCCTCTGTCCACATCTTGGAAGATGGAAAAGTGATTGTCTTCTCATTTGTAAAATGACTGATAATATAAAACATATGTTGATATAATGGCTCTAAATTTCTGCTGGTGTGGCAGAAAGAAATACACTTTAGAGTATTCACAAAGCAGTCTCTGAACTGTCTTACAATGTAAGACTATGACCACATCCACTTTGAACTGCTATAAAGAAGTACATAGAGAGGTTGTGAAGGGTCAGATCCTACATAATATTTCAGTCTTGCTACTGATTTCTACTCTGTTGGTTTTGCAGAAATTGTCTAAAGTAATTGTTTTGTAATTTTCTTGATAGACTTAAGGAATATTTGCAATGCTACTCAAGAGGTCTATATCAGCTAGTCCATGAATAATATTAAAGAAGTCAGGTACTTACACTTTTTCCTTCAGATTTTTCCAATAGCCTGTATAAAACCCAGAGATACCATCACTTCCAATAAACAAGAACTTCTCTATATTCCAAGACCTGTCTGTATTTCATATTTTCCTAAGTGACAGGACAATTCAGACAAGATTTAACCATGCTGGAATTTTATTGTGTTAGACTACTAGTGTGTAAATGAAAAAAAACAATCACTTTTGCACTGTGAGTCACTTAAATAATTGTTGTGTATAGCTGTAGCTATTTAATCCTCTGAGTTTGCCATGATACAGAACTGAGCTGTGTGTAGAAGAGTCCTGGATCCAGTGTTACACATCAGACCTTTTTGCATTTGCTTTCTAAATAAATACCACAATAAAATAAGAAGAGCTTCCATGTGACCTTCCTTTTCAGTCTGTCAGCAAATAAGGATGGGTGAACTTATTTCAGAAAGGCAGCCTTTTGAAGATGTTTAGAAAAGAAAAGGGGAGGCTAAGATCAAAGGACCCCAGAACCTGTTCTGTGTAGTCAGTAAGTATTGTTCTTGCACATCTGGGTCAGGTCAGAATGTTTTTTTAGAGGCAATGAGAGCTTTTTACATGCTACATTCTCTTCAATTTATGATGTGAAGTCAATGTTATATTGAAGTTAATTGGCAGTGACCTTAAACATACACAGTCTTAGACAAAAACTATGCTAAACTCAAGTAAAGGTCACAAGATGTAGCTATAATTTGAAGTAATAAAGATATCCAAAGGGCATGAAGAGCAAATACAAGAAAAAGAACTGTGTAAGAAATGTAAATGATTCTGATGGAGAAAATGCACAAGAGAGACATTCAAGCCTCCTCCTGCCCCCCTGATTTTTGTAGTGATGCCATGTGGCAATAATTTGATTTTTTCATAGAAGCCCAAATATAATTAAACTCTTAAAGAAACATGTTACTTTTAGTTATTTCATCCAGCAGGCCTGAATCACCCAAAATCATCCAAATATTTTTCCCACTAGTGCTTCATTGCCAATGAACACTAAGCCTTTTCTTGTTACTTTCTTGTTGAGTAAAAAACAACCTTTGACAGGTTTATGTTTTCACGGATGAAAGAAACAAACAATATAATCAGCAAGTCAGCATGTCCAGATAAAGCACGAAAATACCAGCATTGCATTCTCCTGTGAGCTTACTGAACACAAAACCTCCTTCATTTGGGACCTTCTTCTGCCCACAAGGAGGACACTGCAGCATGTTCTGAATGTCCACAGTCACTGTGCTGGGCCAGCAAATGGGTCTGTCCCACATCTGGCAGCCACTGCAAAGCAATGGACCTCCCTACCCTTCTGTTCCAGTTAAACAGAGCACATCCAGCCTCTCTTATTCCTTCTGACCAAATAAATTTGATTTCGCCTTGGTTGCAATGGTAAAGCCGGTTGATTCTTTGGGCAAGTATAAAACCTCTCTAAATAAATAACTGAATTTTGCTGAGGCTCAAGAAGCACCTGGGTTCACTTGAGTTCAATTATTTCAGTAGCACAACCCTTGAGTTTTACAAATTGATACATGTTGGACCAAATTATAGTACACCTATAAAGCAAATGTAAAGAAGTCAGTGTTTCTTGCTACATTCTCAGGTCAAATACTTCAAGCTAGGAATTTATCTGAGTACTCCACTGCTAAGAATTAGATTTGTGGCATTGACTTTAAGGGATTTTTTTTTTTTTAGAACTGCAGGATTTGTTCCTATAGCTGATGATTCTCCAGGAAAAGTAAATATTTCCAATCATAGAAATAAAGTTATATTTCTTACCTTTCTAAATTTTTTCCTTCGTGAACCCTTCAGAGGGTGTCTATTCCTTTTTAAATGGATGGACTTTATATAAAGATACAAATCATCTGTGAAAGTTTAATTTTTCCTGCTCTAGTCCCAGATCTACCTCCCTCCACCAAACTGCTTTTTATGGCTCTGTGAAACTTGAGTTGTCTTTTTAACCTTAAACAGCAGAGGGCAACCTGAGAATGACTATTCCAACTGTTCCTACAGCTTAAGGTGCTGGAAATACGCAGTTCAAAAGTTGTTACCACTTAATCATATGTTAAATACAAGTCAAATAACTACAGTATTCAGAATTGGTTGTGATATGTGACAAATTTGTTATATTTTTTAGAGTAAATGACATTTCATTCTACATCAACTGACTATGAGCCCCAATAAGTCATGACCATGCTCAGCATAGTCTGTCATTTGCAGAATAAAATTTTCAAGTAGGTGGAAGAACCGTGTAAAAGAGTGGGGAAATGCCACCATGGAAAACAAAAAACCTTACTGAAATATTCTTAAGTTAAAAAAGAATAAATCAGTGTAATTTATAAAGTATTATAGATTTTAGTAAACATTACTGACTTATAACACTATGTCTAGTTCTACAGATGTGAGTAAAAATTCTGTATTTCTTTCTAATTAAAGTTCTTGAAATACCATCCTCGGTTTAAGGGACTTGTACAACCTTTGTCTAAACTAACTTGAAAGGATTATTAGACTAGACTAAATTTAGTGGAATAAATAAGAACATAATTTACAGACAGTGAGACACCAGAAGACACAATAAAAGATCCTAGAGAAAAGAACTTATGTAATATTAAATGTCATGAGTGCTTGACAACAGAGCTTGCCTTGTTCATAATCAAAATACTGCAGCAAATTTACTTAAGAGCAATCCTTTAGATCTTGGAAATATCTTCTTATCACTGTATTATACTTATTTATAGTCAGCTGTGTTTCATTACATTTCCTTAAGGAAAGCCTTTAATTTTCAAACGTTACAACAATATGTGCCAAGAACTTTTGCTGCTATTGTTTCCCTTGGGACCCTGCATGCCTTCCTTCCAAGCTTCTCATAGGGCTCATCCTTTAATCCTACTTCTATTTTCCCCTCCTGTGGATCTTTGCAAAAAAACTCCAGCTAGGAGATGATGCCAATGACTAGCAGGTTTAGTCCTTCACTCAAAGGACTGAGTGTAAACTTAATTTTAATTAAATTCAAATTTTTCCAGCATCCTCAGTACTATTCAATACCAGAGCAAGCTCAAAACACCTGAAACAATTCTTTACCATTCTTTCCTCTTCAGTTTTCTTTTTACATTTGCATACATAATATCATCACTCTCTTCCTGGCCTGATGCCTGCAAGATGGAGATTGTGTTTCTAGAGTTTCAGGTTCCATTTCTGTGCAGAATCTTCTGTTTTCATCCATGTGAAAGCAAATCTCAAGTTTTAACTCTCACAGCTTTGAAAAATTTGATTTATACCCATTTAAGATGCTGTTGATGTACAGAACTTGTTCCCTAATACATTCCATACCCTCATATTGTAGAGTTTCCTTTTTTCCCAGCAACAAAAGACAAACTGCCTGTTTTTCATTGCAGGGAACATTTTGCAACCCTTTCAATAATGCTGAGCTTCTGAACTCATGTTTTTTCTGCCAGTGTCTCCCCTCATCCACTCATTGCTACATATTTTTAAGCCAATAATTTTTTATGCCATTTCTCTAAATATTAGAAGTCAACTCTCCACTTAGAATCATTTGAGGTTCTAAATGATAAAAAAAGTCTTGTAGAAAGTATTAAACCTAAACGTCACATTTAACCCTGGTTTTTCCCCTTTTTTTTTTTTTCTGCAAAGCATGATAAATTTCATCAGAATTGGCTTCATCATAGAAATCAAGTCATTATACCCAGGTGTTCTGTCCTGAGTGAAGAGTTGGTACAACACAAGCAAGAGCTGGATGAAGCCCTTCGATTTCTTTGCCTTGGTTCTGAGGCTGAGCCTTTGCAGTTTCAAGGGATCTGTATTTCCCAAGCTCTGCCATTCATCTTGGCTTGCAGACCAAGTCCCTTTTTGCTTCATGGAGAAATTGAAGTCCTGGAATTCACTCTGCATCAGAATTGCCCTACATTTAGTTCTTTGTTGACTCGCATTGCTCTCAGAATATTTCTGGGAACATCATAACTGTTTATGCGTAACAGTCTCTGTTTCTGTGGACAAAACATTTAAGAAGATACCAGTTCTAAAGTAGTACACAGTCATGCAACAAAGAGAGTAAAGGGAAGGAAAAAGTGATGAACTCACTAGGTGTTTACTGACCTGACTATCTCAAAGAATTCAGTGTCATCACCCTTGTTTCTTCCTTCCTTTACTTCTTTTCTGTGTGTTCATGTCTCTTTAGTACTGTCTTTTAGACTGCTAGGGCTTCATGATAAGGACATCATGAAGAGATTGTGTGAGCATATTTGGGTGACTGAGAGCAAATAATGATATTTTGTATTCATTATTTTGCAGGACAAAAAGTGAGCCTCTTTGTCGTATGAATCTGAATGTACTCCAGAGGTCTAGTTCTTGGTTTGTTTTCTTTTTTTATCCAGTGATATGAGATACTGGACAGACATCACTTTTCATAAAAGTCTACTAAATGTTTGCATTTCTTAGATGTCCTTCTTAATATAATATTGGCAAAACCTATCCACATTTTGTGAAAATATTGGCAAGGCTTCCATTGGCATAAGTGTTAAAACAATATTACTTAGAATGAAAGCAAAACTTAGTGAGGGATTAACATGAGAGATTAAAATAACTTTTTGCTTTCATTTGTTGAAGGTGCAGTCATTATGACCACCAAGAATTTTTCCATCCACTTTAAAACTGTATTTAAAATGAGCTATTCCACAGCTTTTTGGCATACAGCTACAAAGCATCATGGATTTTGAGTTGGTGTAAACCAGCAAAGCCGGTCTGACCACAGCTAATCTGTTGTTGTGCCACTTTGTTTATTCTAGCTAAGGCTCTGGCACTCTTTTCTATATTGTGTATTATTGTCACCAATTTTCTGATAGCTGTGTCTGGCTGACTTTAGCACAACTTACTCAAGTTCAACCTGCCTTGCCTGCTGTCAGCTGTGGATGAAGGTCTTGTTTCTACATATTCTTCTGCACCTCTTTTTGCACAGTTTCTGAGCCATATATCTTAGTGGTGACTGCTTTGAATTGCCATCCACTGTAATGTAAAAAGGCACCATGCTAAGTTAACAACTTTTGCACAATCAGTTTCTGCTCCTTACTCCTAACCCAACCCCAGTGTTGACAGGGATCTGACAGGCTGTTCTTTTCCCCAGCTGCTCCATCTATCTTGCCTTGAATGTCCATGGGGGCTACTCTGGTTGTAGCCCTGAGAACCATGACTGGTGGTGACAGAGCTTAGCTAGTCTGCAATCCAAGCTGGAGCCTAGGGCTTCTCATGCTGCACAGTTCTGGTTGCACTGAAGGTATGCCCTTACCTGTAAAAACTTTTGTTTCAGACTTAGTATTTGTAACCCTGTCATTATTAAATATTGATTTTGAAATTACGTTTCACTATTATTTAAAATGTGCTTTGAAAGAAACAATATTTTCAGTACATTTTCAGTACAAGCATTTAAGAGCACAAATTCTCAAAAAACAATGACTGTAGCCCTATGTCAGGGAGACAAAGGGTACTGTTAAAGACAGGCTTGGATGGGTGATGCATTGTGCTCTTATTCAGAATGCTCACATTTTGACCAGTTGAAGAAAAGCTTATTTATTTTTATAGGACACAAAAAATACAAAAAATTTAATGAAAATCTGTGTGTAGTCTTAATTCACTGGCACCTTCATGTAAATATTTAGTTTTCTAGGAATATTGCAGTATAAAAATTTAATAAAATGCAGTTATAGGAACAGACTAATGCCAAAAATTGGGGTTGTATAACTTCTTTCTGAAATTCTAGTAGTTTAGGATATATTAAAAATACTGTTTCCTTCTATATTTATACACTCATATACTAAAACGCTAAAATAGTTTTTTACTTTGTATTTATGTATGTTCAAGGCCCACATACAATGTGGGTGGGCATAATGTGGTCACTAACTTATTGCTAGCTACTTGAAAATATTCCTAGCTCACAGCTTGGGAGGCTGAACTGCTATAGACTCAATTTAGTTTTTATGCTTATTTTGTCCTGTATCTTTTATTCACTACAACTGTTTATCACAGTGTATTGTGCATCCACTTTTTCAATAGAAGATGAGCTAACAGCACTGATTTATGGCCTTGGGTCAAACCTGGCTGCAGACAGAGGGGTGAGTGGTCATTGTAGAGAATCCATACTGACCAGTCAGATGATTACAAGGCAACAAGAGAGGAAGTGAGCCGTAAAGTAATCCCTTGTACCATCAGCTTACAATGTCAGAAGAGAAGTTGGTATGTTGTAGCACATTTACAGTGATCAAAAGAAAGTTTTTAAATACATTTGTTTGCGCTTACTATACCTATTGTTTTGTAGCTATTCCAGAGTTAAAGATTTCAGTTTGTGTATTGTCTCTGGACTATGGTTGATAAAGTTTTATTTTTCCTGATCTTTCACAACACTTTCTTGTACAGTTAACAAGTGAAAAGCTCCCACAGGTGAGAGGCAGTCACTGAACCTAAGCCTCAGGGAACTGGAACACACATTTACCAAGCTTGATATATCCAGGTGTGTGCTGTACACCTTGTCTGCCCCATACACCCTTGTTTCTGCAGCAGAAAGCTCAGGTTGATTATTGGAAAGAAGATACATTTTTCTCTGTCCAGATCCTTTTGTAATTTTATTTAGTCACAGTCCAGATACAGAAAACAGCCTACAATTCCTCCCTATTAGAGCACCAGTGGTCCTCTCCTCACCACAGTGTCCATCAAAAATTTCAAAAGGTCTTTCACCAAGAGCTCATATTCAGGGTGTAGGAGTCCATCAGCAGAAAATAGTCCAATGCAACATGTCTATTCTGAATGCATGATTGACTGTTTATGATAACCCCAGAATCCTTGGTTTTATTTCATGGGATGTGTTTGGAACTGTAAAATTTATTAGATCAGTGCATTGATTAACCTTTATTTTTTCCAGGTCCTAGGATCCTATGGACTTTATTACTTCTGACAAGTTTGCTGTGAACAAATTCCCAGTAGGATGATTCTCTAGCTAAGTCTACACATCTCTACTGACAATGTTTCACATGGAGTCCCAAATAAAATTTTAAAAAGGCTAAATGTCTTTGGACTAGATAAAAATGTGTGTTCTGCACTTTTCTCTTACTACCACATAACAAAGTAACATCAACATGTTGCAGTGTATTGCCAAAATTGTGACAAAGTTGGGGAAACGCCTGACTTGTGCATGTGCATCATCTGGTTCCATGCATGTTGTTGTCATTCCCCCAATTTAGGAAACTGCCTGTCTGAATCACCTCTCCTCTGGAAAACAAAACACTGCAGGTCTAACTTGCCTGCTTTGGTCTCACTGGTGAAGTCTTCACATTGGCATCAATGGCACTTGCAGGAAACTGTGGATGTTGAATAAGAGAAAACCTTAACCACATCAATGGTAAGATCTTTCACTCGCCCACTAGCCTGAAACTGTGAGGAGCCTTTCTGATAATTTCAAAGTGTGTGGAAACAGAATTGCAGTGGCTTATAATCTTCAATTTAGTAAAATAGGTTTAACTGGAAGTCAGCTCTGAGGTCTCTCTATACAAAACTTAGTAAAATCATATGGCAATTAAGTCAGAGTGTGGTCAAATTCTATTAGAAAGACACTTATATTGATTTCATTGTCTGTGAATAAAATCTCTCTGCTCAATCATTTTCTTAGTCTATGTAATCTGAAATCTTGGGAAAAAAATTTCTTTTAATTAACATTGTTCTAACTAATCATCTGGATCAAGTCCAGATGATGGTGATAATGATTACTACTACTACTACTGTTATTATTGTTAGTTATTTTTAGCTAGCTGAATTTCTTGCATTGTGCTTTGAGATAAAAGCTGTAAACTTCCCACATAATAAGGACATAATTTCAAGTTGAAGTGGCACAGTGGGCTCTGTACTGGTCTTTGATGTCTGGAGAGTGGAACTTGCATTCTGCCTTTGATCTCAAGTGAAAATAAGTTTGGTGAGTCTCATTTTAGCCTCTTCTCTACAGTATAAGTGCTCCCACAGTTCAGTACAATTGGCATTCCCTGTGTAAGAGAGGCCCTGGAAATGGGGTGTTGTGGGGTCAGTGCTGACATTTGCTGGCAAAGCTGAATGGAGGTGCTTGCATAACAGCTTGTGTGGTGCCTGGTTTATATTTAGCATTGCAGTACAAAATACATTCACATTGTTAATATAAATAATACAGTTCCAAGCAGCTTGCAGATGGACATCTTATTTCATCCATATAAATATTTTATTATATTATCCTATTTAAAAGACTTCTTTCTCTTCACTTTGACATGCAGGTTTTTAAAATCTCTCCATCATATGTTCACTCTTACAGTAACCCTTTGGTAAACCCCTCAAAGCCTGCCAAGACCACACACACTCCATAGTTCTACCTAAAGATAAATGCTGTGAAGCATGATTAATTCTGAATATTCAGTCATTGTTTTAGCTTTACTTTTACCTCATTCTTTTCATTCAATTCTTCAAAAGTCCTACTCTGTCACAGTCCAACCTCTGAACCTGGTTATTCTTCAGCAGTCACTGAAGTTCTGGTAGGTATCCAAGCAATCTGCAGATTTAGGAATTGGGATAAACAAGATTTATTACTTATCAGTATAAAAGCACTTGTTATAATTTGACTCTGTTCTAGGAGCTATGGTGGTATATAAAAAAAAAAAGAAAAAAAAGAGACAAATATCTAAGTTTAATGTACCACAGTTAAAAAGTAGCAATGCCTTGAGACTCTCACTGAAGCACTTACTTGGCAGTGCAGAAACTTAAATATGGGGAGAAGTTTTGTGTGTACATATTTCACAGTTCAT
This sequence comes from Catharus ustulatus, assembly GCF_009819885.2. Lineage (NCBI taxonomy): Eukaryota > Metazoa > Chordata > Aves > Passeriformes > Turdidae > Catharus > Catharus ustulatus. The sequence goes on along the minus strand of NC_046221.1, from coordinate 143,469,519 downwards.
TTTTGCTATTTGCTGTGATTCAAAGTGAATTAAGAAAAAAATGAAGGTAAAGAAGAAATAATGAAGACCTTATTTATTGTTTAGCAGGCCAAAATCCAAATTAAGTCCAATGTGTATGACTTCCCTCTCATGAAATAAAATCTGTGTGTCACTGTAGCCTTTGTAATCCTTAGTATTGTTCAAAAAATGTTGAATACTTCAGAATGTGTTATGAAATGAAGACATTACCACAATTTCAAACTGTGCTTCTTCCAATATACTGCTGAGTTTCTTGTCATGCTATTTTATCTTTTTTGGTAATAAACTGAGAAAGTGGACAAAACTGAACAACTTCCAGAAAAAAACCTTGAAGTTAATCCTCCCTGTTTTCTTATTTTTAATAGGTACCTATTAATAGTTGGTTACACGGGTTAAGGAATAGGGGCTGAAGGATAAGATGAATACGTTCAGGCAACCAGCAGCAGGAGACTTCTTGAGCTAGAGGCCATATCAGCCATGTCACTCATGTTGGCCATGTTTGTTGGCCATGTTGGCCGTGTCGACCGTGTTTGTTAGCCATGTTGGCCTTGTCGGCCATGTTTGCTGGCCATGTTTGTTGGCTGTGTCGGCCATGTTTGTTAACCATGTCAGCCTTGTCGGCCATGTTGGCCATGTTTGTTGGCCATGTCGGCCGTGTTTGTTGGCCGTGTCGGCCATGTCAGCCATGTCGACCTTGTTGGCTGTGTTTGTTGGTCATGTTTGCTGGCCATGTTTGTTGGCCATGTTTGTTGGCCATGTCGGCCATGTCAGTCGTGTTGGCCATGTTGGCCATGTTGGCCATGTTGATGACTGCTTAAAGGCCTTTCTTGAGGTCTACCTGAATTCCTGGATCACAGCATCATGGTGTTGACTCAGCTGCTTTGGAGGAGAAAATACTGAGTACTTTTTATAACTTTGATGATATTTTTTCTATTATGGACACAGCAGGATTGCAAGAACAGGGAATCGGTGTTTTGCTAACCTCACTAGATCAGGAAGCAGATCCCAGCAAGGTTCTCAGGACCATGATATCATTACATTGGTATCTGATACCTTTTTCTCCATTCTCACTGGGGACTTCTTTCCTTACTTTTGTAGGCATACAGTTCTTCACAAAAGAACATCCAATGATTCTTCCAAACTCACTCATCCCTCATGTTACTTGGGCCTTTGTGCCATGAGGTTTCCTTCTAGTGGGGCACCTAATTTTTTCATCTCTCTGGTTACAGGTGGCACCGCAGCTGCTCCTCCCATGGCCAGATAAATGCAAATGAAAATCAGCAATTTATTCATGATAATCAATTTTAACCCGAACCTGTAGTATTTGGAACAGTCTGTCACTTGTGCTTAAAAAATTATTTGTTTGCACATACTGAAGGAGCAACCTGCCAGAAGGCAGGAAAATAAATAACCATGTCTCATCCCTTCACCTTAGCACACAAGTAGCGTGTCAAACGAAGATAAAAATTTGAGGGCTTAACTCTGTCCATGACAGTTTCTGTAAAATTCTTTCCAGGCAAGAACTTTTTCATTCATTATAAACATCTGCTGAGGAAACCACATTAATTTCCTAAGGAAAAAGATGTGCAAGCATTCACCTTTTACACTTGCTAATGTTTACATAACTTTCAGCCAAAAAGCTATTTATATTAATAAAAGAGTTTTTAAAATTAATCATAAAACCAAATATCATGCTAATTTCACAGCATGTTTAGAGCAATGTAAACGTTAAAATAATTTAATTAAACCTTTCCAAATCATGTAGATACCTATTAGCAGTTAATTATAAACCACTCCATGCTTTTATAATGTCATTAAAACTAATTTCAAGGAGTTATTCTTGTAAAATGGGGAAGGCATCTGTCCAGGTTTAAAGGTTAATCTGTGGTTCACCATATTTTAGAAAGATAATCTCTGTCTCCGAATGTCTAGGACAGGAAACGTATGAACAAATAATCACCAAATCAATACCTGGATTCCAAAAAGTGCTTCTGCTTCAAATAGGTTCAAACCTTTCTCACCTTTGCTGTGTAGAAATGCCTGAAGTCCGTACAATTTGTGTTTGACATGGAATCTCTGGATCTTGGTAATTATTTCTTCCTGGGAAACTAAAATTTCTCTTGTTCCACATAGAGGAATGTGAGACAGTTTAATAGATCCTTTGAATCTCTTGTGGGCTACTGGCTTTGTGAACCCCAGTGTGAGCATCGGGAAGAATGACTGAGCCTTCTCTTCCCCTGAATTTTTGGGATCTGTTGGACCTGAACCCTCATATCTCTTCAGCTCTGCAGGACATCAGGCAGTTGGACTGGAACAAAGAGAAGACTAACCCATGGACAGATGTGTTATTGGTGGGTATGGGTAAATGCAGGAAAGTTTTATCCGGCATGCCAAATCATGGACAAACAGGCTGTTTCAGGATATGTGAAGCTGTGCCAACATCACAGCACCTTGGAGCCAACAAACTTTCATCAGAAGATGGACATATTTGTTTGTTGAACTATCAGATCTATTCAACTTCGATACCAGAGCTGTCTCATCTGACTGACCATTTGTATCAGTCTTGGAACAGGGTGAGAGCTGAGGGCTATGATTAGTCTGATTAGTCCTCAATTCTCTTTTCTTTCCTCAGAGCACATGGCAGGCTGGCAAGAGTACACGAGTGTAAGGATTGGGAATAATCAACGTATTAATCAGTTGTATCTCTGAAAAAAAATCAACAAGCTTTTTTTTTTCCCTTTTTTTTTTTCTTTTTTTTTTTTCCCCCTAATTTGTGGATTTTTCCCACTTTGAAATTTACCTGAAGGGCTCTTGTCTCAGGGTTTTTGCTGTGCAGTTGACATCCCAATATGCTGATGAGTGTTGATTCTTACAGACTGTCTGAATTCAGTAAGAAGGATTATGGTGCCAAGGAAGAAAAGACTAGGAAACAAAGGAGAACCTGTCAGCCTGCTGGAAAGAGACTCTGCTAATCCTCTTTGGGGATATCCATGCTGCTTTTCAAATAACTTGTTTGCGGTAAGAGTGATTTTGTTAAAGATAATATATAAGGCATTTTCTCATAAGCAGTGGGTCCACTGAGACATGGAGACATAGGAACTAGCCAAATAAATATTAAGGAAGGACCACTAGCTAGACAAAGCTGAGAGATAATATAGAGGAAAGATGACCTGGTAGCTTTAGTGTTGATATAAATTTGCAAAAGTCACTTCCCTGCTCTGTCAAAAATTTCCTGTGTGACCACATGCAAACTGCTGAAGCCAGGTATTACAAGGAGATTATGGTTTACAGCTTAACCTTAGGAAAACACAGTCTGTCTGCAAATTTCACAAGAAATTAGGTACCTAATTAAGAGCAGTTGTCTAAATACCTTTGTGAACATTGCCTCCAGTATATTTGTGCTCTACTGCTGAAATCACTTCTATTTTTCTCAGAGGCAATGAGGCATTGGAGGAATGAAGACCTTAAAGAGTAGGCTGACAGGGAAACATTTTGGGCACACCTGTCTCAAGATAAAATGATGTACTTGATGTACTTATTTTTCTCCATAGACTATAATGACAGACTGTAGATGTCACACTAACATGTGTATTAAAGACATGCCAATGTTATGACACATAAATACTGCTTTTTTGTGGTTGAAAAGCTCCTAGAGGTTTGTATTACGACTTTCAGAAAAAGGGTAGTGAATAAAATCTAGAGGATATACCCACTAAAGTAATCTCTGTGGAGTTCAAAGACGTAGCTCATGGAATTCTCAAAGAACTTTGCAGAACATCCTCTTTTTAACAGTATTTCAGTCTCCCTCTTTGTCACTTGAGCATTAACCCTAAGTGAATGTGATTATTTAAAGGGAATCCTACCTATTTTTTTCTGTCATCATAAGTTGGATTTTTTTATTGCCTATTGTTACAAGCAGCAGGTGGCAAAATGTGTAGGTTGCAGTTCAATCCAAATGATGATGAGACTGAGCTGGTGCTTTACTCCACTTTTTAGTTAGCTTCTATCTTGACATAAAATGCACACTGTTCACTTCCTGATGAGCCTGACAAGTTAAATTAAGATGGGAGTGTGTGGCTGTGCCAAGGCTGTTATTAGAACATTAATGTTGCCAGAGTGCAGTCTCATTCAAATTTAATACCCAGCAGACCCATCTCTGACATCCAATTTTACTGGTGTTTTAGATTGGTTTGTACAGTTGTCCTCATCATCAGGCCAGGTCATAGTTCCTTGACACATATACATACTAAGCTTTGAGGAAAAAAACACTTATTTTCTATGAAAGGAATGCGAAGAGCCAAAGCAATAGAACAACCAATATTTAAAATATAACAAATTGAAAATACTTTTTCTGGGTTTACATGTGTTTTAGTTACCAAGGGGACATGCACTCGTCTGTCAGTCATGGATGGTTGCAGTCTGACAGGCACATCTATAGGTGGTGTGTATATCTATATATATGAAAGATGGTAGATTAAATTTGTAAACTCACTGTTTCCCATTTCACTGCCCACATACAACTTTCTTAGGGGAACAGTAAATCCCTAGTTAGCTGATTGGTAGGCTTGTAAATTCAGCCCTGGCTTTGGTAATGAAAGTAAGCTCTGCCTAGTCCATGTTATCAGGTCCTAAATTTCAGATTGCCAACACTTCCTTAGAGTTGCATCAAATGCAGAAGATCTGCTTATAGGTTTGGCACTACTATTACCTACACCTCCAGGGCTTACAGACTTATGTCTTCTAAAAGCAAGCACATGAAAAAGCCTAATTCAGAAAGGGGAAATATTTGATAAACAACTAGATGCTGATTAAGTCCAAATCACAACGACACTTTTAAGTGAAAAGTTCATTCTGAAATTTGGGCTAAAAATCCTACAGCCTCAAGATGTTTTGACTAACCCAAGAATGTTTTATCTTTCTTTGTTTTGTTCTGAACATTACATTATTAAAAATATTTAGATTTGGAGACAAAAACCATCACTAAGGTATATTTGTGGCAACTGTTGGAGTGTATCAGATTTGTCTCATTTGTGTAATTTAAAATGTGTCTTGGGGCAGTCAGCTGTCCCAAGCTGCAAGACCATCCTCTGCTTGTTCTAAGAAATTACCAGGTACCAAAACACCTTGAAGTCTTTGCATTCTCACATGTAAAACTGAGCAGAGTCAGTCACCTGCTAAAAAACTTTGATGAGTAGTAAAATTGAAGATGAAAAAGGTCTGTGAAGGCAAGGATAAAGACTGAAATAGATTAAGTAAAAGGTACAAAGAAATGTACCTCAGAAAAACAATGTAAAAACCGAAGTTATCAAGCAGATTTTCAACATTTTATAACCATAGTGTAATATAAATTTCAGATAAACATTAAAGCAGCATTAAGGTACTTGACCAATCAGCTTGGTCACTGCATAAGGGGAAAAGTAAAACATCTGAATACTAACAATCCCTATTTATTTTCAGCCAAGTTTTTGGGTATTTTGTGAAGTAAATCCTGTTTCTAGACACACAAAGAAAGAAGTATACCTTATACTAATAATCAGGATACATTGGCAAAAAATTCAGGTCTATGAAAGCAGTTATGAGAGAATTCATTATGCTTTCTTTTTCCCTTGTAAACCTTTGTGGTCAGAGAGGATCTTTGTAGAAACCAGAGGAATTTTACAAAAAACAGACACTTCTATTTCCCTAGTGTCTCACTCTTCAACATGCCAAGAGGTTTTAAAAACATGTATATATTCTTTGCTTAAAATAACAGTGTTTATTTCACCCTGAGAAATATGTGCCAACTGCTTTATCCTCTAAAAAGATTAGTGAAATCTTTAAGTTAGAACCAGTAGAGGTGTGTAGAAACTTGCTTGGATTAAACAGTGTGTGGTTCTTTTTCTTTCTTCTCCCCTCCCCAATTTTTCTCCCCTTCTCTCTTTCAGAAAGGCAGCCCAGCACACAAGCTTTACTAAGAAAAGTCAAGTCTATATTAGCAGAAGTCAGAGGCAGTTACTGTGAAGTGTTCTTGTTCTTGTACTGATTGTGCTAGTGATACATTTGCTGTCAGTGTTTTTTGGCTAATGATCTGCCATGGCTGGAAACATTCAGATCCTGAACACTTGACACATTGCAGTAACAAAATATGCACATATGTACAACATTCGTGTACATGCACTCACATATGAATATGCATGCAAATATTCAGATATGTATGCACACTGCAATGAGGACCAGGGCTCCTAAATTCTGTAACATCTTTGTACAGACCATAAATCAACTTATTATGAGCTTTTCTGCTTCAATGTTATGAAATGGAGCCAAAAGTTTTTAACATAATATGATGTGACTTATGCCAAACATGAAAAAGCATAAAAGAATGTTCAGCTGGGAGAGAATTCATGAGGACCAAACAAGAAGTGCTTTCATAAATCTGCTTGCATGTGTTAAGATGAATACAACAAATTTAGGGTCTGTTCAAGTGTAAGAAGGTAATATTTTGCACATGTAAACATGGCACAGCTTCATTGTTAAATGATGATATTAAGGGGAGGAAGTAAACAGTGCAAATAATAAAGGTCCCAGAGATGGTGAATGCAATCACAGTGGGCTAGAAACAACCATGAAATAATGCACAGCCTGCTGGACTCTATCATGAAGTGTGCAGTGCTTGCTTCCATCAGCTGGAGGAAGCTGCAAAGGAAGGGTTTGTGAAGGCTCTGCAGTGAGCAGAGGCAGAGGAAGAGCAGCAGCAGGGAGGTGCCAAGGGTGAGCTTAACAAGCCACTCTTTCCTGCATTACCAAAAGCATTTGCCTCAAAGCAGGGACTGGGATAGTTAAGTACTTTAAACCTTCAATGAAAAAAAAAAAGTAGAAGTTAAAGAACTGATTTTCTCAAGTCTGATGATAAATCAAGTGGAAGAACCTGGAGCTCCTTACTACTAGACTTACATTTACCACTCCTCAAAGATAATACAGAAAACATCTGGGAGCTTACAAAGTGACTCAGGTTATTCAATCTCAAATTACTTGCATACTATGTCTGAATTTGGACCTGCAAAGACAGCTCACAGCTAAGCTTATAGCTTATTCTTTCCTTTTTGCATTTGTTCAGCTTTGGACAGATAATTTCTTCAACTTCAAGAGAAAATATTCTAGTAAGCAGGAAGCAGATTAAAGTACATTTCAGTGAAGCAGCAGATATAAAACAGAAAATACTGTGTGAAATGCTGAAAATTTCATGACAAATAATCTGAAAAAGTCAGGATCAAATAGCTCTAGAACGTTTTCCAGAAATGCTTTCTCATGGTGTGAAAATGCAAAAAGTTGCTGTAATCTATTTATTTTACTGAAGAGTTTATTACTTGGAGGAAAATGTTAACAGTAGTAAAAAACAGTAAGTTTGTTTAGAGACAAGATTGAGTGGAAGATTATGGTACTTAAGGAGGAAAGACTGTCTTTAGATCAGTGGCTTCTCTTGCCTTTTGAATATCAAGATCCACTCCTGAACTCTCCACAAGATGCAGAGGGATCTTTCTGCATCTTTACCTCTTGTAGAAGTCAGCTTGTGGACCTGCTGTCAGTGCAGAGGGAAAAGGAAAATAGCTGATGTGGGGTACACACCTGTTTGCTGAAATATGGTAGAGCCTGGATACCAGGAGGTTACTTCAAGGTATAATGGAGAACTTTGGAAAAACTCAAAGGGCAAGATGTTTTAACTGACAAAATAATGATAATGACCAGTGATTGGGAAAAGGGGCACCAACTTTGAACTCAAAGGGGGTAGATTCAGTTTGGATATTAGCAGTTCTTTACTGTGAGGGTGGTGAGGCACAGAAACGGGCTGCCCAGAGAAGTTGTGGATGCCCCATCTCTGGAAGTGATCAAGGACAGATTGGATAGAGTTTGGAGCAACCTGTCTAATGTGAGATGTCACTGCCCATGGCAGGGGATTTTCAGCTAAGTATCTTTAAAGTATTTTCCAACCCAAACTATTCGATGATTCTTAAGAATGGAGATACATGAAAGCTTTTAGGAATGCATTGAAAGACTAGGTTCAAAAATGGATTATTGTAACAACTAGAAGTCTGAGAATGTTTGACTGATTTTCGTTGTGTAGATTATTTTTTTCATATTAGACTTTTATTGTTCACTTGAGGCTAAAAAAAGTTAAATAGATGATCATTATTTATTGGTCAGGAGTCTACTGATTTCAATAACTTGAATCCACTGGTTTTAGGAAAAAAACATACATAGTATGCCTCATTTATGGGTGGAAGGCTAAGACACAACATTTTAAAATGGCTTAACTCACACTTGAGGAGTAGGCTCAGAATCCTTTCTAAGAAGCTGTTTTAGCAGGGAGACTCTATTTGTGTGCTTATGTCAAAGTTCTCTCAGCTTATTTTCTCAGTTCTTGAGGTAGATTTCTACAGAGAAAATGAAAAGATAGCTCTGTAAAAAGACAAAAGATTGTTCATGAGCTTTTATGTTTCAAAGTGCGTGTAATGGATGATGACAGCTTCTCTTGTGGTTCTGTGCAATAGGAACAGGAATCACTTAAAAAATTAGAGGACTTTGTGGTGGATTCAGTCAATATTTCTTCCTTTCAGGTGTTCTAGGTTTAGTTGGTGATAACATAGATTTCTAAAAAATCGTATTTACCACAGCAAACTAGAGGAGAGTACAAATAACCTGCACAATGCCCCTCCTGTCTTTAGAATTTAGAAATGAGTAAAAATACACTCCCTGTCTCCTCTGCTTCCGTGTTCAACAGTCCTATCTACATTCTCACACATGTTATCAATCACTCCACATCCATCTTAATAGAGTCAAACTTCACTCTCTTGCCTTTCAGCACTGTGCATACTCTACATATTCCTGTAGGTCATCAACTTTCCTAACTATCTTACAACTTAAACCTTCAGCTGAAATCCACTTAATTGAACAATGACCCTAACAACCAAAACCAGGCACAATCTGTTAATGTGTTTCTCTTTTCAGTAGAAAACAATAAATGATATCAGGGTATCAGGATACTTTTTAAAATAAACAGTAGAGAATATATTTGCTGAGGTCCAGAGGAGCTTTTTAACAGTAGTTTTCTTGCCCATTTCTTCATTATGTCTGAACAGATTTAAATATAACATTGCCTGAAATATTTCAGGAACCTAAGGCCTCTTGTGTAAAATGCTATTCTTTTTATTCCATTGTTCACATCACATTACAAGCAACAGTGGCAGATGCCATACTTGAAAGGAAAATCTATTTTAAAAGAGATTTGAGAGAGACCAAACAACTGAAAATGTTTTTTTTGTTGTTTGTTTTTAATTGTGAGTTGCCATCAGAATATCTCCATGACCCTACCAACGCTCTGTTGTTTATGCTGCAAGAGGAAGTGCATCTTCTGGTGCATCCTTTTTGTACTATTGCTTGGATGAACTATGCCAGACAGACTTGGTTTCAAATGACTGAATCCCCCTTTAAACAAATAGTATCAGATGTGTGATGTGCAGGCACACACACAAACTTGATCCCAAGATCTGACTTGCTGTAATCCCAAGATTATACCTGTCTCAAAAATTAAAACCTAAGGTTCAGAACAAATTCTTTGCTTTATAAATGCAGCAGCTGTCTATTCACACCTTTCATGGGCTGCTGGGGCCACCCAGATGAAGCAGTCACAAATCAAAATGGAACTCCCATCATGCTGTTAAACACTCCCCAAAGATAAGAGCAGCAGGCCTGTAACATCGATTATCTCACCCGCAAGAGACAGCAGTGGGGTTTCAGAGTATCTTGTTCTTCTGACAGTTCATGTTAAAATAAAACAGATTGGGGGAAAAAGAAGTTCAAATGTAAAAAATAGTCAGATCTGTGTGGCTGTTGTACATAAAACCAGAGTTCTACATGTGACATAACAAACTGAAGTGGAGCTGCTTTTATGACTGGTTAATGACATGGCAAATGCATCTGGCTTTGGTAATGGGCTTCTACTTCAATAGTAAGGAAAATCACCGAATTATTTTGGGGGAGACTTGGTCCACACATGAATTTGTTTTATATTCGCATGGCTTTGGAAAAAGGAGAACACCTCTACTCTTTTGCTGTGGGTTAGAAGTACTTCTCCCAGTCCTATTCTTTGGAACTTTGTAAGTTAAATCAATCAATTTAATTTACTTGACAGCCAAGCAGGAATGTCAAAAAAGAGCTTAGATGGGTGGAAGAACTAGTACAACTTGCCCATTCTTTCATTTGGTCAAGGATGTGATTCTATGTACAGTAGTTTCACGAATACAAGCCGCACGGATTATAAGCCGCACCCCCGGTGCCTCGACAATGTTGCTGTCTTTGTCAATAGATAAGCCGCACCCCGAATATTAGCCGCACTTTCGTTCGTCGCGAGAATCCGTGCGCAGCTTTCACAAATTGGCCAATTAGTAACAGGATCGCGGCATAGCGGGCTTTACTGGCTCGGGGCGGGGCCAGGAAGGCTCGGCCCGCTCATGGTTGCCGACGGGGCCGGGTGGCCCAGCTCAGCGCCACGGCTCGGCGGGGCTGGCCGGGTGGTGCTGCTGCCGCCGCCGCCGCCGCCGGGCTCGCTGGCCCCCCTCGCCCCCCTCTCCCGTCAGCACCGCCCCGCTGCCGCTTTCGCTCGCCCCGCTGCCGCTTTCGCTCGCCCTGCGCCGCGCCTCGCGAGCGCCGCGCCCGCCCCGTGGCGCTTTCGCGAGCGGCGGCGCTTTCGCGAGCCGCGAGCGGTGGCGCTTTCGCGAGCGGCGCTTTCGCTCGCCCCGCCGGCAGGGCTGCCGCCGCTGCCACCAGGCTCGCCGGCCGCCCCCTCCCGTCTGCACCGCCGCCGCGTTTCCTCGCCCTGGCCGGCACTGCAGGCCCCCGCACCGCCGGGCTCCCCCACGCTGCTGGCCCCGATTCTGCTGGGCTTCCCCCACTGCCAGGCAGCCCCACCCGCCGGCCTTCCTGCTTCTGCCATGCTCCCCTGCACTGCTAGCCCCAGTTCTCCCGGGCTCCCCCACCATGCTGGCTCAGGCTCTTCCGCCCTCCCTGCCCCGCCCTGCTGGCTCAGGCTCTGCCGCCCGCCCCCACACTGCTGGCCCCGCCTCTGCCAGGCTTTCCCACCTCTGCCGGGGCCGGCCGGGCTCCAGCTTGGCTTGGGGCTGCCGTGGGCTCTCACTTCCGTGTTGGCAGCTTTTAGAATTTTGTTAATAGATTAGCCGCCCCGGAATATTAGCCGCACTTCCGGGTTTCCACCAAAATTTTGGTCAAATTGGTGCGGCTTGTATTCGTGAAATTACTGTACTTGCTATGCATCGCTAGTGACTCCAGGACTCCAAATGAGTCTCAGCTGGGGATTTAAATTACGGACATCTTAATTTGTGTTTCCCAGAACAACAGGCTTGGAAGATACAATTGGCAAAGATTTCATAAAGCTGCTGCGAACAACATATTCCACCCTTCAGGTAAATTACATAAAAGCATTTCATGACAGAAAGTGCTAAGTGAGGGAATACTCTATGGGTCTGCCTTTTCTGGCTTTTTTCCATCACTTGTACTGCATACATCAACTTAGGTGTTGAGAACTGACATATTCACTGTGCTGGTGGTAATAGAGCACATTGTCATTGTAGGACACAATGAGCAAATTTCAGATAATTTGGCAGTAATATTCCTAAAGTCACTGCTTTGTGTATGCATTTATACATACGGTAGTGCCAAAGATATTTTTTATTTACTGTGCATGTTGCTACTTTTAAACTATGTTTTATAATCTGTATTACACTAGGAACATTGTTATCCGGTACAGTAACCAACAGTAACCTGTAGTGTAAAGTAGTAGCAGCTAATACTGGGTATGAAAGAAATAATAAATAAAAAATCCACCAGTGTTGCATGAAAAATAATTAGAGGCTACTTGTTCTGCTTTTTCCAGATAAGCATAAACCCATGATGAAGAAAAGTTAGAAAATCAGTATTGCTCTATTTTGGCTTTTCTTCAACAAAACCCAAAATGACAAATGAAGCAGAAGCAACTTCTAGTTTTTATCAGTAGTATTTTTGTCATGCCTAAAGTTCAGAGAACAGAAAGAAAATAAAAGTAAACCAGACATTTTAATTAGAGGAAGGTTTTCCAATTTGGAATTTTTTGAATTCTCAATATTTCCAATGACTCTCCAGAATAGTAATTAACACCAACACTCTAGTTTTGATTGCAATTTGAAGAATTTATTGTACATGTCCTAATGCCTTAATTGCAAGGTTCTGTGATACCTGGATGGTTTACTTCTTCTGTCTTCAATTTAGCAGGCTAAAAAGATCCTTTGCATGATAATTTCATACAATGTGTTAACTTCACCAATATGAGAATAATAAATATGTCAAAACAAATGTGACATTTCTTGCAAAAACCGTTCATTCTTCACTTTTTCCTCATTAGCATCTGAAAGATTTTAATCTCAAATATAATTTTTGTAGTTGGTTCTGACTGTGCGTGAAAGTGACAACTTTGGCTGGTTTTTGCTTTCATTCAGCCTTTTCTAACTGGTGTGCTTTCCTTTTCCACTCTTGTGCAGCAGTAGTAACATTTCTTTTAAAAGAAGACAACTTGACACTGCAGATCTGGCTAGAGGCCTGCTGCACAGACCCTCTCTGCATTTGTTCTCACTTGTCAGGGTGACTTTTACCATCCACATTCAAAGCCTTTGCAATCTACATGGCCTCCCATGTCACAGGCTGGTGTTCCCAGGCATGGTTGTAAGAATCATACATAAAGAACAATCTTCCCTAGCTTTTATTAAATAATATGATAGCAGTACAATCCTGCTTCTTTTTTTTTCCTCTGGGGAGGATTTAATAAACTTCCTATCAGTGTTTCTAAGTCTGTATAACACTAGACAGCCGTGTGGCTCTCCACTTTCAATGTGATTTTGAAGGCAGGCTCTGGAAAGTAGATAACATGTTTCATGACCTTCGTGTCTGGAAGCAGTTTCCCTTGATTGAAGTCATATAAGTTCAGCTAAGTTGGAGTGTGTTGTAAATATTTATCTGGCAGTCTGACATATAAAGTTGTTCTGAAATTACAAAGTACATTCCTGTCTTTCATGTATTATTGCCACTTTTTTCAATACACTTGTGAGTGATATTATTTAGAGAACTTTCTATAAGTGACTTATCATTGCTTGTTAAAGTTCTCACACTCTGTTGTATGGTCATTTCTTAGGATGGTAGCTCTTGAGTTGTATTACTTCCCTATCTTCTAAAACATAAATGTCTGATTGTTCCAGAAGTGCAACAAGAATTTATGCAATGAGGTAAACATGGTTTGCACATTTGATTTTGAAATCTGGTTTTGTGGCACTTATTTCCATGTAGGGATACAGATGTTTCCTATCGCTGGCAAATGGATGGCGATGACAACTTTCTAATCATTAGGTCATTTGTCATTACCTCTCAAATAATTATATGTAAAGTAATGCTTCTGGGTAGAAATTCTTTCCCAGAAACAGAATTCATTCAGCTCCAACTTCTGTGTTTTTTGGGTTTTTTTCACTTATATTTCAAAATGAATTTTGTGCTCTACAATGTGCTGTGTTGGAAAAGTACAATTTTTCCTTACAGAGGTATAAGACGGGGTCAATAATGTTAGGATAAGTAGCATTAGGATGAGCAGTGCACTGCTGCTGAGCTCTTGTTTGGAGTCCTTTGAAATCCAAACATAATTTTGTTACAAAGCATATTTTGCAATTTTTTAGTGGGCTTAAACGTTAACTGTTTCTGAGTTTGTAAGTAGCTTTTATGGAAAGAAGGAAGAAGGGAATTGAGGTGACAAGTCATATAATTTCAACACACATTTATATTTTGTACCTGTTTCAGCTGAAATAAACTGTGATAGGTTGAAATGGCTGCAGAACAGCTTCCCTAACACTTTGTTTTCCCAGGCCAGAAGCCATTGCTGCCCCTCTTCATTCCCAAAGCCTTGACACTCAGAGCTGTTAGGATGGAGTTGCTGACTGTGATGTACAGCTCTCCTGAATTTTAGAACAGGGATAATTTTTCCCTGAAATAATTAATGTCAGCAGCAAACACTTGTTAAATACTGGGTTAAGGTTTGTTCTAGTTTTGGTGTTGCAGGGCTTTTAAATATATATATTTTTTAATTAAAATATTTAAATGATAGAAAAACCAGTAATTATTCTTAGAGGCCTACCTCGGGCTGAATTGAAAACATTTCTGCTTCTTCAATCCTGACTGGCAGCAAAATAAACAATAATCTGGAAACATTAGGAGAGAATATTAGCAACTAAATACCCCTCACTTCAAAGCATTCAATTTAGTCATTAAGGCAGATTCACACTCAAGAAACCTAATGCACGAGGAAGAGTTTAGCTATTAACTTGCAAAAATCAATCCCAAACTGACAATAATTCTGTGCAAATAGAGTACAAATTTTCACATGACATGTTAAAAAAACAGTTAAAATATGGTCAAATAGATCTAACCACTTATGACCCATGTTCCTCATGAAAACAAACTACAGTAATTTCACGAATAGAAGCCTCACCAATTTGACCAAAATTTTGGTGGAAACCCGCAAGTGCGGCCAATATTCCGGGGCGGCTAATACATTAACAAAATTCTAAAAGCTGCCAACACGGAAGTGAGAGCCCGCGGCAGCCCCAAGCCAAACTGGAGCCCGGCCGGCCCCGGCAGAGGTGGGAAAGCCTGGCAGAGGCGGGGCCAGCAGTGTGGGGGGCGGGCGGCAGAGCCTGAGCCAGCAGGGCGGGGCAGGGGGGCGGCAGAGCCCGGGCCAGCAGGGCGGGGGAGCCTGGGAGAACTGGGGCTAGCAGTGCAGGGGAGCATGGTAGAAGCAGGAAGGCCGGCGGGTGGGGCTGCCTGGCAGCGGGGGAAGCCCAGCAGAATCGGGACCAGCAGCGTGGGGGAGCCCGGCGGTGCGGGGGCCTGCAGTGCCGGCCAGGGCGAGGAAACGCGGCGGCGGTGCAGACGGGAGGGGGCGGCCGGCGAGCCCGGCGGTGGCAGCGGCAGCCCGCCGGCAGGGCTAGCGAACGCGGCGCGGCGCGGCCGGCGAGCCAGGCGGTGGCGGCGGCGGCGGCAGCCCGCCGGCCGGGCGAGCGAACGCGGCAGCGGGGCGGTGCTGACGGGAGAGGAGGGCCAGCGAGCCTGGCGACGGCGGCAGCACCACCCGGCCAGCCCCGCCGAGCCGTGGCGCTGAGCTGGGCCACCCGGCCCCGTCGGCAACCATGAGCGGGCCGAGCCTTCCTGGCCCCGCCCCGAGCCAGTAAAGCCCGCTATGCCGCGATCCTGTTACTAATTGGCCAATTTGTGAAAGCTGCGCACGGATTCTCGCGACGAACGAAAGTGCGGCTAATATTCGGGGTGCGGCTTATCTATTGACAAAGACAGCAACATTGTCGAGGCACCGGAAGTGCGGCTTATAATCCGTGCGGCTTGTATTCGTGAAACTACTGTAGTTGTAGCATGGTAACTCTGTATGCAGATACATTAAGACTTTCCTTTGTTCCTTTAGTATTTGCCTAAGGGGCAACTGAAGAGATGTAGTAATAAATTAGTTTAATAATTATTATTTTGCACCAGACAAATAAAAAATTGCTTTCTGCAGCTTGTGATAACTCTAATAGAGTAATGACTGATCCCCCAACCTGGAGAAACTATGAAAACAGTAGTAGGGGTAAAAGAAGTTAAATTCTTTTCTTGTTCTATTTAACAGCAGCAAAATAGACACTTCTGAGACAATATAATGGTATTCAATATTCTATGATGTGCAATAGAGTCATTTGATGTTTTACACTCTGTATCACAGGGTGTGTGTTTCTGTTCTTGTAGCATGCAAAAAAACCCTTAAAGAAACCACCTGCTGATACATATGTAAACAGATAGGTTTTGAGATTGCTATGGAGAGAATAAAAAGTTCCATAAAGACTATGTTGTCTCTCTAGCTGATGGCAGTCTTTGTAAATGTACAAGAAAATCATGTTTTGATTAAAAGATGTCTGCATTTAATTTAAAAAGCTTAAATGAAAATTGCTGGTTTTCAACATTTGAACATCTTTTTTATTTTGTATTTTGGGTCTGAGTGCAGTAAAGCACTTGAGTCTTTATGGAAACATGATTTCAGGAATGTCACTGCTAAAATCCTCCAACTCCTCAGAAAAAAAAAAACAAAAACAAAAATGTGTAATTATCTGTTACTATGGCTTTATAAAAACTTATGCACTGTCAGGCTGGTAACTAGCTGATGTCTGATTCTGCAAATGGAATCCCTATTGTGACATGTTTCTTCAAGTAGGAATTTTTTAAATTCTGTGGAGCAAAGCACAGTTGATCACTTATTCGCATTGGAATAAATCATGTGTGTGTGTGTGTGTGTGTAACAGACTGCCATTTAATCCAAGCCACCAGTATGACCCAGCTAAACATATGGTCTCCTACGAGTAAGAGTTGAAAACTTATCCTCCAACACATATCTGACAGCAATTCAACAAGATATTGATTCAGTATGTTATGGTAGTTTCACTTTCCGTGAAGGTATCGCTCAATGACCTGAATATAATTGCATTAGCAAGACCACAAACTGCTTAAAGCAGAATGAATCACGTTGACTTTATACCCAACAGAGTTGTGATCTAGCTAAAGGTATGTGTAAGGAAGACTTCTCAGAAAGTAGTTAAATGTTAAAACAGAAAATTTAAAACTAGGAGCTTGGTGTTCTGTTCTTGGCACTATCAGAGTGTTGATATGGAGTGTTTGGCCAGATACTAAACTTCCCTACATTTTTCCTCCACCTTTCATTAGCAGGTTAGACTGAGGTTTCATTTTTTTCTCATTGTGTTTATGAAGTACTTTGCAACCTTTAAGAGGGAAAATGAGCATTACAAGTCTAAAGTCAAAAGGTCATTATTGCATTTAAGTATTTCTACAAATTTATTTAAATCAATAAAAGCCTTAGAAGGTAGTAATGTATTTCTTTTAGTTGAGTTAGTAGATACAGTGCAAAAAGCAGAGCTTGCATGTTACTGTGGTTCACATCTAGTTCACTGAAATTATTGGATCCTACTTTTTGTCAAAAGCAGATTATGGAAAAGATAGAGCCAGTTTAATCCAAGTGGCTGATTTCTGTATTCCACAACCTTAGGTTTTCACACAAATTGGTGCAAAAACCAATGGAATTGTTGGCTGTGTTGGCAGTTGTTTTGCCACACTACTGTATTCACAGTATTTTAGCTCGAACACTTCTTGGAACTGAAGCACAGAAGGTACATCCAGTAAGTCTACAGTATATATTGACACTACTATGAAATTATTTTACTTACTTCAAATAGTAACTGAAGTGCAAATATTTTTCTAGGGAGAGTAAGATTTGTGTATGGTTCATTATACAATGAGTGTTTAACAGTAAAGCATCTTTGCTTCCATCACATAGGTCTCTGTACTTTGGCTGTTGCTAAGATTTCAAGTCTTTGGGATCCTCTTTAATGTAAATGAAATACTTCCCCAATTACTCTCCTCTAAAAATTACATAATTCACTAGTTTATTCAGGTATTCCACTGGTTAAAAGAAAATGTTATAATTTTTGAATGATCATTTTTTGCTCCTACTAATATTTTAGTTAGATAATTATTCTGCTAAAGCTGAGGTTATGGACATCAGTTGAACAAAGGCATTGGGTTGAGTGATGAAGAAAGAATAATGCCAAAGTTTTGCCTACATTTCACATGTGATAAAACACCTGAATACATATCTCTCTGTTTCAAGAGAGTTCTTGTAATATTACAGACACCTAGAAGTAAATATTTCTTACTGTGGGTTTTCCAATTTTGCTGTTTTCCACTCCTGGTTTTCCTCTTGTTGGTATGCATTAGCATGCTGTGGTTTAACACTCCTGTCACATTGGGGTGGAGATACACTCCATTCCTGTTGTATGCAGCACAAAGTTGACCTATTCCTAAAGGGCAAAAGAAAAAAACAAACAACAAAAAAAGAAAAAATAGAGACTCATTCATTTATTAAATTAAAAAGTAAAAAACATATTTTCATTAGTAAGAGGAGAGGTTTAAACATACCTCAGAGATTAGACTGGTGTTTTAAAATGTGTGATCTAGTGATTCTTTATAGCAGTAGTACTCTTGTCAACTACAAGTTCCGCTTGCCCACAGAAAATTTCTTTTATCTTGCACACAAATTTAGCAAGCAATATATTAAATAAATACAGCAATTTATTTATATTACTCAAATAAAACCCACTTGATATAAAATATCCTTCACAGAGGTTTAGTAAAACTAAATGTACACCTTCAAGATTTTATGTAAATTCTGCAATATTTTGTTTGTGTCTCTGGTCCTCAGCACTAGAGGGGTGTTAAGTTAAGAAGAGAGATTGGTGCTCTTCATTTCTCTTAAATCTTTCAAAGCATATTCCACCTTAAAAATCAAGTCTTGTTACAGTTGAAATGCCAGAGATGTGAGATTTGTGGCATTGTAGGTGAGAGACTTAATTTCAGTAGAAGAAAACATAATCTATCTTCCCTCTGCACTTTTGCGAACCTGTCCCAGCTGGATCTTGGCAGCATTAAAGATATCCATCACTACTAACTGTGCTTGTCTGGAAGCAGCACACCAATCTGCCTGCTTTAGAAGCCCTGATTTAAACATTTCCAGTTCATCACCACCATGAGTCTCCATCCATGAAACCACAAGTGCTCTCCCAGAGATGCACTTTGTAATCGCGTTAGTGCTGAGGCTGGTGGAGGTGGACGTGGCTGTGTGCCTCTCCCTGAGCATCTCCGGAGGGCTGGCCTGAACAGGTTTTGTCAGACACGAGGAATGTTGCTGTAAACTTCACAACTATTGCCCCAAAAAATTAGAGACTCTGTCTGTCATCCAAAATACAGCAATTTACTTCTGATGACTAATGTTCTGGTAGCAAACTCCATATAATCTATTTTGATTTACTGTGATTATGGTATGTCCCCTCCAATGGCTTTTTTTCTCATTTTCAGTGAACTTAGAGGTATGTTTCTCCCTAGATCCCAGAAGGACAACTATGAGCTGGAGAGATATATGCACGTGATTAATCAGTGGCTGATGAGAGACCAGTACTCTGCATTCATTATTTTATGGTGATTAAAATTTCCTAGTTATTAAAGATGCAAAGAATCGCTTTGGGGGGTGCATAGAAAATTCAACATCTGGATAACAGTGGGCATAGCTGAGTGGGGATGAGGCTTTCCACAGGAAATTTTTAAGTCTTCCTTGCACAGAAAAAGAAAGCTGGGGCTGTCATTTACAGCAACAGCGGGCTGTGGGATCAGACTTCATCACAATGGCCAATTCTGTCAACTCAGCCAAAAATAACTTGGAGGAGTAAAAGAATTAAAATGTTAAGTTACCCAGAGAAAGAAAAATAATCTGCTATTTCTACAAACAGCCATACACTGCCTCTCTGCAGCTGCCTCAGCAGTACTCAGTAGGATAAGAAATAGATTTTAGTTGCTATTAAAGACCATATGAAAATATATGAGGAAGTATCCTCTGAAATACGAGGCTGATTGATTTTATTTTGCTATAAATACATGGATGAATTATAAATTATTGCACAGCTTTTGAAGGATTTGATGGTGCTTTTAACAGATTTTTAGTTATCTGACAAACACATGAGATGCATAAAGAGGTTTTTCCTTTGAAATGTTTAAAACTGGAGATGAACATGTAAGTGCTAAATGCTGAGGTGCTTCTTATCTAATAAAATGTAATGATCTATGTGTTTTAATGTTACTGTGTAGGTAATATCTGAACAGGAAAAAAATATGAGTTCCTTCTCTTTTGTGAGATGCATATTACTTACTTGCAGCTTGTGCTTCTACATATACACTTGGAGGTATGAATGAATGGAACTTTGAACTTGACATGAAGTGAGGAAGATATATGGCAAGAGTTAAACCTGCAATTAGCAATGTTACTGCTTCTCTCCTGTAATAGAGATAGGTAATGATTGGGTGAAATGTATGGACATGACTAACCTGCTTTCAGATAGAGGGTGATAAGATTACTGGAATTTAGCAAATGTTATTTCAAATGGTTGTTGCATTTTACTTCCAAAAGTTAACTGTCTTACTGAAATAAATATATGATAGACCGTGACACTCCATCTGTGAATCTGTCTGTGTCCAGAGAGTTTCCCAGGACCTCTCTAAAAGAAGACTTTTATGTCAAGGATTTCTTTCTCATTACATAGCTCTAAATTTTGAGCTATGCATTTTGAGCTATCCATTCATCAAATGACTGTGTCATGCATCCCATCATTATTATCTAAGAGATGGTTTAGTGAAAATCTGGCTCATTTCTTTCCACCAAATCAAGTTATGAGCAACAGCTAATGAAAATTGAGTCTTGAGAGGTCTCAAGTGTGTATGATTTTCTAATTAGATTGATGTTTAGATAAAATTAATACTGAGGTGGCCAAATATTTTGATGGGGATGAAGAGGGGCTACATAACTAATGCACCAAAGTGCAGAGTTATTGTGCAGAGCTTTCTTCTCTCTTTTTCAGTGGAGCAGCAAAACCTCTTTAATTCATACTGGTGACAGAAAGATTTGTATGACGATATTATTGTGATTTGGAAATTATGATAAACTGAAAACCTTCCAAGAAGACTGCTTTATAGCAACAGTGCTGAACTGAAATGAAAGGATGAGGCCTGCAGGGCAGTAAGTGCAGGAGGAGAAAAGGGGAGCTTTGACAGCAATGGTTAACAACAAGTGATGCTTTTTGCCTAGTAAGAAAAGAAGGTGCAGGCATAAAAGCTGACATAGTACAGGATGCCACCTCCACACAGCCAAGTTCTATCCTGGCAGTGGACCCCCTGTGTTGCTGTAAATAATAGCCTAGACCTGGCATGAAAAGTTTCTGCAAACACACTAAAAGAAGCCACAAGGATATTTTAATAATACTGCACTCCCTGATTTGTGAGGTGGGCTACACTGGCCTCTCTCCCTGTGGATTTGCTGCAGTCCAATAACTATAGTTTTAATGGCTTTTTCAAAGTATTCCTCAAATCTGTATTGTCTTTCCATGAAGACCTGAAATATCTGTTCAATTTTTGTACATACAGATCACCAAAATATGGTATTTATGGAACCAGCTTCTATACCACAGTGAATCTGGAGATTAAGGAGGCACAGAATCATTTCGCCACAGTTCTTAAGCACTATTTTTAGATCTCTTTAGTGTTTTAAACTCTGCATTTGGACCCACATCATACTTGAGTTATTCCTGCTCTTTAAAAAAATCCTGCAGACTGGACAATCTTGAAAGGTTTTAACCTGTTGGATGTGGCTGGCTTCCAGGAAATTATGGCGAGGCATGCTTTAGAGCATGAAAAAAATATCTTCTGAGGAGGAAATAAATGCTTCAGGGGAAAGAGAGTGTCAGTAGCTTGTAAAGGAGTCATCACTCTTTCCCAGACTTTGCAAGGGGCTCTGGAAAACAGGATATTGTATCTAGGCTGCTGCACTCAGAATTGGCACAATTTGCGGAAGGGTTTATGGCACCGGAGGGGCATGGAAGGTTTCATTCAAACCAGGACACCAGGTTTAAGTGATTCTTCTCAGGACTTTGATGTGGTAAATAAATGACAACTGTGCATCTTTATGAGCACAAGAAAGAGAAGAGGAACTTAGCAGCACTCCAATTTTATTGGCCTTAAGGCAAAAAAGGCGTTGGGAAGTGGTGCAGCTCAGCAGCCTCACTTTCAAAGTCATGGTCATTACTCTA
Source organism: Catharus ustulatus (assembly GCF_009819885.2). Taxonomy (NCBI): domain Eukaryota; kingdom Metazoa; phylum Chordata; class Aves; order Passeriformes; family Turdidae; genus Catharus; species Catharus ustulatus. The sequence continues at coordinate 143,447,701 of NC_046221.1, read as the reverse complement.
GTGACCACAGGCTTAAAACCAGCAGAGTTCAGTGTTTCTGCTACAGCTGAGCAAGCAGTCATCTCTGACAATGCCTTTCCCAAAATTTCTCACACCCTAAGGTAAATTATACACCCCAGAATTTCAGTTATAGTTTTTTTTAAAAAAGAGCAGGCTACTCAGAACGTTCACTGTATTTTAACTTTAGCTCATGAGGTCTGCAGGAGGAAAAGGATACAGTCCTTTTCCAAGTATGGATAAAAATCAAATTTTGGTTAAATGTTTCAAACGAAAGACTAATTTACTTTTTTTTAAGGTCACTTTCTCAATTACTGACATTGAAGGTTTCACACTGTTATTATATATACTATAAAAATATCGGAATAATTATCTAAATGCTAACAAACCCCAAATTCCTATAAATGTGGTTTAATAATGCAAGGATTTTCTTTTAAAAATGTACAGTTTAAAATGAAAAATATATATTTTTTATTCTTAAAATAAAATACCAATCAGAATTTTCTTCCTATTCTATTTCCATTTTTTTAATGAAGAAGCCGAGTAACAAAAACATCATTATGTGCTTCAGATCCATAATTGCATCTCCAACTATCTGGGTTTTAAATATATAAAAATACATTTTCACATATGCTGAAGAATGGGACTTGTACTTTTCCAATCAGGGTAGGTAGAGAACATTTCTGAGGACAGATGGGATGTCAGACCTTTGTAGTTCACACTTTCTGGCTACAGTTGTACCTGTACATCTGTACAGAAATTTCATGACAGATGCTTAATGCTCATATGGAAAAAATCTTCATAATTAACTACATGATAAGTTTTTAATTAACATGCATCATGTTAATTAAATATAATTTTATTATTCCTTTTTATTCTATATTTTATTCTTATTCAATCTGCTTCTTTTGTGCCGCTTTCTAAAAGTACTTTTCAAAGAATAACAATAAATCCCAAAGGAATGAAACATACTGAACTGGCATCTTGGTAGCAGACATATGTTTGAAATACTCTGTAGACTGAAATAGAAGGCATCTTAATTGATATCTGAAAAGACTATCTCCTTGATTTTGAGACTGCCAAAGAAAATATATTCTCACAGTGTAGTTAAAAAAATCTTTTGGTGCTTGCAAACAGAAATGGGCTAAGGCAGAAAAATCCATTGCTTGGGGGTTTGACATTTGCTTCTATTTGAATTTGAAAGGAAATCTAAAAATTACAGAGGTCCCTGTGGCAAAACAATTCCATCATGAATTAAATTTCAGACTAACTAAAATATTTATTTCAAAATATTGTTAATTTTATTTGGAATCCTCATAAAAATGCAAATTTTCATAACTAAGAAATAATATAATACTTAAAAACCTGGTTTTATTCTTATTTTGTTATTCTTATACACTCGAGTTTTGTTTTTATATTAGATTTTATTATAAATTAGTTTGCCTAATTATTCTCATTTTTTTAAATTTTCTGAATCCTATTGTAAGAAAAATTGTTCTGATATAAAATCTATGTTATTTTTCTCTTCTGAGTGCCTTTTCTGTAGAAGTTTCATAGAAAGCTTTAAAACTTCGAATAGAAAATTAGATGAGTCCTCATCACACTTTATATAGACATCTGTTTTATTTTAGCAGCTTGGTTGCGTTTTTCTGCAGTAATGAAATAACTGTTACTGTAAGCTAGTGCAAGGTAGTGAATGACCACCTTACTTTCTTGTTCTAAGCATTTCTTCTCTTATTTGATATTAAAATGGAACAGTTTCACACATTGATTCAAGATGTCAAAATTTATTACAACAGAGGAGATACTTCAATGAAATTAAAATTGAACATTTAAAATGTTGTTCAGAGCTTCCGTTCAGACTTTTCAAGACACATTTTAAAATATAAAAAATAAAATATACAAGGGCTTTGATTTAGAAACCATTGAAACCAGAGGAAGTTGTTCCTGGAGCAGTGTGAAGTATATTAAGGGCTATGAACTGTGAAAGCCCAGCCCTGTTGGACAGTTGTGATTTCTGTGGCACCCAGCTTTCCAAGGAGGTGGCTTATGATTCCTGAATGTCAAGCAGCCCAGCTGCTTCAGGAGCTGGGACAGTTGCAAAGAAGATCTATAAGCTGTCACAAAACAGATTTTCTCTCCTTTCCATGGGGAAGATAAGGGAATTGATGCATTCCTACATCCATATTCATTCTTCTAACAATTCAGTGCTTTTTCATGGGAAAACATCGTGTTCCTAACCAGGTCTCGCAGGGGTGTAGCTGTCTAATCTCTCTGTAACACACAGCAAACTTGTTTCTCTATTCACTGCAGTGTAAAAGTCACCTGTAACTTCTACATGCACACGCTATGATTTAATGTGTCTCTGTTTACAGCTCATTACTGTGGACCATTACTAAGACTGAAGTCCACACCGTAGGCTATCCCACAACACAGCAAGACTGATTCTAAATCTGTAATAAAACATTCCTGTTTAAAACAAGTTTCCAAATTTTTTTTCCAGAGTAAAGTCATTCTGTCATTCCTCTGTAAAAATTAGAATATTTGCTGTGTGGCTTAGTCTAAATTTTTGGCTTGCAGAAATCATAATAATAAATAATAAATCATTTACTTAGTGAGCTCTGTGGTGCTCACTAATTAAAGATTTCTGATATGCAGTGTAAAATGTCTACATTTCAACTGAAATTTAGTGACAAGCTTCAATACCTTGCTCTCAAACTGTAGTAAGTTCAACTGTTTCCTTCCAGGTGCAGATCAATTACAACTCTGACTTTCAGTGTTCAGTTCTTTTGGACACTATTATAACCTAGAGATCACTTTTGGTTTCTTGGTGTCAAGAGACAAATCAACTGTCACATAAATATTAATCAAAACTTCAGTTTCAATTCTTTTATTGTTAGGACTTAGCATTAACCATTCCTAAACGTAGCTATTGTGGCTTCTAGTTCTTATAAAAATATATATATTTTATTAAAAGACAATATTAATATATAGCCAAAAGTCTAGTCTTTGTAGGCAAAAGGCACTGCTGGTTTTATCCCTACATTTGCAAATAACAAACTACCAATTGTCAGCATGGCAAAAAAGCTAATAAATAAATTGACCAAAAGCCTCACATTGCTGGTTTCTTGGTTCCCTGATTCTTCAAAGCAAGAAAGTTCTTTAAGATGTGACTAAGATGACAGTCTCCCAAAACATGATGTTTTCAGGAGAGAATAAATGGTAACCTCTGAAAATCTGGAGGGGGAGGATAGAGTGACTTAGTCGGAGAGAATGACTGCCTATAAAAAGAAGTTTTGCTCCTAAATTACCTTTAATGAGAGGTTGAAAGAGCAATGAAATCACAAAAGAATATCTACTCTTCATTGTGGCACTTCAGGGAAATGTATAACATACTTTCTTCCCAGCAGTCAGCCAATTCTCCAGGCAGTCATACATAATGCAACAGAACTCAGCTATGACAAGAGGATAGTTATATGATTTCATTAGAACTTAGTGAATGAGTCAGGTTAGGACCCTATAAATAAAGATGCTCTTTAAAATGTCATACATATATGTAGACATAGCCAAAACCTCTGTACATATTATTTATAGCGTGTTACACTAGTACTGTGAAGCTGACCTAAACTTGTCTGTGGACTACCTTGTACTGGGCAGTGGACCAAAATATTGTGACATCCTGTGCCCTATCTAAATAGTTTTCTAAACCTTATGTGTTTGAAGATCTGCCTCTTTTCAGTCAGAGAGAACCAACAGGCACCGCTGGTTTGTTTCAGATAACTTACTGCTATCATTAACAATTTTCATGCCAATGTTGAACTACTACCCTATGCTATACTTACATTTAGTACTCTACAGTGTGCTTAAAAAAAAACCAAAACTAATTAAATCTGCACTTATTAATTGAGGTTTATTTTTTTTGCGAATGAACTCAACCATCCATATGTGATCTTTTTAAATCCATCTTGTTTTCAAGGCTGACATTGAGGTAGCTGTCTTGGACTACAAATGGAGCATCCAATCTAGATTAGAAAACTCACAGAATGGTTGAGATTGAGAAAGAGAACTCTGGAGGTCATCTGGTCCACAGACCTGCTCAGGTAAGGACACTTGGACACCGTTGCCCAGAATTAAACCCAGACAACTTCTAAATAACCCTGAGGAGGGAGATTCCATAGACCTCTGAGTGGCCTGTGCCAGTGCTTAGTCACCGTCACAGTAAAAAAGTGTTCCCTGTGTTCAGGGGGAACCTTTTGTGATTCAGTGTGCGCCCACTTGCTCCGGTCCTGTCACGGGCACCAAGGAAAAGAGCCTGGTTCTGTCCTGTATCTTCCCTTCAGACACACGGATGAGATCCCCCTGGAGTCTTCTCTAGGCCAAACAGTCCTGGCTCTCTCAGCCTTATGTCACAGAAGAGATGTTTATGTCTCTTAATCACCTCTGTGACCCTTTTTGGACTTCATGAGATCCTTGTCAGCCCATGTCTCCCTCCAGCCGAGGTCACTCTGGACAGCAGCAGGAGCGTCTGGCACGTCAGCCACTCTTGATGAGGATACACTCTGCCCCAGGATGCTGATCATTAATGAAGGTGTTAAACAGGACTGGACCCAGTATTCAGCCCTGGGGTACAGCAATTACAAGTGTAAACTAGACTTTGTGCCACTGATCCTCATCGTCTGAGCCTGGCTGGTTTTCAGTCCACCTCGTTCTCTTCCCATCCTGTCCATTCTTCTTTATGATCCTGTAGTTTCCCGGATCCTCTTTCTTGCCCTTCTTGATGACATGAGTGGTGCTTGTTTTCTGCCAGTATTCAGGCACTTCTAATCATCACTGTTTGAAGATTGTTGACAATGGCCTTGCAATGACATGTGCAACTCCTTCATTACCTGTGAGTATTCCATCAGAGTCCATTTGCTTAAGTGTTTCCTACCCTGATCCTCCTCTCCCATGGGTATATATTCTGTGCTCCAGGCTTTCCCTATGTTTCTTGGACCTGGGATTCCTGAAGACTGGTCTTACTAGCAAAGACTGAAGTGAAGAAAGTGTTCAGTACCTTGGCCTTTTCTTCAGCAGTATCCACATTTTTCCTAGTCTTCATTTTGTCACCTACATACTTTTAGAAGCCCTTTTGGCTGCTTTTGACAGTTCTAGCCAAATTCAATTCTGTTTGGGCTTTGGCTCATCTCATTCCTACATGCCCAGACAGAGTGTCTGCATTCCTCCCAAGTCCTGCATTCCTCACAAAACCTGTATTTATGTTGCTAAATAGAAAACAGTGAGACCCACAAATAAACTGTCAGCTATCTGTATTCCTTGTTGTCATGCTTCTACATACTGTCTAGTCGCTAATGGTGACTAATTTTCTCTGAGACACAGTCTTGGCATGATTTGTGGATAAGGCATGAGCCCAGGACCATCCCCAACAGGCAACATTTTCAAGACTGCAGCAGATAATGAACTTTTACCCATATTTCCTTGCTTATTCCAAAAGCTTTTAGGTCTCAAATGCCCCAGTTTACCCCTTGCAATGTAACACACACTTCCAGTATTGTGCTGTGAAAAATACCCAAATGTAATAGGCTTCAACACTTCTTTTTGAGTTAAAAAAGCCCCAACACATAAAACATAGCATCATTGACTACTCAGAAATAGCATAGGATTAAGAACAGACATAGGACTAAGTGCTAGGAGATGTGACTGTGGGAGGTCTGTGCTACTTGGCCTCAAATCTGAAAACAAACCCATAGACTGGAGGTATTTAACTATGTAAGTTTAGGCCAACAGATCTCAGGTCCCTTCATGACAAATTTTGGTCAGCAGATGTGACTGAAGTGACATCCCTTCTGTAACAATACATAGATTGCCTGACAGATCATTTCCCATTTGGTCTTCACAACATCTTGCCTCCAGGCTCTGTATAATCTTCAGCTTTTCTTCTGTCAGAATATTTTACAAGATTGTATCTTCTACTTAACTGATCAGAAAATAATTTTTGCTTGTGTTGAGCAGTGTACAGTATTACTCTGATGAATATCATATGGAAAGGTAGGTTATTTTTCATTATGTTTACTTTGATGTAATCTGGAATTGTGGCAGATATATATACTGTTAATGTTACATAAAAGATCTCTGTTCTATTTAACCAACCATTCAAGAGATGCCTAATGGAGTTGATACCTTCCAAAGACTGGAATGAAATTATTTTATATATTTCGAGATATTTTGGCATATTTTCCTAAAAAAGAGAGGCTGACAATAAGAGAATTTTATTAGGTAGAGTTTTCATTATATTGATTTGATTTTTTACCATGGCTTCCTTCTTTGAAGGCTGGAGTTGTAAAAATATTGTTGTGACTTTCTCCTTTCTTTTTCTTTCCATGTTTCATGTAAAAGATGTTTCTTCTTGCCTAAAGAAAAGGTGCCAGCTGATAGTGGCATGTGTCAAAAGGTCTGTGAAGCAGACTGGGCACCAGCTGGTATTGGTGCACATAACTGACAAGTACATAAAAACATTGCTGACTGCCTGTACTAGCAATCAATAGAGGGAAGGAAATTATGAGGTTATGTCAGCTGATGGACTCTGACTTCCTTGCTTTTGAACTTTCAGAATGTCAAAATTTATTTCCCACTGGTCAAGATGAACCTAGGAAACAGTGAAATGATACTGACCAGAAAAGGAAAAATCTTTGAATATCTGGTCAAAAAAATTTCTTCCACCTTTTACTGAAGAAATACACCTGCCATTCATAAAAGCAGTTTAAAGCCTCCAAGCTGTTTGACTCCTCACTGGATGAACAGGTAACATCAGTTTCCAAAAATGTCTTTTTTGTCTCTCCAGCTGGCTGGTAAGATTAGCTCCCATCTCTCTAATGAGAATTTTACTGAGGTAGTCTGAAGTCCTTCCTGACCCCCTTAAAGACTACTTTAACTGTCTAGTCTTACTGTGGTTAGAAACTGAATGTGACTGTCATCAGCAGATTCCAGTGGACATGAAATATGCCTTTCTACTGTCCTTCTGGCTCCAGTCACTGAAGGGGAAAAAAAGAATTTTGTGCAGAAGTCCATCATGGTAAATGATTTCATCTTTGACTTTGAGGTCTTCTTTCTGATCATGAAGATCTTGAAGAAAATTACCAAACAGAACAGGACTCGACTTGACAAATTCTATAATACACAGAAAATAACAAGCTAAAGATGGGGACAAGAGTAATTTGTCAAAGAAGACAATACCAAAGTGAGGATCTGAAGACTTGAAGTAAGTGTCAAGTCTGTCTGATCTGGCCAACAGCTTTCCTTTTCTAGACGTATTCTTCAGTATTTGTAACCTCACAAAATAATTATTTTCCCAGGCTTCTGATAATGGCTTTTTCTTTTCTACTAATTCCCAAATGAAATCTTGTTTCAAGAGGCTTTTTCTTTCTGAAGAAGGAAGTATTAAAGTCTTTTAGAAGTTCACTTATTTCTGCATTACTGTCATTGGTGTTATGGGGAAGGTGAAGAGATGCTGAGATAAAGTAGAAAATGTTTGGTAGAAAGAAATACGACTGTAGATGAGAAGGATTTTGTTAAGTCAGCCAGAGGACTATAAAAAAAAAATCAGAGATTGATAAAGTAGTAAATAAAGTCAGTGCTATTGTAGTTGGATTTCAATGCTGATAAATATATAACAATGCTGAAGGGAAAAACTGGAGCACTTTAGAAGAGTCTAAAATGAACAGCATCAGGAATATTTAGAGAATCTGATGTCACTACATATATGTTAGTGAGGATCCTTGTTCAAGACAGTTAGACAGAAATCAGATGAAGGATAACCTAAGTCATTAGGGACTGTGAGAACTGGGAAATTTTATTAAAAAGTCATTGCCATTACACAATTCATTGCTATGTTTATTATTGCTAATTCATTTATAGGTTTGTCTGGGAAACTTTATGTGAAATTGGCCCCCCATCTTAAAAACAAAAAAGGATAATGCACAAAAAAAGAGAACCAGAACTGCATGATGAAATTATCAAACATACAGCTATAAAAGCAGTTTATATCAAGAAAAAGTCAAAGGCTCTTGTGCTGAAGACAGCCTGTTATAGCACTAGATAAAAAATATAAAGAATTAAGCAGAAACCAAGTCTTTGCAGCTTCTGTTCTCCTAGCTCTTAAAAATGTGAAACACGTAGAGAAAATTAAGTCTAAGGAATCTAAAATTCATGAAAGGTGAGACTTTTCTACATAGTGTATTGCACACCTTGTTTAACATAGGATGCCCTTAGCATCCTCACAGGAAAAGACGAGAGAAGAAAATAGGATATTTGAATTGGAAGGATTAATTGCATTTGACAAATCAGCTTCAGAGTAAGTAATATATATTGTGCTTCAGTGGTTACGGTGGTTTCTACTACTAGACTCCTGTTTACTCATATGTTTTCTTTTAATATTAATGTGAAGTATCAGACACAGTCATTATTGGAAATACATCTGTTATATTTTTGAAATTACTATCTTGTATATCACTGATACCATCACATAATTATTGGTACAGATGGCAAAAAATTAAAACTTGCCTTGACACTGATGATGGATCAAATCTTCTTTAATATAAATCCATCTGTTGATGCATCTTAATGATTGACATGCAGTTGATAGCTAAAAAAAAGAAGAAAAATTTCACACAACAGTGTAACTTGATTATCTGGTACAATGTTCTGAATTTTACCACTCATTTTGTATTTTATACATCAATTATATCTTGCCCTAAATGAGATGGCAGATGCAGTGGGATGTCTTAATACAACACCTAGAACAACACTTGGTCTTGATTGTCAAAATATAAACAAGCATAGTGGATTACTCTAGTTCTGCTAAAGTAGAGCTGAGCATATCTTAATAACAATATTGACTTTGTCTCATGTTATTGCGTGTTAAAAGCAAACCTGAACTTTCTGTATTATGAATACTATGATCAGATAAGGAATTTCCCTAGGTCCCTTAACCATATCTGCAGACCCCATTGAGAGGGCAAGCAGAAAATATCTCTAAACTATTATTCACTGTTTAATAAAACTGTGATCCAAATCTCATGTAGGTTTCCAGGGGATATGAGGCTGCCAAATCTTTTTACTTAAGTAAATGATCTTTAAATGCTGGGTCTGTAAATAATCAAAGAGATGCTATATTCTTGTCAGTCACTCAGTGAAACAAATGGCGCATTTTAATTACTATGCATAACATTTTTGTAACAGTAAATTCCCTCACCTCTGCCTACTCTGAGATTTTTCCAATAAGTTCAAATGAAAAATGAGATTTACTACATACTTTATTTTAAAGAAATAAGGGACATCAATCCAATAAACCGTTTATGCTCCATTCCAGATGTGTAGCATTCAAGGCACAATGGGATTGTGTAATGCAATTAAGGGAATTTGATCAAGAGGCCAGACAAACAAGACATTCAGTGGTAATAACTTGATAATGCGGTTCTGCCTCCAAGCTCTGTGAGATTATCTCCCTTTAAGAAGTCAGCTAAATAAGATGGGTATCCCAGGATAACTATCCTAGAAATGCAGTGTTGAGAAGTTCCTGACCTTTCTCGGTCAGGAGAAAAAAAATTAAAATCTCTTATAGAATTTTTTTGGGGTAGGCAGTGTTTGCTCCAGAATCAGAAAGAAAAAAATGAAAACCAAAAACCCACCTATAGTAGTGAAACATTCTTCTGAAGATACCTAAGAGGTATCACTTAGTGTTCACATGTAAGAAGTTGTTCCAATATTTATCCTGTTACCACAGGAAAAGAGCCTGCATCCTAGAATACACCAGATGATGGTAGTATACACAACAGAGTTTCATGAGATTCTGCTGTAATTTGGTTGTAAGTGAACTGACAAAATTTAATATTTACACAAAACAATATTTCTACCTAATGGTCATAAAAATGACCAGTATGTTGTCGGGGCCAAATTCCATTTGAATTGCTCTGACCATTAACTTTTTTGAAGTCATTTGAACTAACAGTGTAGGTAAGGTAGCTGGGATTTGTTGTCTTTATTACCTCAACGACATCATCAATTAGGACTTTGAAGAAGAAAGAGACCATAGCTGTTTTAAACTCCCATGGGCAGAAATAAAAGGCATTATTTATTGTAGGAGACACTAATGGCTTTTCATAGGCCAATTAATCTTTTTTATGGAAGGATAACACTGAAGACAAACTTCTGACAAGACCTAAACATAATGTAATTCCTGAAGGCCATTCAAAATGGTTCTTAAGACTTGAAGAGACAGTAAACAAAGTAAAATACACTAAAACATGTGTCAAGTGTTTGTACAGCAAAAGCATGATACATAACAAGTTATTCCTTATGGTAGAAATTGGTCTATTGAAATGGATGACAAACTAAAAAGAAAACAAGATTAGGAGGGTACAAAGAGAACTGAATAAATCTCATTCCAGGATGAGGTCTGTGCCTTTAACCAGAAAGTAACCAGCAAGTTGGTTTTTTTCAGGAAATGTAAGGGTTCATCTGGATGGTTGTGCCCAGCTGTTTGCCATACTGCTGGGAACATACAGATCAACAGGGAGCAATTGAGAGGGGAAAAAGAGCACGAAAAGAGGTTTTGAAACAATTAACTGATGGAAAAGGTCAAAAGAATCGAGTTTTTTTCATCCAGGAAACAGCATTTAGCATAAGCATTTTCCAGTAGAAAAGAGTTTGTAAAAGAACAGTGATCAATTTATTCTCCTTGATCACAGGAACTGGACAAATAGAAATAGATATTTGATTCTAGTAAAGGAAATTTCAAATTAAATACTGTGAAGGTATTAGAGGTTTTTTAGGATCAGCTCATGAGAACGCCTACTGAGAATGGTATTTTGTGAGTTTTTCTGAGTAACAGGGTGAACAGATACTTTTTAACATCTTCTCTTTTTATTTTTTAATTTACTATGGTACTATGTAATAAAAACTCCTATTGACCCTATGTTATATATAAGAACATGCTGAAAAGCATGAAATTGAAATTTTAAAAATGCAAGCACCTGTACATTTCTGCAGATAACCCTCTCTTTAATTCAGGAAAGTGCCTGGGGTCTCATTAATGTCTATCTTAATTAAAAGTTTCTGTGGAAAAAATTAACCACTTCCCTACTGATTCGTCTTATTTCAATGAAACTGAATTTTTCTTTCAACTGGTATTTCAAGTAGTCTGTTCTTTTTGTGTTCATATTTTTCATCATGTCTTCAATTGTATTTTTGAATATTTGGTTCTCAACCTTACTTAGAGGAATGACAACTATATTATATGATAAATTCATTCAAAACTCTTTAAAAAATTAATTTTCACAGTTCTATATTAGGAGTAAGGCTACAACATTCTCAGTTTTCTTGAGAAGACATGCAACTTTGTCTAACATAGAAAATCATTTAGAAGCTGTAAAAAAAGCTGTTTGATTGAGGGTATGATCATAGAGTGAATCGGATTGGAAGGGACCTTAAAGATCATGTAAAATCTTCTGACCTCATGTTTGTTGAATTCACTTACTATAAATATTTTATAAATATTTTTCATCATCCATAATTCTTATAGGCTGTTATGTCCCAAACATGCTAAAGGCATGTCCAGTTGTGTGAAGCTGATGACATATTCTACATTAATCTTGTCGTTTTAGAATCTTTTACATGATATAGTGAATCTTTTTTGTATATATATTTCTGGATGGAAGAAGTTTAAGGGAGAGGTAATGTTCTGCTTAAAACAAAAGTTTACTGCCTATGCTGGAAGACTTGAAATACTGACAACTAGTCAGTATTTACTGCAAGCTACTCTATTACCCTCTAGGCAGTAATCTCAGTGGTTTTGTGTAAAATTTCTTATACTAAATTCAGTGTTACAATGTTGTATTTTAATTAATAATTTTAAAAGGAGATTTTTCATTTCACAGTAACAAATTTATTTCTTTTTATGATTCTTTTTCATTGAGAATGTGCATTTGTTTAGTGGGATTAATTTTCATTATGATAAAATTGTGAACATAGAGGCATTTGTGCTTGAGGATATTTAAAAAATACTAATAAAAATAATTTTGATTTTGACCCACACTTAAGTTTTCTATACTGTTATAAAACTGCTTCTTCATACTTTAAAATAATCAGTCTGTTTATTATTGTGTAGCTGATAGGCGACCTTAGTAAATTTTGTATTTGCTAAAAGTTCATGCACCTTTGCTGTAGGAGAAATTCAGAGGAATAATACTGCATTGTCAGAGCAAACTGAGCTTTGCAGCTGAAAGTTCCTCCTATGGCTGGGGTGGGAATGTGGAAGAAACCGAGGTCTCATAAATCCCTGTGCTCAGGTGGGGAGCACAGACGCGCTGCAGACACGAGCATGCAAGAGATGCACACTTCTCTTCACAGCAGAATCTCTCACTGACTCACACCCACCACTGCAATGAGTTCTTAGTGGTTTTGTTTTCTTCAAAACTAATACTCTTTTTGAAGCAAGGATTGAAAATTCACAGCTCAGGACGATGCTTGTAGTCTCCTTGTATAATTCAATCCTGAAGTGTGAGGGACTGTATGAAAGCTGCAGAATATTTGGGCAAGGGAGCAAGGCTGTGTAATGAGCTCCCAAAGGAAACCTACACTCATTCAGGCAGCAAGGGCTCAGTTAAAGAATATTTGCATTAGGGAAATGTTTTCATACCTATCAGTGACCAGGAAGATGGGGGGAAATGCTAAAAACATGAAGCTGAATCTCAGTTCCCAGAACTGATGCTCTTCCGTCATGCACAACATCACATTTAACGCTAATGAATTTCTTTCTCCATAGCATGAAAAATCTCTTTCAGTTTCTATATTTCCTTGTAGTTCTGCACCATAGAAAGCAGAGTACCAATGAAGTTCTGTGTACAGGACCAGAAAGGAGGATCTGTTTTCATCGGTCAGGGACAGTTTACATAGTTTTAATAGTTTTGTCTTTATTTGTTAATTTATTTTTACTTTGTCTTCACCTGCTGATTTTAAGTTAACACAACTTCTCTGAGTCAATTTCAGTATTAAAATCAAAGTTTTTACAGGGAAATTATCTGCTCAACTATGGGCATTTTAGTAGAACTGGAACAGTATTCATATCAGCTCAAGCAATTTGTAATAAAGACAGCAGTGATCCCTGGACAGACCAACACTGGGAAAAACAGTAATATATTCTTTAGTTAATACTTCTACTCTGTTTCCAGTATGTATTTAAAATTCCATCATGGATTTGAGATAGGGGGATTTTAAATTTTTAGGGAAAATAATTTAGATAAAGTGCCAAATTTTTGCATGTTTGTTGGAAGCTTGTTTGGCCTGCTTCATTTTAAGAAATCACAATACGCTAATCTTGCAACTGCAGGTATTATCCTGGGATTCTTGATTAAAACAGCCTGTCTTCGTTTCTCTGGCTCTTCAACTTCTAATCCCAAAGAGAAATGAAGGGAGGAGATGGATTGAAAAGCTACACAAGTCTTTTTCAGTTCAGCTGTGTGAGGACACTAGAGTCAGGTCTGTCCTTACTTTGTCCTCATTTGCTTGCACATCTGTTTTGACCTTTCTGAGACAAAAAGGATTTCTTTTGTGGTAAGTTTATGGCCACTGAAGTGGGTAAAAGAAAACTCTTTAAAAGGCAATGGACTGTTGCTATTTTAGACAGGTCCCAATCAGCATCCCTTTCTCTCTTCCTTTTGACAGTGCTTGCATTGTCTGTCATATCAACGAAGGCTGGCTGAATCAATCTTAACTGTTGCCAAAGAAGGCTGTTGCAAAACAATGTGAAGTCTCCATGAGGACAAACCTAAACAGGCTCTTTCTCAAAGTGGACTAAGCTGAGCTGCACAAAGGAGCTCTTGTGAGAGACAAGTTTTTCTGTATTCTTTAATTCCCAGCTATTGCCCTGCAGTCTGCCTGCATGGCTTGCCCCTGCTGTTTTTACTACCAAAGGTCTGAATCATCTCTATCTGGCTGCCCTGCAAAAGCTTTGTGGATTTATGAAAAGATATGTTTCGATTCCAGCCAAATACACAAACATTAATTACTTCTGCCCACTATTATTAAGCTGCCCTGAGAGTTCTAAGGTGAATTGTTAAAATAACTCCTTTGAGATATCATTCAAATGTACTTGTACATTGAGCAATAGTTAATTAGTCATATTCTTCTAATGGCTCTCATTTGTCCATTTGTTCCAAATTATTTTGGTGTAAAGTTGGATTCTCATAACTTGTTCCTTTTAGATTTTCTAAAAGGAAAGACTATATATTTTTTTATGTGACAGCAACAAACTTTTTGGCATTTCTGAATTCTTCAGGTGTGAGAGAAAAATATTTTTTAGTAAGTATATCTTTGAGGACCAGCTGGCTGTAAATCACTTTGGCAGAAAAGGACCTGAGGGACCTGTGGACAAGACACTGAACAGTGAAGGTTAAAGGTATCCTGTGCTGCACGAGGAGAAATGTTTCTAACAGGTTGAGCAAGGTTAACCTTTTCTTCAGCATCACTGGGACCACATCTGGAGTCCTGTGTCTGATCCTGCAATCCCCAGCACAGGAGAGACTTGAAGCTGCTGGAGAGAGCCCAGTGAAGTGCCCCAAAGATGGTAAGGGCCTGAAATCTCTATGAAGAAAGGCAGAGAAAGCTGGAAGTGTTGTGTCTGCAGAAGAGAAAGTTCAGGAAAGATCCCATAAATGTGTGCAAATCTGAGGGGAGGGTGTAAAGAGGATGGACCAGGCTCTTTTCAGAGGTGCACAGTGACAGGAGCAGAGGCACAAACTGAGGCAGAAGAAGTTCCCTATGAAAATCAGAAAACACTTTTCACTGTGAAGGTGACTGAGCACTGATAAAGATTTCCCAGAGACCAGTGGAGTCTCCCTCCTTGGAGATATTCACAAGCTGTCTGGATATGATCCCAGACAAGTATATCTAGGTGTACAGGCTTGGCTCCAAGGGGTGTTGCACCAGATGACCTCCAGCTTCCTTCCCACCCCAACCATTTTGTTGATCTGCTATATATATTAGAAATGTCACTTGCAAAGGAGTTATGAAGGTTTACACAGGCCATGATGAAAAGCTTCATGCAGAGAAGGAGAAATTATTGTTTTGAGTATCTTGATTATTGCCAATTCAGTTTATATAAATATATATGAGGCTAGATATCTTGTGAAATTTTATTTGAACCAGTAATATGATGAAAACCTTCTCATCACTCTGTTTGTTACAATTCCTGTCTGAAAAAGATGAGCTAGATACCTGAAAAGAGAAAAAAAATATTTTGATTGTAGTTCACTTAGCTTTTAATGATTGACATGATTTGGGCTCAGCTTAGATTTAGAAGGTTGTGTTTTACTCTGAAAGTCACTCTATGGCCTGTCTATGCTTCACAGCATATGAAAACAATAACTTCCCATATGGTAGAACTTTATTTTATAACTATTGTTGACCTTGCTTTCAACTCCCAGTGTTTGCTGCAGGACAATCCCACCACTCTTCACCAAGAGAGCAAGTACTGCAAGTTGGACCTGCTTAGTGCACTGTGGATGTTTCACCTTAGCATGTATAAACTATTTACAGTGTGTTTATACAGAGATTATGGAAGCTCTGTGATACAGACCATTCACACATTATGAGCAGATTCTGATGTATTTCAACTCCAGCAGTTCCTTGGTAGAAACTCTCACTGACATCAACGGGGTTCCTCTCAGTGTGATTAAGTGTGACTCGACATGAAGAAAGGCATTTGGGGCTGACCTTGTGGGTTTTTATGCTGAAGTTAATTTTTTTTTTTTTTTTAATGATAGTGATCTCAGTACAACAACAACTACAGACCATTGAACAAGTACTATAAGTACCACAAGTACAGCAAAGGTAATTTTCTTTCTGAGGCTGCCTTTCTAATATCCCCAGCACAGAATGGTTTCTATTTATTTCAGTGGAAAACATTCCACTGCTTTAACAGATACAGAAAACTCTGTGGGATCAAAATCTTAAGCACATTCACAGACGTATATGTTGAACTTCAATGAAATTTTTACAATTAAATCAATCAATCAATCAATCAATCAATAGCATAATCTAAATTCCCCTCTACATCAGCATCTTAGAAATTTTTTTTCCTTCCTTTCAGATTAAATACTGAACAAAGCAGCAAATGCTTTAACTACATGAGAATTGTTTAATGTTGTATCTTGCCTTCTGAATATTTATTTCATTTATATTTTTGCTGGAAAGTGATTACTATTGATACCTATCACTACAGAATGTCTGTGATGTGCTCCCAGTCTTCAGGGGGATTTGAGGAGGTATATAACCTGGAGGGCTTCCCACTTTAAAGACTGCTCATTTATCATTCTGCTGTCTGGCACAGACAGAGATTTTGCACATTATCCAATTTAAACATCCATTTAGAAGCAATCAAATTTTTATTCCTTGCTAACATCAGCACAGAGACTGTGATGAACTCCAGTAAGATGGCTGAAACTAAGAAGGGGTGTTCAACAGGAGAGAGACAAAAATTTAACTACATACCATTGCAGAAATGATTGTAGCAAATTTTGAACACAAATTTACTGCTTTTTGTTGCCATGACACAAAGTTTATTGTAATGAGTTAAGGATGCCAATATTGCCTTTTAATGCACTTTTGGCAATTAAAAAAAAAAAAAGCAAGGCTATGCACTAGTTCGCCATTTTAATTTGCCAATAGGTATAAAATTTGGCAAGTAAATGTACTATAAAATGAAAAGTAGTCATATTTAAACAAAATTCCACATTGAACTTCTAACCAATGTAGTTTTACCATAAAATTAGAAAAAGTACTGTCCTTCAATGTCAGACTAACATGCTGTCACTTGGTGTAACTAGGCTTTGATGTCAAAATAATAGAGGAAAAAGGAAATATTGTCACGGTCATACTTAGATTATTGTAGGAAGAGAGTTAGAATAACAATTAAATATGTTCTGATTTTCAAACACATAGCACGGTCTTGAAAGGATGTGCTTTATTCTGAAGTAACTTTATGGTAACTACTCTAGAGACATGAAATATAAAAGTGGTTTTTGTATCAGTTTAGGACTTCTTGTTTCAGGTTCTTTAGGGGAATGGTGGGATTTGGACTTTTGTCGTTAATTTCTTGCCATTTAATATGTCAAATAAATTATCAGGAAAGTAATTTGAAAAAAGATGAAAGACACTTTTAGAAGTCATTTAGGAGTCTTGGCATACTTCAACAGATCTAGACAACCAAATTTTAGATTTAATTCCATAAATTGAATTCTCCATGTACCCAAAAGTCAAACTTCATAGAAGTCCTTGTAATGATCTTTTTAATGGAAAGGTATTTTTAAGTACTTTTTCAATTAATCCTGTTCTTTTTATTAAATTCTGTATTTTAAAATTAACACTCACTCCAATTCTGCAGTTACTGGAAAAGCCCTTCAGATTTATTTTATTTCCTCAGTTTAGTCTGTTTTCAGTTTCTGAAGTTCTCTCTAGAGAAACCTGAAACTTTCAGAAGTTTTCTGTTTCATTGAGACAAGCCTGCAGTAACTTACATTCATGTTCAAACACAGACACCATGAGGCACTGCATTTATTAATCACATGGATTTAGAAGGCACTAATCCTAACACACAAAGCCCAAAACAAGTGCAAGTCTCTGCAGGACTGTGGCCACATAGTGATTTTCTATTCATCAGAGCTCAGTATTTTCCTTTTGACAAGTACACCACTCTTGATAACACTTCTGAAACTGAAGAAGATGAGCCTTCTAAGAGACATATCTAAAATAAACTTTTATTTGTTTATGAGAAATTTATACCACGTTGATTATTGAGGAAATGTAAACTGTTATGTGCCATCCCATCTTCCACAAGTATTTCTGGTCAAGGGTAAAGAAATAGAAGAGAGAAATAAATGTGTCCACACAACAGGGAATAGTGAGATGAATGGGAATTCAAGATATTCATGGAGCAGCTCTGAATTCCTCTTGCTCTTTTCTGAAATATCTATAGAGGAAACCTGCAGAGTGATCATCTCAGCTCCCAACTGGAAAGATAGATGCAGTTTTTAAATATCAAACAACAGACTGTATTGTAAAGTTGCTTTTTTTTTTTTTTTTTTTACTTGGTGATTAGTGTTGAACAAGATGATAGAAACTGGGTACTGAAAATGAAGCAAGTTAGTCCCTTTATGAAGATTTTATGTTCTTAATTTCAGGCAGTCAGATGAGAAAATATCTCAACTGGGTGCCTCATTTACCCAGTCTGTGAGTATGTGTAGACACAGATGGCTTTACATGAAAAGTGATCAAAAATTTTTTTCAGAAATGAAAAGTATTGCTAAGTATGACATAATTGGTAAATCCATTTATTAGTCTCTAAGACATTAAAAAAATAAAAATACATAATAAAAACATAAAAATACATGTAAGTATATACTATTTTCTTATAAAATGTATGTTTTTAAATGACACATTGAGTTAACAAAAATAGAAGAACTTGGCAAATTTTGGTATTTTGCAGAACCTGTACTTAATAAAGTTCAGGAGTTTTAACACACTAAAGGTTGGTTTTGTGGGGGGTTTTCTGGTTTGTTTTGATTTTTTAAAATATGCAGTCATAAATGGGAAGAAAAATTGACATACATACACAGAGCAAGACTAGAGCAGCTTCACCTTAAGGGGATACTAGAGTTTCCACAGTTGTGTGAATTGTATGTGTTAATGACATTTTTTAGACAGGGTTATACATTAAGTAATAGTGAACTCTATCTTTTCAGAGTTAAGTGGAATTTAATCACACAACCTTTTGATTTCGTGGGAGTTGAGCACTTAAATTCTATGAAGCTCTGAAAATGTAGGGTTAAAAGGGTCTGGCAAACATAAAAATAAGGAAATTCATAATGATGGGTGACCCCAAAAGACTTGGAATTTGGGTAAGCCATGGACAAGTGTCTAAAAGTTCAGATGTTTATCTGATCCTCTGGAGCTTACAGAGTTGAGCTGCAAAGGCTTGCAGAAGGATGATTACTTTAAAGATTTCTAGCACTTCTGCTTCTGGTCACAACTGAGTGCAAACTCCAAATAGGCCTTCTTTCTTAGTGTATTCTTTTTATTTGCTTTGGAAAAAGTAATTTGAAGGGAAAATATTTTACAATAGTGGTAATCTTTTCTAATTTAATCAGAATTACTTAGGTGAAACTGCAGAAAAATAGACTTGAAGATATAATTTAAAGTCATTAATAAATCCAAGAAAGTGAGAAATAATACAATATTAATACCTTGCGTCCTGTCTTGCCAAAAAGCAGATTTCAGGGTGTTGTGCTGAACAGGGACTTTGGTTGAGCTCTTGAAGGACTAACTTGAGATTAATAATTTTAAATACTTCATTTATTGACCTGAACACAGTGGGTAGAAGTTTTGTAGTGAAAATTATTCATGTCGAACTGGTATTACTGGCATGATGAAGGATGAAAGAAGAAAATTTCACTGTGATGTAAAATAATAGATTGAGAAGGAAGATATATCCACAAATCTAGTGTGCTATTTAACTAAAGACAAGGCAGAAACAAGTGACAATTAAGCATATGGATAAATATAGGAAGGAAATGAGAAAAATGTCCTTAAGCATCAGAAAAACAGGACAGTGTAACAACTCTTCAGGAACAGTAGAGGCAAGAAATACAACTGCTTTCAGGATGGGTCCAGAATAAATATTACAAGGAATTGTCAATGATGATTACTTGTGATTAGAAATGGGAATCAATGATCCAGAAAATGGAGTTACTTGCTATACTTTTTTTAAAAAAGTCCTGTTAATTTATATAACACACAGAGATGTTTTAATATTTGAAAACTGTTACTAGTGTTGCAGAGATAAAGTGAAGCATTAAAAGTAGACAATTAGACAAATAATTAAACACACTGACCCTGTCTCCCTGATATTTGTCATAGCAAAAAAAGAAAATGTAACTGACATTAGCTATAATATGTCACTGTATTGAAAATTCATTAATAATTTAATAATATAAAAATACAGACTGCCTCATCTACATGTCCTCTGCTTTTCTCATTTGATAATTGCTAAAATTCTTCTGTTGTCCTCTGGGAACTTGATTTGCCTCCTCAGAGCTCCAGTCCTAGGAAATGCAGAACACAGACATAATCTAGGAGAGCATTTAAATTCAATTTTTAAAATATGAATTAATCCCCAGAAACCACACTGAGTCTGGCACAAAGCCTGTGCATTAGACCTGTACAATACCTGGCACTTCCCTGGCATGGGGAAATTCAGGTTGTGATCTTTCTGTGTTTGACTTTTTTTTCCCAAACACATATATTTCCCAGCACTTTTCAACATAGGAACTGAGGATTGGCATGAAAGACACCCCAAAGTCAGTTTCAGGCATGATAAATATCCTTTATGTGAATATTTGTGTCTGTTATGTGATGCTAAATTTTCTCACTTTGCTATTTGAATAAGCTATTTTTAAAGGCATGCTATCAAACATTATGTTATTAAGATTATATATAATGCCATATATTATAGTATAGTAGTATAATATTAGTATTATATATGTTATAGTATTGTTACATGCTTGAAGAAAAACATAAGGAGTCAACAGTTACAAAAAGTACTAAAATTCTTCCTGCATTAATTAGCGCTATAGCTTAAAAAAAGATACACAAGAGAAAACAGAATTGCAGTAATTTCATGATTATAAGCCGCACCATTTTGACTAAAATTTTGGTCCCAACCGGGAAGTGTGGCTTACACTGAGTAGCAGCCAATATATAAACAAAGTTCGGAAATTTCCCAACCCGGAAGTGCGAGCCGCGGGCCGAGCCGATCTCACGAATTGAGCACCTGCCAGTATAACCCGTGATCGTGCGATTGTTACAAATTGGCTACTCTGTTGTGTGGCGGGGGAAGACGGGGGCTCCGTCCCACCGGCACTGTGTGGGGAGCGTAGCTCATGAATTGAGTACCTGCCAGTAAAATCCGCTATCATGTGATTGTTACAAATTCATTATTTTGTTGTGCAAGCATCCTCGCTGTGAACGAAAGTGCGGCTTACTATCCGGTGTGGCTTATATACGGACAAAGAACGTAATGTTGTTGACACCCGGAAGTGCGGCTTACAATCAGGTGCGGCTTATAATCGTGATATTACTGTAATATCTTCTCAGTATTTAGTGCTTTGAATCTGCAACATCAATAGAGAAAAGAACAATATATGATTAAAAGTGGAACAGTCTCTTTTTTCCTGCATATCTTACGTTTCCCTTGGGATAAAACTGCTCTGTCAGCTTTCACAACACTCTGAATTTGATATAATAGTGCTCTTTCAAAAGCAAAAATTATTCATATTGTCTGTGGATGTCATAACTTTATGATATCAAATATTACTTTAATTCTTAAGGTAGATCCAGATAATTACACCTATCTTTATTTGTTTATAATGTAATTTTAAGAAATTAATCCTCCTTTATGCTCTTAGATGGGAAGCAGAATGTCACAGGAGTAAATCATACCTGTAGAGATGTCAAGTTCTTGAAAATAAGACTTCTTTAACAATAGCATCTCTTTCTCTCATTTATTTTGGACTTTGTGCATTGCCTCTAAAATGTATTAGAGTGACCTCAAATGTCAAGGTCTTTTAGATTTTAACCTTAAGGGACTGCATTACTAGAGATAATTTTGGCAGAGAGAATGGTAGTGTCTTTTAGAGAGCATGACTGAAAGCCTGAGGTAAGAAAAATTAATCTAGTAGAATATTGCTTATTTGTATTTATTGTCTTGTGCTTCATGCTGCTATCTTTCAGTGAGCTGGAATAGTATGCAGAATGGAAAACAGGATGGAAAAAGTACTATTGAAGTAGAAAATTTATATTTAAAAAGACAAATTGGAATATTTTCCTGATTATTTGCAGAATATAAGTTTTCCGGAAATAGTTCAAGCATCTGATCATTTATGTTAAATTATAACTGAGTATTATACCACAGCTGCATTGCTGACGCACAGAACATTACTTAGATTTTTGACTGCATCCCTCTCCACAACAAGAAGTGTCTGTGGTTAAAGTTTAAAGCTTTAAAAAAGTTTATTTTGATGAGAATTATAGAGTAATATTTATTTAACATTTTAATTGATTCATAAAAGTAGTCATTCATGTACAGATGAACACTGAAAATAGTATATCTTCATTAGAGACAAAATAATATGTAACTTCTAATGCACAGCTTCTGATAGAAAGTAAATATCATTTTATCACT
This sequence comes from Catharus ustulatus, assembly GCF_009819885.2. Taxonomy (NCBI): domain Eukaryota; kingdom Metazoa; phylum Chordata; class Aves; order Passeriformes; family Turdidae; genus Catharus; species Catharus ustulatus. The sequence continues at coordinate 143,425,416 of NC_046221.1, read as the reverse complement.
AATTATATCATAAATATATATTTTTTAAAGTAATACAACTTAGTTTAGAGCCACTAAGACTAGATATCTTAACTAAGAATTTAATTTATAGGCTAAATGTCAAGAAAAATATTCTGTTTAGAGAAATACTGTGATTCAATTATTTTTTTAGATGATAATTTATTATTGCTATTAGTATAATTGCTGTTAGTCCTTTTATCCGTTTTTAACTCTTGTGGGAGAAATACAATTATTTTCCATGTGAGTTAGGAATACAGTTACAGTAATTTCATGATTATAAGCTGCACCATTTTGACTAAAATTTTGGTCTGAACCCAGAAGTGCAGCTTACAATCAGGTGCGGCTTATATATGGACAAAGAACAAAAAGTTGCTGTTTTAGTTTGGAGGACAGGTGTCTGCTAAGAAAGGCAGGAGCTTCTCTTTGAAATGGTGAATGTAAACGCCCTCCCTCCAAATTATTATAATTTTGAAATCAAGGAGTTCTCAGGCAAAGATACGGAAATTAGGAATAACAGTTCTTTTCTAGGGAAATTAAAATAGAAATACAGTACTACAAAGAAACAAACCCCAAACCCTGACAAAGTCAGAGTACAGCCTGACACCCCATCAAGCAGGGTGTTGGTAGCAGCTCGATTAAATGGTGGTTGCAGTCCTCCTGCAGTGACAGATGTGGCTCAGTTGGAGCAGTGCTCCTGTAGAAGGTGCAGTTTCCCTCTAAAGGTCCCGTGGTGATGCAGAGAAATCCGGTTTTCCGCTGGAGTCCAGTGGAGAAAGGGGCTCCCTTAGTGTCCCAAAACCTCTGTTTTTATCTTGGTAAGAAATATTGGGCTCTTCCCCCTGGCTGGAGCAACTTCCAATGGGATGCAGTAATTTTATCAGTCACCCAGTGGTACTCAATGGGCCATTAGCAGAAAATGACTGGCTGGAGGAAGGATGGGGTGTGAAAAGATAAAGAACAATGTCCCACCTGGTTTCAATGGATGGCCCGTTAGCAGAATATCTGCCGTTGAGATAAGGATCACTGTCCCCACCCTCAATAGATGGTGATAGAATAGATACCTTTTATCACACTCTGTATTGTAACGTGTGGCTTATAATCAGGTGCGGCTTATACATGGACAAAGAACAAAAAGTTGCCAACACCCGTAAGTGTGCCTTATAATCAGGTGTGGCTTATAATTGTGAAATTACTGTATTTTCCATCTGAGTAAGGAATGGGTGAAACACCATGCAGATTACAATATTTGTTTAAAATTAGAACTGGTTTTTTTTCCAGCAACAAATAGAACAATCATAATAAAATGTACGTGGGTCTCCTTTTACTCCTCTTCTCTCTATATATGGCCTCATTTATATGACTTACAGTAGGAAGATTGAATACTGTGAGGTTACCTGAAAATTTTAATACTTGCTGATACTGAGCAAGTATTAGAAAACTCAAAAGAAAAACTCTCTTTCCTTCATCAGTGTTTTAAGGGTCAGACGAGCCTCACAAATACAAGCTCTACCTCTGGGACACTTTTTGCATTTCACTTGTGAATAACCTGCACAAGAGACTATGGAATGTAGTCTTTGGTAGCTGACAGAACCCAAGTGAATAGAGTTCATTTTTGAGGCTGTCAGAAAAATGTCTTCTCCATATGGGCTTTACATTCTGGAAGATGAGAACGTAGAATCTCTTGGCAATCTTTTGCTGCATTTGTGCCAGACATACAGTATTTATGTTAAATTGATGTTTATATGTTTTAGTACAGGAAGATTCCTTCCTTAGTATCACAGTACTCTGTCTCAGACAACAATCAAGAGAGGTTTAAACACATGATTAAATTCATGCATTTTTGCCCACTCACAATGAATTAATTGCATAATGTGCTGGGTTATTGCCTCTTAACCTGGAACCTTTACAACTTTGTGGCCTTAAGTATTTTATACAGCTACAGTGGTTCTATCAAAGTATTTCAATTTTACAAGAAAAAAAAAAGCAACAAACCGAAAATTGAACTTGGAAATCCCAAGAAAAAGGGTTTTTTTTGTGTGATGACTAATGACTATCTTATGTATCAGAAAGTTGTATAAAATTAATCTCAAGATGATACAATATAATATTTTATTCAGGTTATTCCCTTGTAAACTGAAACAATGGATTGGAAGACAAAAGTTTTCTGCCCCCATGGATGTTTTTTATTTTTATTTTTTTCTGCATTCAACACCTTAATTTAAAAAAATTCTTTCAATGGTTAGTGAAAAAATATTAATTTACTCAGAATATATGCTTTTTCATCAAATGTAGAATGTTTGTTATCTCTTTAATTCTGTTTGAAAAAACAATTGAAAAAACAATGTACTCTGGACTTCAGACAAGATTCTATCAAATACTATCAAAAGTGATGTAATTTAACAAAATATTTCAGTTTTGGCAAAACAACATATTTTAGGAAAACACATTTTGTCATGTTCGCCCACCAACTTTACTGGTGAAAAACATCTGTTTAAAAATTATTTCTGGAAATATCATATCCTTTCAAAGGACTTGGGATTTTTCTTCAGTTTTGTGTGCACTGCCCCTCCATTTGCAGCTAAAAGAATGCAGAAATAAATAGGTTATGTTACAAAGAAGGCCCTTGTTGTGGTATATCAGTCTTGGAGCACGAAGTGCTGGAATTATTGTGAGATGGACAATTATCAAGATTTCCAGCTTAATTTGCAAGCCCAAGAGGGAATCTCATTGTTTAGATATGCCATTTAAGGTTTGTCCAAAGCCAACCTTGGGTCACTTAAGAGTTCAGGAGAAAACTTCTGTTACATGAGCAATTATTGTTGTACTCCTGCAATCTTATCTTCTACACAGAGACTTAGCTAGAGTGCTCGAAGATTAAAAATTAAAAAATCAAATGATAACATTTTTAGCATGGTTGTACACAGTCTGTACAAAAACCCCTGTGAGCCTACAGGACAGAAAGGGGCTAAGACTTGCTGCTGCATGACAGATAAACAAAATCACTCATTACAAAAGCCTAGCTGTTAATTTGCTTTCAGAAGTGTCTGTACAACGCCTGATATATCCTCCTATTTATGCAGATACTTCTTTTTTAATGTTGCATACTTTAGGGCAGTGTGGCTGACCCTTTAAGGCAGAAAGTAGGCATCAGTGAAATACACTTTATCTTTTGGGAAATGTGGAGGGTGATTAGGAAATACCTCTGGAATGGCTTATATTTTGATCAGGTGCATTTGCAGACACATCTCTTATCCTTCCCCAAAATTACAGAAGGATTTACAAGTCTTACTGTGAAAGTGGTGTCAAAGACATCTCTAAGTCACGAAAGACATTCTTCAGAGCTTCAATCCATATGTTGAGAGCTTTCTTGGCAGGCAGCTCTCATCACAACAAGGTGTTCAAAGAGAGGGATTTTCTCTGAACTGGCAAGCTGTAATGACGCTTCACAGGCATCCTATGAATTAAAGTGTGCTGGGATTTAAAGGAAACTGCATTGCCTTTCTATGTTACTGGCAAATTTAGGGATTGAAATACAATATAAATGCCCACAGAGGAGACTTTTGTACACTACAGTGAATATAATAAGTTTTTGAATGAACTCAAGCCTACTAAAAAGAAGACATTATTTTAACCTACCTGTTTGCTTTCTATTTCATCATGGTGTCATGCTGTTCATAAATAGAACATGTATACAACACATTTTTTGTTGTTCTTACTGCTACTGGTATGTCAGGAGAAATGTGAGCACTAGAACTGGATTATTCAGAGTATATGTTCAACTATGTGCTTTCTTGTGGTGTTGGGCATAGGAGGGGAAACATCTGTGAGATTTATACTGGGAATTGTCACAGTGATCCACATCATCATAGGATGATCCAAAATGCAGGAATGCTGCTGTTGTCTGATCCTGATCAGATTTTGAAAGTGTTGGAAAAAAACTAGTTTTATCTGGGTGAAAGAAGAGTATCTGGGTAAAACAGAGTACATTGTAGTTTTAGCAGTTGATTTTGTCCTAAGCCCTCACAGATCTCCATCCTACAAGAATGCTGAGACGAAAAAGTAAAAGATACTCAGAAGTCATGCTAGGCAGAAGTCAGGATGAATAATGAATGTCCTCAAGGAGTCAGAATTATCCAGGTTTAATATTACCCTTGGGTTATTGCAACCCAGGACAAAATGAAGAGCACACGGCACTGCCATTCCCAGCACAGTGGTTGAGGGTATTTGCACTGTTGGCAAGGAAATGGGGTTGGCCTGCCAGCAGGAAACAGATCCAAATTTGGATGAGGGCTACAAAAACATGTCAGTAATTGGAGGTGAAGAGAAGTAACAGATGCCTTGAGTTATTGCACTACTCCCCAGACTTTTCAAGACAAATTTGCATAATTCAGGACCACTGTATTTCACCACCCACAGCTCTTGCATATGTTCAAAAGATTTTGCTTCAGCTTTTAAGATTAGTCCCTGATACATCAACTTTATATGATACATACATGGAGAATTTTACTGACATATTTCATCCCATCGAATTTGGGGTTGTTTCTCAGTCATCTGATGTTTAGCAGAAATAATTTTGTTTTAATTTTGGTGATCTAGTGGTATAAGGGAAAAAAATGATGTTGAGAGAGTGCCAGCTAATAACAGTTTAATTTTTACATCCATTTTAATCTTGATTTCTTACATTAGACATATACACGGAAGTACGGCAGAGATAGGGTAGGATTCATAGAAACTTTTTAAATCTTAAAGATTATATAATTTGGAAGATTTTTGGAATTCTTCTGAATTCTGAGGGAATTATTTTCTGGTAGTTTTAGAAATGCTTTTGATATTTTAACACCTAAAGCTGTATAAAACAGATAATTGATTAACTGTAGATTAAAGAAGGTTTTTGATAGAAATGTTGGAAAGGTTATATGTAATTATTTTTAATTGTCAGTACAAATCAGTTTTTAATAGAGTTTTTCAGTTACATGCTACCATTTAATTTACTTAGGTTGCATTTAGACTAACATTTTCTAGGTGGAACAGACCACAATTTATTCTTTACAGATGACAATCATGGAGGTAGTCCAATTATTCAAAGGTACATTTTTATATAATTTGCACAGTAAGATTTCTTATCTTGCCCCTCTCAAAACAATCTTTTTCCCTCTGCTGGCATGTCATGACAAAATGTTCATCAAAGCAAAAATGTTTTACAGTAAAATACCATGTCTTGTTCCAATGAAGAAAAACCAAATCTCTGTACAGAGGTGAAGCTGTGTCTCTTTAGCTCAATTGTTGATGGAAAAGTCTTGGAAAGGATGAGTTTATCAGAAAATAGTTAGAAAAAGGTTTTTTTTGTGTTTTTTTTTTATTTAAAAAAGCTCTGCTGTTGAATCCAAAACACGAATAATGTATCAGTTTAAAAAGGTTTCAACATGGTTAAGTCTTTAAGTCCAACTTTTTTTTCTGGAAAGATAAAAGTTTAAAAATGCTAATTTATATAGTAAGGCACTGTTTGCAAATGTTTCTTAGAGGCTTTGTTTTCCTCGAAGTGCAAGGAAAACCATATTCCACAGCCCTGAAGTTTATAATGAAAGGCTTAATATTTTGTCCATCTGTGAAGAATTTACTTAATAAGCATCTGCAAAGAGGATAGTCTCCAAATTCCTTACTTCTTCTTTGAACGTACTGGAATTCCTTACCTTTTTAGTAGATATTTTATTAGCAAGGTAGAAACTAATCAAAGACTTGTATCTCCGTAGAGAATAATTCATCAGATGGGCAAAAACTGACATGAAGAAAAAGAGTACTGTTCAAACCCCACAGCTGCTCTGTTGCTAAAGAGCACTGACACATTTTTCCCTACTTTTCCCCTAAAAACTGCATGACCAACATATATAGATACACTTCTACAATACTTGCTGTAATTATGTGGTGCTAAGATATGCACTGTAATTATAGTGTTATGGTAAATCCCTCTCACGCATAACGTGCAAGGAAGGTTTTCTACAGCTTTTTGAATTTCTATGCTGATTAACCTATTAGGATTCATTTTTTTCCTTTGTAAACTGCAGTTTAAATTTTTAAGACTACATGCATCCTGCACTGACAGGTAAATTCCAGTCAGCAGTTTTTCACATCACTGAGAAAATCCTAAAACTTATGCTGCTTTGCTATTCTGCTACTTATGCTACTTTTCCTGTAAAATTCCTTGATGTGTTCCATTGGAGGTCATTGCTCTTTTCCATAGCTCCTTGCCTTCATTCAACATTCTTTTTTAATAGTTTTAATCTTAGTTTAGGGGTTTTATATTTATTTTCATTCCGAGTAGTCTGTTTACTTAAAGTAAGGGGAGAAGTAGAATCCTGTTTTCAGCTTTAAAAACTAAAAGAAACCTACAGGTCCAGCGGAGGTCTAAAGTCACACAAACTATTGTACAAAGGACTTTGTCCCAGTTGGGGAATCTGTTTTCTGCATTCTTAGTTTTCACCACACCTGTAAGCTGAATTTTTGGTGTTACTACCAGATACAGTATCTGTCTATCAATCACTGTTTGCTTTTGTTAATTAAAAGCAGATGGCAAGTGCTTAAAAAAAAAAAAAAAGAAAAAAAGGAGCATGTGGTTGTTGAAGAGGAAAGGAAAAAATTGCATCTTGAACAAGTTACATCAAAATCATGGTTTTTTGGGAAATAGTTCTATTTACTAAGTGTTAATGCAATCTCTGTGTCCACAGAACATGTCAGCTTTGTATAAAAAAAGGCCAAAAAATATACTTGTGGTTGAAAATGAAAAGACTTCATTAAGTCAACTGATTTGATTTTTTTTTTTTTTTTTTTTTTTTTTTTTTTTTTTTTTTTTTTTCCCTTTGGATTAACCCTGAACTGATCTCTGTAAGACAAATCAGCCCAGGCTGACTTAACAGAGTCTACCTGTACCAGGTCAGGCCTCCTGGTCAAATAAGATCTATCACATTCTCTGTTTGCTCTGCTGCCTGTAGAGTGCAACTCGGGCTTGTGGTGCATTTGGCTGATAATCTCTGCTCTTTCAGATATTAGGGAATTTTCTGCAACAATTTTCAGAAGACGTTGGACACAATCAGAATAAAATACTCAGATTGCAACTTCTTTACTCCTTCCTTACTTCACTCCTGATCCAAAGTCTGGATGAGGAGAGACAATTCCTGTAACTGCAGTGGCAGTGCTTCTACAAGCAAACATGCAGGTTCCTCAGTGCATTGTGAAAAGCATATTTTCATATAAAAATAACACTCTCCCAGCAGCCAGACTAGGAATCAAATTAGACTTGTCTCTGCTCAAAGATGGACTCTGCATCAACATCCAAATGCGAAATTACTTTGCTCAAACTAGGTTCTTAACCATGCAGCTCAAATATTTTCTCAACTTCCAGATCACACTTGCCTCTTTTCTGCTAGGCTTTAAGCTTGAAATGCCTTTGGAAGCAACTGGAAATTCTGGTTTTCAGTTGGCATCAGAGCTGAGTCATCCACATTTTAAAGTCTACCCTCATGAGATTCTTCAAGCTTTGAAATTAAAGTATTTCAGGCTGTTTGTATGAGGGTTGATAGTTACCTAAAACCTTTACTTACTTGCTTCTCTTACCTCAGTGAAAGCTCTAAAAACATGGCAATTGATCTTATGCAAATTTTACTGCATGAGCAACGTCAGTTTAGTTATAAAAATTTTTTTTCAAGAGGGGATTTTAAGATTTATTTTGGTACTGTATTCTTGTGTTATCCTGGTTTAAAATAAAAGTCTATAACAATAATCTATTCTGTAGGAAACCAGTAAACTTTTCTAGGAATGTCATTGTCATATTACACCTTTTTAAGGTGCAAGTATGTTAATATAAGCTGAAAAAGAAAAGATTGTGAAGATTAGAGAACAGGATAGAATTTCAGGAATGAGAGGGAGGTAGGAAGAACAATCTCTTTGCCTCATTTTGTATTATTCCTGAGTGAAATTTGAAAATGTGCTGGTATCACTTAAACAGCCCTAAAGGGACAAGAAAAAGTCTTAAATGAACATGGTCATGCAATAGATGAGCTTAATGTTGGAGTCACATTTTACATGTGATTAGTGAGCCTGGGACATTGTAACTTCTTTTATCTTCTGCCTAATGCAGAAAATATATATGAAGATATATTGAAAAAAAATACAGAAGATGATCTCCTTTGAGAATAGTATCTCCTACTGGAAGTGTCAGCCACCTAGAAAAAATCAGGTATTTAATTTATATAAATTATTGTCCCTACAGTAGTTCTTGTAGGGCAAAATATAAAGCAAGTGGGGAGGAGGGGTGGGGAAATCATCAGTTTACCTTTGTCTGTGCATTACTTTGAGCACATAAGAAATACAAATGATCCTACCTGCTGCTCGACTTGCTAATTCCAATTCAAAAGAGCCAAGTATCCATTTTGTTTCTCTTGTGCACATTCACACAGGCATAGCACCAATACACACATAGGAACTTTATTTGCCTGCTAGTTGTACTTTTTAGTGAAATAAGTTTTCCAGATTGAAAAATTTCTCTTCTTCTCTCAGTGTGGGAAAACTCAAAAATCCCTTTAAAAACACTTTTGAAATGCTGGCAGCCATGGATTTAAGCCAGAATAGTCATCTGGGCTTTATTTTTCTTTGAAGGGGGCAAAGATGTGTGCAAATTGCTGCACTGCCTCTTCTCATGCAGGCAGAGTCCCACAGAGGACTCAGCAGTATCTGAATTGTCTTGCTGACCCTTACCCTCAATAACGCTGTGACTGCAGCACTTAATATCGATTACTTTCCAAAGAGGGAGTGGGAGTACAGCTGGATTTTTGAAGCAAACTCTTTTTTCCCCCAAGATCTTGATAGAGATACCAGTGAACTTTCTGGGAAGAAGTACCTTGGCTCTGACAGCAAGTGCTCAAGATGAGGGCAGAGTTTTCCCCTGTTCAGGCTGGCTCTGCACCAAACTATCACAGTTTGGACCCTGTGTCTGAAGCCACCACCCATTCACAGACAAGAACACTGGGATCAGTGGTTTTTGTCTTTCTCCCTGATGCTATTGCAAGTTTCTTGGGTTCTTCTCAGTGGAAAGTGCAAAGCATTTATGAAACCTCAGTGTTTTGTGGGATGAGAAATGTATTTCCTCCCTTATTGAAGGTTGAAGGTTTTCGAGTTACTTCCTAAAGTACATCTTAAGGAATTGTGTACTCTGAGGCTTGGGTTTGAAGCCATGCATATATTGTTTCAGGGAACTGGTGCCACAGGTCTCTTTTAAGTTGTTTGGTCATTGTGGAGTGTATGACAATGTAACAAAATGTTAAATGGTAGCTTGAAAAATATTTAGATATAAACTACAAGTAAAAATACTTGAAAACAAACAGTTGTGATTTATGTCCCATGTGATATATATTTCCTGTGTGAATATAGGATATGAGACAATCCTCTGTTAGATGTACAGAATTCAAAGATTGGATCTGAGTAAAAAAAGATTAAAAAAAAAAGGTTCTTTAAGCTGTCCTTTAACTACATGGGGAAAAAATACCTACTTCTCTTCCAAGATGAATCTCATACTTCAGTGCATGCCCTAGAGAAATACATACTCAACATTTCATATCCAAGTCTTCCAATTCCAAACTGTGCAGGAGTTAAAAAGGTATCTTTTATAAAAAGGCTGACTAGATTTTGTTCATGTGGAAGGCAATTAGTCAAAAAGCTAGTTTTCCAGTTTCTCAAAACCCATGTGTTGAGGTGCTTGTGAATAACACTTTTTCTCCTTGTAAAAATCCTGTAAACTTAAGTCACTCAGGGCCATCAGGGAAGAACATTTCTGCAGATAATATGATTTCACACCACATTAATCCATGTAAAACAGATTTTTCCTTAGAAATTGCACTTCTGTATATACTTGGTCGCTTCCAAGAGTTGACCAGGAAGAGTCAAGTGTTCTGTAGAGGCACAAAAGGTAAGGAAATGTATTATTAATCTTAGGCTGCCATATGGTAGCCTTGCAGGCCTACTGGAAATAAAATATAAGGCTTAAAAAAAAAGTGGCATGGTCTCTTATCTCCAAGTACAAGTTAAATGCTTTATGGACTATATAGACATGACCTGTGCTTGAAGACTTCGAGACTTATCTCTTACAAGGAAGAAAAACAGCAAGTATTTTTATCACTTTTGTGGAAACATGAAACAGCGGAACTATGTGAAAGCCATAGACACTGGGAAAGTGTATATGAAAACATGCTTCTTAATACAGATTTATGTTAAACTGAGCATTAATTCTATTATTTTAGGTGACATTCAGGGTTTTTTTTCCACTTTCAGGGAAAATTGGTGTAGGTTTTATTGCTGTTTTTTCTAGAATGTCACTGTTCAAATATATTGTTTTCAGCAAACCAAGCTTATAAAAATGAATATTTATTTCTGGAAGATTAAAATGCTTTTTTCTACTGAGTGTTCTTTTCACACTGTTAGATGATCACTGTTTTAGTCCTCTTACTACTGTTCTCAACCCAAACACCCTCTTGCAAAGGAAAACACTTTCTCTTCAATTATTTGATGGAGAGATGCATTTGTGTAATTCTGCTTCCTTGAGGCCCATGGCTCAAGGCAGCACAGAACTCTGTAAGACTGAGGAAGATGAACTAAGGTCCCAACTCCTGATTTCTGGCTAAGATTGAAAGTGGATGTTTTTAGGAATAAATTAATTTCACGACCATAAAGCACACCGGACTATAAGGCGCACCCCCTGGGAGTCGGCAAATTTCACAACTTTGTAGATCATATAAGGCGCACCGGACTATAAGGTGCACTTTTTTTTGCAGTGAAGATCCGTGCCACATGCAACAAAGTAATGAATTAGTAATGGAATCCCACAATCGTGGAGTTTACTGACAGGTGCTCAATTTGCAAACATTTTTCACAGATTGGTGTAGCCTTTAAACTCAGTCCCAAGCGCCCTCCATTTTTGCGGGGCCTGGCACTCCCACCCGCCCCCAGCTGGTGAGGCAGGGCTCGGGGCGGCTGCGGCTCACAGCTGCTGCAGTTCAGGGTGGCCACGGCTCACACCTTGGGGCTGCTGCAGCTCGGGGTGGCTCGGGACCATCCGCAGCTTGGGGCGGTGAGGTGCTGCCTGCTCCCTCTCTCCCTGTGCGGCTGGCGCTGGCCAGGGGCTAGGCGGTCCCACTCAGCCCATGTGGCCGCCGGGGGCTGGGAGCCGGGGCTGGGCGGTCTCTCTCAGCCTGCATGGCCGCCACTGGCTGGGGGTTGGTCACTCCTGCCCCTCCTCACGGCTCGGTGCTCCCGTGGCACTGCTCGGCTCACGGCTCGCACTTTTTTTTGCAGCGAGGAGCTGAGCCGCGTGCAACAAAGTAACGAATTACTGGTAGTTTGCAAACATTTTTCACAGACTGGTGTAGCCTTTAAACGCAGCCCTAGGTGCCCTCCCCATGCCGCGGGCCCCCACACTCCTGCCCACCCCTGGCACCAGCTGGCATGGCTGCCACCACACGGCTATGGGTCCCAGCTTCCCCTGCCTTGTGGCCTCAGCTGCCGTGGGCCCGGGCACTCCCACTTGGCGCTGGCTGGCGCAGTTTGGTTTGCGGCTCGGCCGCCACGGCCGCTGGCAGCTCCTTCCCCCCACACCCGGGCTGCGGCCACCGGCGGTTCCTCGTTCTTCCCGCACCCGGGCCACGGCTGGCACCACTCGGTGGCTCCTCATTCCCCTCGTGCCCAGCGCTGCCCAGCGGTTCCTCGTTCCCCCTGTGCCTGGTGCTACCCAGCAGCTCCTCGTTCCCCCCGCACCGGAGCCGGGGTTGGGGGCAGCTCCCTCCCTCCCCGCGCGGCTCCTGCCAGCTGCGGCTGGCTGCTCCCGCCGCCGCTCGTGACTCAGCACTCCCGTGGCACCGCCCCCCCATTGCGGCTCACACTGCCGGGTTTGCGAATTTCGCAACTTTGTCCATTATATGAGGCGCACCAGACTATAAGGTGCACTTCTGGGTTGGGGGAAAATTTTAGTCAAAAGGTTGCGCCTTATAGTCGCGAAATTACTGTAAATTGCTCACAGCAGAGTTGTTGGAGAACAGTCAGAGCCATGCTGGATTATTGAGAGGTGGCTCATAGATGTGGATCTGTTGGACACTTGGGCTCCTGAATGGGTGAGCAAACCCCTGAGGCGTGCAGTGTTGGGTGGGCTGGGCTCAAATCCCCTCCAGGATTTCACTGCTCAGTGGGAGCTGTTGTGGGAGGCAGTGGCTGTGATCCTTGTCAGCAGCACAGAGGTACCTGCCAAATTCACAGCACTGTTCACTCCACTGGGCTGCAGGCAATCCTATGTTTTTTATCAGGCTAACACACACACACCCTGCTGGTGGTGACACAATGTCTTCAGCACTTTGGAAGTTTGATGTAGTTTGCAATGCACATGGCTTTTTATGAGAGGAGATCTTTGATTATTTTCCATTGCCCATGAACTGAGGCATACCCACACTTCTGACTATAATTATGCCTTTGGTAAGAGCTGTTCACTCCTGGCAAGATCTGCCTAGGCAGGAGTAAGTGCATTTTGCTGACTGTAGACTGTGCAGGATTTAATAGAAAAGGTGAGTCCACAATATTCCATAGCTCACATTATTTTAGCACTTGTCAAATGCTTCCAGATTTACTCTGAAGTAAACGTTATTCCTGTTGTAAGTTATTTCCCGTACTTATGGCATTTCAGAGTGATTTATCCATATTGGGGAGAATGGGAGGCTTGGAACTTGACAGGTCAATCTGTAGCATCTGTATTAGCATTATGTAGGAAAAGCAAATTTCTGACACTAGCCACACACATTTTATCAGAATTTTGGGAAGCCATCTCCAAAGGGCTGATACTGCTTCTCAGGAGACAGTGGTGGTAAAATAACTGCCCTTCATTTAATGTGAACTTCAAGCAGCAGATGAGCTTTTTTTTTCAGGAAAAGGTTATGGAAATAAGCAGTTACCACTCAGAGGAGACAAATAATATTCAAGGTGGATTAAATCTTGTCAGTGAGTAGTGAAGAGGACCTTCAGAATGTGCAACAGGAAAACAGAGGATACTCAATCAGGACACAGAATGTCTTCTGATGCCAGGCTCTGCCTCTTCAAGCTCAGCAGGAAGGAGAATAAAATAAGCAGCAGATGAAATGTGACAGCAAGACACTTTTTTCTCTCTCTTCTTCCCAAAATGTGGTCTTTGACAAAAAATCAAAGAACGCAGCATTATTCTTTTGTAGGTTGTACATAACTTTTTTTTTTTTCTTTTAGGTTCTTTGATGCATTGTCTTTGTCATTGATGCGGCAAACAAAGCTAAATCTGTTGAAATTCTTACTCCACTAACCTATCAGTCATTTAAATTGCTTTTTGATCTCATCTTAGTCCTGACTCTGACTCCATTTTGTGTGTATGCATGCACATGCTTGAGCACAGGTGGGAACCAAGAAAACCAGCCCTGACATCCTCTTTACCTGGGCTTAGAGCAAGGGGTTGAGAGCATGGCCTGAGAACAGGACTGCTTTAGCCCAGCACAAGCATTTTAGACTTTACAAGATGTGTGTACAGAAGAAAACCCTAAAGCATCACATTACTGCAGCTCTCAGCACTTAATTCTTCTGCACTCTTTTCACTCATCTGTTCCAGTCACCTTTGCCTGAAATTCAACTCTTTCTACTATATATATCCCAGGCACTTTATTTCTAACATTTGAAATATGTGTTGTTCAGGATATTAAAAATAAATATTATGTTAGAAAATGTAAAGATTTCCAATATCTCATTGCAAACCTCAGTCATTTTTGGCTATGTATGATGTGGATGATTGATTATATTTGCCTACACTAAGTCAGAAATCAACAAATATTAAGTAAGGAGCACCTGAAATGTAGTTATTTTTAATTTTTTTTAATCTAAATGATTAACTTAAATATTTAAAAACAAATATTTGTTGCTTTTACATAAGATGCTGAAAGGTCATTTTGAAAATTTTTGTAAGCATGAACTTTTAATGAAAAAGAGTGGCAGATGTTTGTTGCATAAGGCAGAAATAATGTCATCAGTGATGGATATAAAATGATATGGTAAATGAGATACCGACATCAATTGATAGAGATAAAACCCACCAAACTTTGTTCAGCTTTTAAAACCCCCTTCTAACTTCAATCCAATAAGGTACTTTGGAGAACCTTTGCTGAAATGATGGACTTGCCTATAATTCAGTTGACTTTATTATGCGAAAAACATGCAGATGAGTAAACTGATAATTTTTACTTATAACCCATAGAAGTAAATCTGACATAAAAATGGTGAAAAGTGTAACATTAAAAACTATCTATGGAATGGGAGAATGATGGAGGCTGTGGCTGTGGGCGTTTGAGTCAAGGCAGACTTGGCTCCATGGCACGATCACTAGGAAGGATTTTGCCCAGACCCACATTCTGCTGTGAAAGTCACAGCTGCTCAAGAGTTGAGACCACAGGGCAATAACAGTATCTTCTGGTGTAGAAATACTGATGTTCTTTCCTTAAGGACAGAGGTGCAGGGAGAGGGGAAGGAAGAAGTTGCTGTTAGTGGGAGACTGCAGTGAGATTTCCAGGGCTGAACTGAAGCCTAAGCAGACACAAAAATGTGTAAATGTGGCCTGAGTTAAAGGGTGAAGTTGTAGTCTTATTGTTCTACCCAGTCATGTTTAAAGCCTTCAATCTGGCATGTCTTTGACTCCTTTGCAGAATAACATACCTCCCTGTGAGAAGGTTTTGAGCTGCTTAGAGTAAATCATCCATTTTTCATTTCATCTTCTGACTCCCTAATCAGTTCCTTTTTCACTGTCCACACCCTTACTTGTCAATTGTGTATGGACTGCCATGGGGCCTCATCCCTATTTGTTCCCTTTCCAAGATAAATAAATTTAGACCTAGTATTTTAACTCATATGTGAGTCAGGTTTAGTTTAGTTTTCAGCAGCTTTAGTTGCCATAAAGTTCCAGATGACTTGCTGTTTACAGAAGGCCTGTCCCATCTTTGGTAGCTATTCACAGCTACCATACAAAAACTGCTTTTTCTTTTAGTCATTCACTCAACTTCAGAAACACTGCATAATATTTTCTAGGATCATGTCTTTGTTGCTGTCAAAATACTAATATCCTGCAATAATTTTCCTAGATTTCTTACTTCTCCTATACAACATGAAATTAATAATTTTTCCCCTGGGATTTACAGTTCTTCAAAGAAAAAAATTCCTGCTCCTATTCCATCACTTTCCATCTAGTCCTGATGCCTTTTCCAGTTCAATGGTGTCTCAGAATTTCATCCACAGTCCCTATACTACAGCTTCCTGATGGACACATCCCATAAGGCCAATTGTCAATCATCTTGCATGCTGTGACATTACTTCTGTATTATAATCCTTTATTTGCTTCTTTAGCCAGTTATAAATCTACATTTATATCTCTATAAATTCATATTGGTTTGGAAAAATATGTCAAGCTAGATATTTCAACATAGACTATCAAATGTTTTATTGAAATTTAATTCTAAAACACTACATATCATTCTGTGAACTTTTAATATCTGATAATCGGTTTATGGGAGGAAGGGTCCTTTCTCTTAATAGCTGATTATTTCTTATCCATCCTCCTTTATATTTTTTCTCTCTGAAGCATATATTATTTTATTCCTTTTTAATTTAGTAGTTGATAAGAACTGTTATTCTTTCCTGTTGTAAGTCAGTGTACTTACTTTTCTCAGTATTTTTGAAACCTACATAAATTGCAGTATCACTTGAAAATGAAGTTGATAGCTCAGTTTGTTTATTTACTATTTGCCTTTTGAAAACAACATAGACAATAAATCAGCAATAAATTATCTCACAAAATAATATGAGAGTTGTGTATATATTCATACTCAGCAATACTTTATTAAAAGAGGGCCCCTTGCAGATGGGAGGGAGAAGGGAAGGACATAGTGGCTGTGCCTGGTGATGCAAAGGAGACAAGATCCACGAGCTTGTATTATCCCATTTGCTCCATCCACACCATGCTGAGATTATCCTCAGAACACTGTAGCCAGAGTTAAAGATCTCTGAGATATGATGTAGTGGCAGATTGAGGTATCTAAATATCTTGTGTTCTTAGAATAGACATTGGGTCTATGTCTCAGGATCTTTGCAACATGACTGATTAAATGGTGTCAGTATGTCCAAAATATGCTTCTTTCATTACAGCTCTCTGCAAAGATTTATACAGATTGAAAAAGGCCTGAAGACAAGAAAGCAAGGACAGAAAAGAATAAGTGAAAAATATAGAATTATTCAGGAGTGTAGCTGTTCATTTAATTTAGTCAATTAACTTTATCAATTTATGGCTTGTACTAGAAAAAAACTAAAAATAGCTCTTTAAGTTTTTAACAGATTGAGATACACTTGGCAGAACTGCCCATTTTGAAAACACAAAATCTCATTATATTCACTCATGAAAGTGTTTAATATTTCAATACAAAAAAAAACCCAAAAAAACAGATCCAACAAAAAAACCACCAAAAAACGCAAAACCACCAACGTTGAAGCATAGGAAGGAAAAGAGAATGGAACATAGTGGAAAATCTTCTGCTCTGAGTTTTTTAA
The DNA here is from genome assembly GCF_009819885.2 of Catharus ustulatus. Taxonomy (NCBI): domain Eukaryota; kingdom Metazoa; phylum Chordata; class Aves; order Passeriformes; family Turdidae; genus Catharus; species Catharus ustulatus. The sequence goes on along the minus strand of NC_046221.1, from coordinate 143,408,787 downwards.
ACCCAGACCTGGACTAGGAGCTGGTTGTGACAGATAGCCAGTTGCCGCCACTTAGAGCTGCCACAGTGAAGTGTATTAGGGTGACTGCAGAGACAATGAATGAATCCCTGCAAGCAAACAGTGCCAATGCAGCCATCCCAAATCAGTTCAGCATTTCAGAGACAGTCTGTGTGAAGAACACATGCCTTCCTGAGAGAAGATAATGATGGAAAACAATGGCCATTTAAGGGCCTACAACTCTATGTATACCTTTAAACATGTGGAGTCCTGCCTACCATATCTTTGTAGGAGTTAATTGAAAGTTGCAATGATAACTTTTTCACATTTCCAATCTTCTTCCAGACTGGAATCAAACTTGGATAATAAAACAATAGTAGTTTATATTGGATAAAGGAAGTTGGACATGAATAACACCATAGTGAAAAAAAAAAAATAGTAGAGCTATATTGCATGCAAAGATATCTGGAGGACAAAGACTGTTTTTCAGTGAATTTAAAGGTTTAAAAATTTGATTATATTTTGGAAAAAATACTCCAAACCTTTGGAAAAATTTTCAAAGCAAAATTATGGTGAAATTTGAGTTTTTGAGTCAAAAGCATAAATGGTTTTGTATGAGAGTTTTTCTCTTTCTTGCGATCTGGGATAGATATTTTACTGTCTGAATTGGAGTAAGAATTTGAAGCTCTTTCTTTGACATCCCAACATCTGAACTAATGCAATGTGAGGATTAATCTTAATATTTCTTCTATATGCTGCCTGGAATAGACAGAAGGGCTTGCATGTTCAAAAGTGTTATTGAAATAGATACATTTCTGGAAGACATTTGCTTCAACAAAATTTCACTTCTTCAAAAACATTTGTTTGGCTTTAATCATTGTGTCTTTTTCTCTTCTACTACTGTGGTTATCTGCCATTTACCAGGAAATGTAAGGACTTAAATGTTCAAATGCCATTACAATGCTGTGGGAGCTAATTATCTAACTCTTTCAGAGTTTTGAAAATGTCAGATATCCTTTCTTTACCAATAGAGTTTCTAGAGTGTCCTCTATCTGACAGTTTATTAATAAAGAATTAATTCAAAAAGTATTCATTCATAAAGAATTCATTTATAGTACCTAATTTCTGCAGGCTGCCATGTAATTTCACCAATTCCTGTTGAGTATTGCTCAAGTACCTTTTAAACTGACAGGCTTGGAGCATCAACCACCCCTCTTGGAAGCCTGTTTCAGTGTTTTGCCACCCTTTTGGTAAAATAATACTTCCTAATGTCCAGTCTGAACCTCCTCTGATGCAGTTTTAAACCATTCCCATGCATCCTGTCACTGAATCCCATGGAGAAGAGATCAGTACCTCCCTCCCTGCCTCCCTAAGTGGTTTATGTTGCAAAGGAAGGTTATCTTCATCACAGATATGACAGAAAGCTGTTTTTTTCTGAAACAAGAGGGCTATTGACATCACAAAAGGAAAAGGAGAGGGTAATATAAAAAAGAATAATCCAATGGGCATGTTTCTCCCAAGAGCAATACATATATTTGGTGCTATTTACCTTGTCCCAGGTACGTTCTGAATCAAGGAAAGAAAGGTCACTTCTGAGATGTGGGAACATTTGTTCAAAGTCTCTAAAAGGTCTGCACTTTATTAGGACTGTCCATGGAAGAGTAAAGAGCAACATTTGAAAACCAGTGGTAAAGACTTTGACTTGGCCCATTAAATAGCAGAAGCACAGCACTTATCCCAAGGGTGGCAAGTCTAGACTGACTTTGGTCTCTGGTCTGTCTAGTGGCTTTCTGAAGAACAAGAAAGAACTGTATTCACCTCTTCTAGTCCAAAGAGAGGTTTGTCTTGGTTCAAGAATTTCATGAAATAAAATTTGGAAGAAAACACGTGCTTTTGTCACTTGAAACAGAAATGTCTTAGGTTCTTGTAAGGTTGCTTTATAGGCTTTCCTTACACACAGTTAGAATCACATAACACAATGTGACACAATCTTTCAAACTGTACCTGTGCTTCTGAAAGCTCTCCAATATGCTGTGCATGATGTACAGTGCGACCTCTGAACCCACAACCTTATATAGAAACAGCTCAGAGAGAACTACAAGAAACATAATGAATCCTCTTGTATGAGAGGTTGTGACCAGCATTTTTTGAAGTCCTAGTGGGAGTTATTTTTCAGATGGGAGTAGCTGTATGGTTTGTCCCCACAGAGTGACAAAAAAAAAACCCCTTTTATTCCCTTTATTGATATTAGTGATATCAGAAGAGTTGTTAACATTAAGGTTAAAATTTTGTTTCCATTATAAATCTCGTTTGTAGAGGTTTTCACATCTGGCTTATTTCAAATTACATCAAGCTTGAAGAAATTTGGTGTCTAAACTGTCAGCATGAGTGTGATTTTTTTAAAGCAAAAATGTTTAAATCCATTAAAATATTAGAGCTATGGAGTGGGAAAGTAGAGCATGTGCTCCCATGGGATCAATGAGAGTTTTGCCTTTGACTTCAATGGAAACAGGAAGTGGGCTATAATGCATAATCAGTCTGAGAATTCCCCAGTCCCATGCCATGCCCCAAACCTTAGCTAACATTTAAAAGAGGATTCTGATGTGCATAGGTGATGTGTCTTTTCCCTTTGCCAACCTTTTAAGGATATTTTTGTGGTGTTTTAACCTGAATTCACATCTGGTCACAGAGTCAGTACACCTCTACTGAAATAACACAGTTAGAACAATGGCAAACAAGCCTCTCAGAAATCTCCAGTGCCCTCAGTGTGAGAGACTGGTATTTTCTTTCGTGTCCCCTGAAATGTGAAGTCACAGAGTGAGAGAAACTAGAGATGAAAAGTTGAGTATTGGGTTGCATGTTACTCTCCCCTGCCAGTCTAAAATTTTTCCCTGCAGCTTGCAATCTAGTTTTAAATGACCTGAGTATTAAGGGGCATCTCCATCTTTTCTCAGGAGTATTTACCAGTTTAACAGGCCTTGCTTTAGGAAACATATCCAGATAGCTACTAGATACTCCCTGAACTCAGTCTAAGGGTAACCTCTCTGACCACACAAAATAATCATGTTGTCTTTGACTCCTCCCCCTTTCACTTCTTGCAGACAATGAGGTCTATTACTTCCCACCTCCTTCTTTCCTTTACCTAGTTATTCACATAGAGGTCTTTTCATATTGCCCTTTACTATTGTATTTTTTTTTTTTTTACCATGGAAGTATTTTATTTTAAGCAACTATAGATAGTACAGGTATTTCAAAATGTGTGTGTGTGTGCTGCAGGTTGCAGTACAGCAGAAATACAGGTTGCAGTACAGTCTCTTTCTAAAATTGATAATATTTCACAGCCCACAAGTAGTTGTCTTCTGTTTTCTATTTGCTCTTGCACAAGCACTGGCTGTAAAACTTACTGTCCAAAAATATTCCTGGCAGCTGAAATAACATCCAGCTTTCCCTGTATTTGGGAATGTTGAATTATATCATTTAGGGTACATCATGCAGTATCTGATACATGCTACCTGAAATAATGCAGCTCAAACAACAAGAGAACTTTGTACTGACTTTCATCTTTAGCATAAGATAGCTCAACTGATTATAAGATTATAAGATAAAATAATTTACCAGAAACATGTGGTTTTGAGTAAGCTTGTTGCTCATGATAGCGTACTGCTGCTCTTAATAATAAATCTTAAAAATAAATGCCCATGACGTACATCCCAGCTCATCCATTCCCAGACTGTGAAACATTCAGCTGTGTATCTGAGAGTCAGCGAAGACTGGTAGCAAACAAAATGCAGTAAAGTGAACAATCCAAATTTATGTAATCCACGGGGAATTTGTTGGATATTTCCTGCATTGCAGAACAGACTATTTCACTTGGAAGTCACTTATAGTGATGATCTAGTTCAAGCGCCTGAACAATTCAGGGCTGACCAATGTTAAAGCTTCTTAGTAAGGACATTGTCCAAATACCTCTTAAATACTGAGAGGCTTGGGGCATCACCTCTCTGTGAAATCTACTCAGGTGTTTGAGCACCCTCATGGTAAAGAAATGTGTCCTAGTGTCCAGTCTGAAACCCTCCTTGTGCAGTTTTGAACCATTTCCATACTTCTTGTCACAGGATTCCAGGGAGAAGAGATCAGCAAGAGATCAGAGTGAGCTGGGTGAAGACAGGACTCCACCACGATCAATGAAATTTCTCCCCTGATGTCAATGAAATTAAGATTTCAATATTTCAGCACAAAATCTTTATTTAGCTGTTACTGTGAAAGATAAAAATGGATCCAAAGTGCCTAAGCTTATTTACAGTAAAGTCAACTGCAGAACACAAAATGAGTATAAAAGAACAGTTCCAAAAAATTTCCTCAAGAGCAGTACAGAAAATAGACAATAATTTAGACTTGTTTGTAGTTATTCCCATTCATACTGAACTGATTGGCAGCTCAGATATTATTCTGTGAACATCTTTATTTCCACAGCTCTGGTCCAAACTTATTTGTTCTTCCAGCCCTCAGCATTCCAGGCCTGTCACCAGTAAAGAGAGTAAAGGAATATTAAATTAAACTGGGAACTATGCATTTATCAGCTTTGCCTCTGTCGTGAAGAGGCCAGATCTGGCACCTCTGTAAGCCTCCTCTTTTTATGTTGTGAAGGCTGAAGTGGCCCATATTACACACAGCCAAATTCTCAGTCTTTTAGTTACTTTTAAACTAAGTTTTAACAGGACTGTCAAGCACCACATGCAGTATGTCAGTTAACACTGTAGAGTAAAATTGACAAAGAGCACTTTATGTACCTTCAGAGCAAGTATATCTTTACCAACACTTTTGAGCTATTTTAGGTTTGTAAGCTGCAAGTATCTCCTGCCCTCAGATTTGATAACAGGAGAACCAAGACTAGAGATGAGTAGCACCTGGCAATTAATAATCTGGCTAGGCTGCAGTCTTTAATAAGCAGAATGATAAGAGTTTAAATTGTCCTGACTGTGGCAATCCCTTCTCCAAATACTAAGAAGTATTTGTATCACAGTCACAGGCTGGTTTGCCCCTCTCCTTATTTATATGTAAAGATCTCTCAGAAGCATGTGAAAAATCAGAGAAGAGTTAATCCAGAGATAAAATACATAAAAGTAACAGAATTCTTTGTGTCAATTGCCAAAAATGAAATTTCTCCCATAATTTTGTGGAAGCAAATGGCTTTCAAAAAGCTTTAATTGTTTATTTCTACATCACTTTCTTCTCATCATGTCCCAGAACAGCTAAACCTCTGCATATGCTGTGGTTAGTTTTAAGAACCAGTCACTGAAATGAAAGTGAAATGAGAAAAGGACATTGTAAGAATTTCCTAGCTTGTCTTGTAGTGTTTCCATTTAATAACATCTGCTAGTCATAAATCATGAAAGAAACCCCTACCAGCCTGGAATACCAGTACATGTTCGAAAGCAAGAGTCTTTCACCTCTTGCAGGTAGGTGAATACTTTGATCTTAAAGTAATAAAAGCAGAATATTTGTCTCTTCCTGACTGATTTGCAGCGCAGTCTGCCCTCAGTGTTCCTGTTCCTGGGGTCTGTCAGGTGGCCCACCCTGACTGTGGCCACACTGACCAGCAAATCTGCACCACGTCCACGCTCAGCCTACAGCACCTCCTGTACCAAACCTGTAAATGCGGTATCTGAGCCACTTAATTAGCTGCCTTTCTTCATTTTCTTCTGTCTTCAAAGTATCAGGTTTAAAAACACGAAGGAGATTACAGTAATTTCACGAATACAAGCCGCACCAATTTGACCAAAATTTTGGTGGAAACCCGGAAGTGCGGCCAATATTCCGGGGCGGCTAATACATTAACAAAATTCTAAAAGCTGCCAACACAGAAGTGAGAGCCCGCGGCAGCCCCAAGCCAAGCTGGAGCCCGGCCGGCCCCGGCAGAGGTGGGAAAGCCTGGCAGAGGCGGGGCCAGCAGTGTGGGGGGCGGGCGGCAGAGCCTGAGCCAGCAGGGCGGGGCAGGGGGGCAGCAGAGCCCGGGCCAGCACGGCGGGGGAGCCCGGGAGAACTGGGGCTAGCAGTGCAGGGGAGCATGGCAGAAGCAGGAAGGCCGGCGGGTGGGGCTGCCTGGCAGCGGGGGAAGCCCAGCAGAATCAGGGCCAGCAGCGTGGGGGAGCCCGGCGGTGCGGGGGCCTGCAGTGCCGGCCAGGGCGAGGAAACGCGGCGGCGGTGCAGACGGGAGGGGGCGGCCGGCGAGCCCGGCGGCGGCGGCGGCAGCCCGCCGGCAGGGCTAGCAAACGCGGCGCGGGGTGGCCGGCGAGCCCGGCGGCGGCGGCGGCAGCCCTGCCGGCTGGGCGAGCAAACGCGGCGCGGGGTGGGCGGCGAGCCCGGCGGCGGCAGTGGCTGGCCGGGCGAGCGAACGTGGTGCGGGGCGGGCGGCGAGCCCGGCGGTGGCGGTGGCAGCCCGCTGGCCGGGTGAGCGAACGCGGCAGTGGGGCGGTGCTGACGGGAGAGGGGGGCCAGTGAGCCCGGCGGCGCCGGCAGCACCACCCGGCCAGCCCCGCCGAGCCGTGGCGCTGAGCTGGGCCACCCGGCCCCGTCGGCAACCATGAGCGGGCCGAGCCTGCCTGGCCCCGCCCCGAGCCAGTAAACCCCGCTATGCCGCGATCCTGTTACTAATTGGCCAATTTGTGAAAGCTGCGCAGGGATTCTCACGACGAACGAAAGTGCGGCTAATATTCGGGGTGCGTCTTATCTATTGACAAAGACAGCAACATTGTCGAGGCACCGGAAGTGCGGCTTATAATCCGTGCAGCTTGTATTCGTGAAACTACTGTAATTTTCTCATGTTCAGGTTTGGTTGTTTATTAAATCTTATCTAAAGTCAGAGAGTTCTGCAACCCTTCTTGCTACCAGCTAAAAGCGAGCAAGATGGAGGTGAATCTAGCTCATTACAAGCTTTTTTAAAGCCAAACAGTCCAATAGAGAATTAACACCTATTTTATTTGTACTTTTGACCCAATAACCAAACTCCTGTGACCTGCAGTGCAGCACTAACTGTGCAACCAGAAACTGCTACCTGAAACCACAAAGAAGAAGGAAGAAGACAGAAGGAAACAACACCCCAAATCCTCCACCTTGTCCCATACCTATTACTATATTCTAAAAACCCCAATTTTTAAACCCTTCACCGTGTGAAATCACACACTCCTATTTTAACTACCCACCTGTGACTTTAACTCCATCACTCAAATTTGGAAGCCTTCTCCTAGGCCTCAGGTCAAAAGCAGTGTTCTCCAGGGGGTCAGTGCCAGAAAGAACAGAAAACTCAGAACTCCCAGGTTTCTGGGTTCCAACCTGATCTGTGCTCACCTTGCTCCAGCTGCAGACAGGCAGCTGCTGCCAGCTCTGGGCCATTGCCCAGCTGGGCTGGGACTTCCCAATTGCTTTCCACACTATGCAAAAAAAAAAAAAAAATTGCTCTTTTTTGAGCAGCACATGGCAAAGTTCTGCCCATCACCTTTTGTCTGTGGCTGAGCGACTTGCCTTGGCACACAGATCTATTAAGTAGAATATTATTTTGTTTCACTCCCCAGCATGGTGATTCTAGCAGATCTTTATAAATATAGATATAGATATATATAGATAGATAGATATAGATATAGATTAGGTATAGATATAGATATAGATATAGATATAGATATAGATATAGATATAGATAGATATAGGGATATAGATATAGATAGATGGATAGATATAGATATAGATATATAGATGAAGAATGTGAGAGTTGTGAATTTTAGAGCTTGTTATAACCTTACAGAGACCCTAATAATTTATTATATAATAGATTCAGATGCAGACAGGCAAGATGGCATATCACTTCAAAAACAACCTTAGACTTTGGGGCATCATCAGGAAAAAAGTGCAGGAAAGGTTATAAAACATGAAAGAGAAGTCAGGTCCATGAAAATCAAGTTATGACAAAAAAAGATGAATAAATACAGACAAAGTGACTTGAATTTCCATGGTAGCCTCCTGGAAATTTTTCCTGAAATCTTTTTTTCAACCAATGCACTAAGTTTCTCATTAATTTTACTTCGTTTTGATACATAAGTTTGGGAGGAGAACAATTACAATTCTGTGACAAACATAGCAGAAGTAGAGAAACCAGTTCCAGTGTCCCATACAGGCAGGTTACATAACAGCAGCTCAGGCAGGGCTGGTTTCCAGCTGCCCCTCCATAATTTGCACCCCTGGGCTGCTGTGTGGGCTTATCCCATCTTGGGTACAAAACAGCCAGGCTGCAGCATGGGCTGTGGGGCAGCAAGGGGACTGCAGGGACTGAGTCCTGCAGCCTGGGACTGTCCCACCCCCAGGAGAAGCAGGGTAGCCTGGGGACACAGGGACCAGCCTTGTCAGTCTCAGCCCTGACAATCAGGCACCTCTCTGGGTACAGGGGCAGGTGAAAGCTGGAACAACACCAGCCCACATTTACAGGTCAATATGAAAACCTTGTATTTGTCTGTCTTGAACTTCATGTATTTTCTGTTGGCCTAGTCCTCAAGTTCTCAACAGAGTCTGAATTGAAGCTATACTGATTGGCATATCGTTTTGTTGCCTTATTTCAATAAAATCCACAACATTGCTGAGGATATATTTTGACTCCTCATCCCAAAGATGAAGATACTGAACAACATCGGCACAGGCATTGACTTGTGGGGTACAGCACTCCTGACCAGCCACAATGTGGATGTCAAATTGCTTCTTCTGAGTACAATAGTTTCAGCCAGTTTTCAACACCTCCAACAGTGTATCTAGCTATTCAACTTAACTATTCAACTTCCATTTGAGAATGCTATGGGAGGTGGTGTCAAAGGCCATATTGAAGTTGTGATACATGTGATACATGTGATACATGCATGTACATACCACAAAGAGATGCCTTCAGTCTGTTTTCACACCTGGTCACTTCATCACAGAAGGTTATCAAGCTGATCAAACATGATTTGTCCCTGATGGTTTGGCACTAACTGGTCTTAATCACTTTGCCATCTATGTTGACATTGAATTACTAAGGGCTTGTTCTATAATCTCTCCAGGAACAGAGGCAAAGCTGACAGACACAGTCATCCCAAATTCAGTCTCTGGTGTGTCCTAGGACAGGAGTAACTATACCCTTTTCCCAGTTATTAATAATATTGCAATGAATAATGAATTTCATCAATAATTCAGAACAGACTAAATATCACATCAACTAACCAATTCAGCATCTGGGTGAATCCTACTCCTTTTGGGCTGACTGGATCCAAATCATATGATACTATTATTAAAACCTTTGAGTCTCAGAGATTGATATCAGCCAGGCCAAAGCACTGAATGCTTTCATTTCGAATGGATGTACCTGTCCTCACCATTTGGAAACACATTTAGGGTTCATTGAGTTTTATTTAAAAGTCACTGACACCACTAGGCTTTTTTATTAATTCTTGAACTAAAATTCCATTCTGATAGTTGTTTTGTTTCAGCATTTTCTATAAGACTATCCCTGTTGTTTACTATTTGTCTATATAATTTCCTTCCTCTGAAATTTCATTTGTTGAAGAAGTCTCTAGAACAGCTGAAATTTTTGTAATATAAGAGATGCATTTTTAAGACACCTGTAGCCTTGGAAGAAAACCCTAGATTGGTTTTCAGAAGAACATAAAGTTCTCATTGCTAGTATCCAAAAATGCTAATTAGTCTAAGACATTAAAATTCCTAAGCATGATGATCAAATTCCTGTTTTTATTAGAAGTTTGATTGAGCAAAGTTCTGTTTAAAAACTGTGACTTCCCATAAGAGAAATAGTTACAGTAATTGCACGACTATAAGGTGCACCAGATTATAAGGCGCACTTCCAGGTGTTGGTAAATTTCCAAACTTTTTGCCCATATATAAGGTGCACTGGACTATAAGGCGCACTTTTTTTTTGCAGGCTGCAGCCCCGCCTGTACCTGGCTGCCGTGGTCCTGCTGGTTCCCCCTGTGGCTCGTGACTTGCACTTACTGGTTGGCAAATTTCCGAACTTTGTCCATATATAAGTTGCACCAGACTATAAGGCGCACTTCCAGGTTTCCATCAAAATTTTAGTCAAAAGGGTGCACCTTATAGTCATGAAATTACTGTACATTAATCAATTGCATACAAAGGGTTTAATTGAAGAGAGGCTGGTTGTTTCTATTGAAATTCTAGTTTTGGTAAAGTTCTAGTCTTCCAAAAGTGTTCCTTAATATTATTCTCCTGCTATTTGGAATGATATAACTGCTGCTTCTTCCCTTCAATAGCTGCATGAGGCACAAAAGAATGTTTTAAAAGAGTTTATTCAGCAAGAAAATCCTAAAAAAAGAGGTTATGCTTGTTTCTCATACTGCAAATAAACTTAAATCAGCCCTTTCACAATCCTATAGACAAATACTTGTGAAATGTTCTGTTGAAGGGAAAAAAAAGGTTTTATTATGTCCTATGGATTGTTTTTCCTTTGAGACTCTGAAATCCATGTCTACCTACATTCTTATAATACAATTTTTTCATTAATTTGCAACTGTTAGCAAACCATACACTGAGGTTTTCAATTCTGCAGGAACCCATATAATAATATGTGATATGTTGCCAAGGGACATTGTAATATTAATAATATTGAATGCAGAGATGGGTCCTGCAAAGTTTTTGGAGACAAAATGGATAGAATTGGTATCATTGACCATGGGGCCACAGGCTGCTGGGTGCTAGTCAGTATGAGCTGTGACCTTGGAACCTCCTATCCTAGCAGCCAAGACTATAATAATATAGAATTCCAGAAGTTTTAAAGTTCCTCTTTGTAGAGGCAGTCTTTCTGTGCTGGCTGCACGAGAAACTTTTCCATTAGTAACACAAAGGTGGCCAATGTCTGGGACTGCTTATGCTCTTTAGCTGTTGGCAAGCAGCAGCTGTCTGGACTTGCCCTGGGCCTGGGGACAATCTCCCAAATACACTTTTACTTGGACCTACCTCTAAGACCGGACAGAAACTCTTCATTCGAATAGGTTTATCAGAGGAATCTTTACCACGAAGATTCTTTTTAGAGCTGTCATTGATGTCCCTACTGAAGGTCACTGGCACAATACAGAACCCTCATGACATCCAGTCCCTGACACTGAGAACACACCTGGGCACTCCTCTTGTATCACAAGCCAGAGCAATATGACCAGTAAGGTCTTTTCTGCATTCCTCCTAGAGCCTACTTGTCTGCAACCAGCCATGCTCCTTTGCTGTCCAAACTGGGCAGTTCATCAGTGAGTAGGAAAAGTTTGGTATTTTTTGCATTCGAGAACAACAGATTGACTGAATCATTTTTAATTACTGCCGAATTGATGGAAGTCTGCAAATAGTCCGACATGTCTTATCACATATCAGAGCCATTGTAGGATCAAATTTCTGTCCATATGAGGGCAGTTAACTTCCAGATGTTAAAGGAGCAACTCAAACTTTCAGTATTATGTTGGGAATTTTTCCAAATTAAAAGTGACCTTTTTTGTGTGTACAGATAGCAGCAAATGATCAGTTGCAGTGAATGTGTGAAGTTGTCTTTAAGTTGGTGAACCTGTGCCAAATTATACTAGTAAAGATTATGGCTGCAGGAGGAGACAGAATAATTTTAAAGCAATCTCCACAGTTATAATTTGTTTGTTTTAAAAAGGAAAGCATCACTTTGTATTTGGTAGGGATCATTTGACATTATTACATTTTAACAGCAATGTTTTTCTCTGTGACAAGCAGAGATAATTGGAACTATCTTAAATATCCAGCTTGAAATGTCTTCTTGTTTTCCTTTTATGGAAAAAAAGAATATTTCAGAAGAGAAATAGATAAACAGCTCTTCTTCTTTATAGGGGCATAGAATGAAATAACCCTGCAAGTAAACTAGTTAGATAATCTTTTAGAGCTTAATGAGAATATGGGATCGACTATTATTTTACAAGCCAAGTAATGTAAAACATATGACTTCCCTAATTAAAAACATAGAGCAATAGAGCTATGACTGGAAAAATTAGAGGTAGAAAATTCAGTAAGCATTTTTGGGGAACCTTAGATGAAAAAACTCTTTTAAGTCACATAAAAATAGTGCTATATATCCTAAAATGTACTTTATATAATATAAATAATGATATGACTATTATAAATGCACTATTATTGATGAATGTCATATTATAAAATATAAAATTGTGATTTTTACTTGATTTTATAAGTAGAGTTTGCAGTTTCTTAAGCACTGCTGTTTTATCCCATTTGTATCTATATTTTTTTCGTACATGCTTCCAAAGCCAGGCATGCCACCAATGGGGTCTTTAAGCCTGAAGATTATCTCTTTATTTGAAAAATAGCACCAAAGATAATCTCTTATCTGCTGGCAGTAGAATTGCACTTTACTTCACTAGACCTAAAACCTGCCTAAGAATACAAGAATGGCCATGCTGGGTCTCATTAAAGCTCCTTGTAGGAGCTTTCTGCCCAAAAGTGGACATCAGGGAAAAAGAAGACACATACAAGCCTCTTGTATAATATTTGCCTCTCAAAATTTTTCAGCCTCTACTTCCACTTCAGGAAATTTTTTGGTTTGTCTATTTTGTTTATTTCTACATGGACAAATTCACTTCACCGTGGAACAGTCAGAGCTCCACAGAGCTAAACATATTTAAAAACCGTATGTCTATTTGATCTTCTGATTACGAATTTTTGAAAGAGTTTGTCAAGACTGTATCTCTGTCATGCCTGCTAAATTCCAGTCATATTGCATCAGATACAGCAAACCTGTCAATATCCCTGACTAGTGTGGTCGATAAACAAGTCACAACTGAAACTTATGTTGTTCTTTGAGCATGGAAGTGGATGATATAACTTGTGGCACAGATAAAAATGTTAATATTTCTAAATTTTTTTACTTATACACATATGTCAGTGTACAGTAACATAAACACAGTCTCAATTGCACCATATCTTCCCTTAGAATTCGTGCATTACAGTTGTGGTGAAAAAGGCAGGTTGTTCACAGTCATGATAAAAAACATCATATCTGAGGAAGGAAAAAAAGAATCCCATACTGTGTTTGTTGTGATTGTTCTTTTCAGGGCATTTCACAGAATAAAACTAAATAAAAACATTGACAATCTCAGGGAGGGGGAGAAAATTATGCTGATATTAGAGCAATTGACACACTTCACAACTAGAAGACAGTTAGAAGACTTAATTTTTTTCATCTTCAACTCTTTTAACCTGCTCCTCTAGTTCCTTTGCACTTCATTTCCATGAGCTGCAGTATTGCTACACTCCAAGGCAGTGTGCAGGGGTGAAGGTGGGTATGGATTGTGTGAGTCTGTAGAACTAACAACATGTCTTGTGGGATTTAAGACTCATAACATCTGCTTAGGGCACTCAGCCTGCAAGAACAGTGAATCTTAAGGCTAGGCAACAGGAAATATGGAACAGTTCCTACACTCTGTTAAAACCTAGTTTCACTTGTGATCCAGAACCTAGAATCCTGAGCATAAAGCTTTGATAGAGGAAGGAGAGAAGAGTTTTTGTGGGGAACCTGGGGAGGGTGGTGACCTGAAGCCAGGCTGGAGCTTGTCCCCACCCTCCTGACTCTTTGGCCTGGGCTGTGCAGATCTGAACTGGCTTGTCAGGCTGGCACAGCCACTACTGCAGAACAGCACCATGGTGCAGGAGTGGCCACTTGTTTAACCCCTGCAGGCTGGATTTGCCCTGTAAGCTGCAACTATAGGTTGGGGCTGTACCCTACAGGTATCAACACTAATTCCAAAATGAAATCAAAAGTGACCAAGAGCAACAAAACTATAGAATCCGTAGACAAAAATGGTCAGTTATTTAAAATTGGTTGGACAGTAGTTCAAACAACAGATGCTTTTTTATTTATGTTAAAGCTGGCTTTAATATTTACAAACTGTTTTGCTCAGACACTCCACTGTCATTTTCACAAGAGCTTTGTAAGATGATAAATTAGAATTCAGTTCTGCAATAGGGCCATTTGCTGAATCCTGGGATATATCAGACATAAAAAGCAAATTTCAAAAACTGTTTCTCATCCAACTGCCTCTGTCATGAAGCAGACCTCATCTGGGTGTCAACTACAAGGAAATATGAAAGTGAAATAAATTACAGATTTATTTTGATCTGCACTAGCTCATTAATGTAAAGGGGAGCTATATGGACAAAAATAAGATAGGATTAAGAAAAGTTGGTCAAAAAAAGAAGGGATCTTAGACAACAAAATCAAGACAGCAAAATTTTTCTCTGAATTCTGGGAAAACTGTTACTTGTATGAGTTTTTTCATTAGCGAATATTCTGGCCTAGTGCCTCTGAATTTTCCTGGACAGTCCCCATATTTATGTTTTTGCTGTCAAAATTATTCAGGACGCTAAAAGGAAGAGGAGGCAGGCATTTACCTTCTTTCATTCCATTTCAGACAGAAGTATTACTAAAATGGTAAACTGTGCCTAACAATGAGCTGCAATACTGCCCACTTTTTTAAAGATCTTCCACTCAGAGTGGTCCCCTGTTTTCCACTGAGATGTTTCCCTATCACATATTAAACTGCTCTAAAAGGCAGAGTAAGTCTGATATGACCTGGTTTTCTCAGTAATATGTAGAAGGACATTTTAAAAAGATTTTAACTTTTAGTTGATATGAAAAATTTCACCTGGATTCTTGGCACATTTCTGTACAAAAATTATATTCAGTTCCTTCTTCAGCTTCTGAAGAAATATTCCATATTTACACTCAGCAGATGTGAGATGAGAATCTGGCCGAGTATGTCAACACATCAGGGAAAAGAAACATCTGGACTCGAAGCTGATCTATAAGATCTTTTTCACAATGCCCAAGAAAGTGAGGAAACACTAGTAGCAGACACCCCTAGTCTGCCAAGATTCTGCAAAAAATGATGGAGTATTTATTTCTTGGTGAAAAAGATTATGCAGTGGCTGTAGTGCAAAGTACATATTTTATTATCTAAATATGCATTTTCACATTTAAGGGAAAAAAAAAATGTGAAAACTGGCGTGCTTAATCTTGCAGAGGAACAGATTGCTGTTTTGGCTGACTGCAAATTTGCAAATTTAGCATTACAAATCACATTAAAGGCAAATTCATTATCAGTTGCTTTGTGTACATAAAAACAAGGGCACCCATACTTTGCTGCAGGCATTTTTTACAACTTTTAAACTAGAAACGACCATGGATATGGCCGCATACTTTCATTTTCTAGGTTGCAATTTAGAAATTGCAACTTTTTTCCTTCTTTAAAACAAAACTGGAGACCTGCAGCTCTCTTTTGCAAAAGACAGAACAAACAACAATTTGTCTGAACAAAGCATTTTGTAAAATCAAAGTTGATTGAAATTTTTCACTCAATAATTGCTAAAAGAACATTGAGTTCTTGGAGATGTTCCTTTTACATCACAAGAACTGAATTAGTTGCAATTTGAAGGAGTCAGACTAAAAAAGGAGGCATCTTTGCGAACAAAATGCCGGTAGCAGAATTTTTCCTGAGTCCTGGTGAAATGCTTCATGCTTTGCATGAAATTGCCAGCCTCGCTTGACTAGGAGATTTGTCTAATAACAGCATCACATCCTATTTGGACTTTATGTAACCGAATCAGGGATGATCAAATATATTCTAACAAATTTGGGTTTAGCAGAAAATTGAATTTTATAAGAAGAATTTACATATTGCAATTGTGTTTTTCAGTGGAAAACCTGACCTTTAGCCAAAGTTTCCACACCAAAACCTTTGTTAACAACCCCCAATTCTTCTTTTCAGCTGATAGCTGTCTGAGTTTTAAGTTCTGACAAAAATCTGAAAAAATGTCAGAGATGTATTTTGCTTTTTGTTATGAGACTGACTATATTAAAATAATTCCGTTTCATGCTTTTATCATGTCTCCTCTTATCTACCTCTTTCCTAAAAAACTCCAAACTTTTCAGTCTCCCTTCATAGAAGTTTTTCATGGCCCCAATCTTTCTCAGAATAGTGCATTTCTGCAATATATTGGTGGTGAGGGTATGAGCAGTACAGCACACCTCATCAGCAAGGCAAACCAGCCAATTTCTGAAAATTAGAAAAACTTTTCTTTAGTGCTCTCCAACTTTGCCTCTTGAAGATTTTATCATCTAAGCTTCTCTGTACAACTTCTTTTCCACAGAGGTATCTCCTAAACACCTACATTCATCTCCTGAACTGACATTAATTCAGTAACATGTGCTGCAAGTGATTTTCCTTCAGTGTGTGTTGTTGCACCTGTCAGCACTGAATTGTTCCACATGTCAACATGCTCATTCACAAAGCATGATTAAGACCTAAGGAGAGTCAAGATTTTTGCTTGATCTCAGTTTAATTAACTCCCCCCACAACATTTTAATATGTGGCTGTATGTATTCAGTGTTAAACTACCTTAGTCCGGATGTTTTCTCTGCTGGAATTTCTTGCCTGTCTTTCCAGACTGCAGCCCCTTTATCTGAGCGCTATGCCTCTGTAACACTCTCAATATAAAGGAAGCAATCACACCAAGAACTTATTTTAAGAAATGTGGCAAGAAATACAGGAAGAAGCAACAGGAATTTTGTAGAGAAAGAAATTATTATTTTAACAGTAGGCAATAATTTTTGACAGATTGAATAGGGAATGTTTTTCAGGAGTCCTAAATAATGAATAGCCATTACTGGATATGTAATACTTCAGTCATTAATAATTTAATTGCTATTTATTTATTAATTTTTTCTACAACTAAAACTTGCTTCAAGTTAAGAATTCTATAGAAAGAAATAAGTGATATATCTTGTGGGTTAAAGAATAAATTATAAAAAGAAGATCTTGAGGTTTTTGTGGCAAGAAAAGAGTGTAAAGCTACTGGTAATTCCTCTAATGGACCCAAGAATGTTTGCAGTAGTGTTTCATATCAATCAAATACTTAAAATTACAGAAAATAATTTACAGATAATTTGTAGCATTTTGATTAATACAATGATAAAAAGAAATATTTTCTTAGTTCCAGATATCAAAATGTAAGATATTTTGTGATGTCTTTGTTGTTTTATATATCTTGTTTCATTTACAAAAGAGTCTGTTTAATAAAATTTCAATTGACATCTATAAGAAAGATATTTATAAGTTCTCCAAACAAGTGTTATTAAACCCACCAGACTGCTGATCTTCTCTATACCACATCTTTTGGCACTCAGTTCTGTTGTCAGCAGCTGTTATTCTTTTTTTAATACTGGGATGCAAAGTTTTACCATTAAGTTGCAGATGTCTGTATAAACAAAATATGCTGAAATGTTGTAATATGAATTTGAAATAAAAATCTTTGTTTCTGTTCTTCCTGTTCCATGGGTAATATTTTATCCCACACCCTTTGATATTCATGGCACAGAAACTATGCCAAAGTCTGGTTTTGATTTTTTGACTTTAGAAAGGGCTCTTTTGGTTCAATTGTTTTTAAAGAGGTTTGACCATTGCCATGACTGTGTGCTAACTGATGGCTGGTATCAGCTAAAACAAAAAAGTGATAAAGCAGAAGGAGATATCAAAAAGTGGATTCTAGAACGATCTGGATTATTCAATTTTGAGTTAACTACAGTAAGTTTACCAGATTAATTCTAAGATAATACATGTATACGTTCATATTTAAAGGTCTAAAATGTGACTTTTTAAAGGTATTGCCAACATATGCTTCAGTTCAATGGAAATTCCAGGCTTTTGGGCTAAATTCACAGAACACTGCTACCTTGTGATCAGGATACATCTGTAGTGTACATTGCAGTTTGGCTGCCACAAGCAATCCAGCTGCTGAGGAGCTGGGCAAATTATCCTGTATGGGACGCCCCACCAATGCAGCTATCATGTGTCTGACAATCTGTAACACACAGCAGTGTGAGGTGCAATGTTTATGTTCCCTGGTACTGCAGTGTACGGGTTTTAAGCTCCTGCCATCTCTTGGGATATCACAATACATGAATTAGATATAGATTGTCAATGGAGTGTATGGAAAGAGAAGAGTGCCAGCACTTTGCACAGATAATAAATAACCTAGGCCAGTCAATGGGAAACATCACACAAAATCCCCTGCTAAGATTTAGACATTTTGGCTTTGCAATATTGAGAGATTTCACTTCACATGTCATTCATGGACATTCCTGCTATTGAGGTACTTTGCTTAAGGAATGAGTGGAGGATCAAGGTCAAAGAAGGAGTGCAATTGTAGCTGACTGTTTCCATGTAGCCTGTGTCATAACATTCACTTTCCATCAGGAGACTTGGCTACAGGTTCATAGTCTCCCTAAACTGATTTAAACCCACATCACCTGCTTCATGGGAGACAGTGTTTATCCTACAGCTAGAAGGTACATGGGACAGGTGGGGACTGTTCATGCCTTGCCAGGACTTATAAACACTGGTGATGACACTTGGCCCATGTGGTTCAGTAGTTGATAGAAGTTGAAAGCAAATATCTAGATATGAATTATAAAAGTTTTTCACCAAAAAGCTCCCAGGTTTCAACTTTTTACTGCCCAGGACATTTGTGAGCAGATAAGATGTCTATTGAAGCTATTTTTCTTTCTGGGAGTAATTATGTCCTCATCATGATGGGGCAGAAAAAATGCACATATCTTCAGGGCTTTCTTAACCCACATTTCCTCTTTCTCAGCAAAGTCAGATTGCAGAGTGTATGAAAGACTAAGCTTCTTGTGTGACTGCTAGTGTGTAAGGAATAAGTCCTTGTTCCCTGGGGGTAAATTAATTTGTTTGCTTATCTGTTGAGTAATGGTTTGTTTGATTGCAGTTTGTCAGATTTGTGGTTTGGCTGCAGTGTTGGGTTTGCAGAATCTGTTTGGGGCTGTGTGTTGAGGGAAGGAAAAACATCTTGAAGCCTGAGGGGTGAAAAAGCCCTTCTGCTTTTAATCACTGCCAACAGTGTTAATATTTTGTTAGCTGCCAAAGCTCTGTGATAGGGTAAGGTTGACTAAGGTAGATGTTCCAGAAGCCAGAACTAGCAGCAATGAAGGGTGACTTGCACTGGAAGATCATTGTCCTATCTGCATTACAGATGAGGGGAAAAGCAAAGAAGGCTAAAAAAGCAGCACAGAAACAAAAAGTTTGAATAGAGTCTATATTCTTGTAGATAGATTTTGAAAATCAAAAGTGTGTAACTATTTTTTTCTCTTGTTTAAAAAATTGTCATGGTACACCATTTATGTGTGGGGTCACAGAATTTCACTACAAGAGGTTATTGTATTTTCTGAAAGCATGTGGTTTGCATGTACTACAGTATGTTTTGGAACACAGATGTGATCCAGTTGAAGGCACAGCAATGCACATATCATTTAGGGAGCTCACATGACAGTGATTAGCCTCAATAAAAGATTTGGGTTTTGTATCTGAGAATCACAACACGTGGTGCATCCACTTGCCCATTTTATGAGCTGTGGAATGTGAATCTCAGTACAATGTAGTACGAAGTACATAGACAGTTCTCTGGGGCAACCCAACTTTTCTTTTCAAAAACAGCCACCATTTTTGGGGATGATCTTACCTGAGAGTCTTGCTGAACCAGGCTGCACTGACGCCTCTTCTTGCATGACTAAGGTAACATCTGTGTCACCTTCCTAGGCAACTGGTAACTGCACTAAAGCAGTTGAAATTTTGGGTGCTGAATACATGCCTGAGTCCTGGTCTTGCAGACTTAGATCCTTTCAGTGCACTTTCCTTTGATCATCCATCCTGTACACACCAATGCATCCTGTGTGGACTCTTGAGTTGAACTAGCTAAGCCCTCTGTAGTTTGGGTCTGAGGAAAAAAATCCCTTCAGAAACTCATCCCAACAGGCAGTATGTAAGATACTATATCAGGTTTGCTTCTTTACAGACCCCTTCAGCCTTATCATTGCAAGACTTTTTTCACATATCCACATGCCCTTGTGTAGCAGTTTCATGACATGGAAACAGTCCCACAGCTGTCTGTCAATAATGAGACACAATGATACAACTTCATTTTCACTTTCTTTTTTTCTTTTTTGTTTGTCCTCATGATTCCCTTTGTCCTGCAGATTCTACCAGTTTAGTTCTCACCACCACCTTTTTAATCCCAAATGAATGGGCTTCTCCATCCCAGCCCTGAGAAGGCTCTGGGATGCTGACTATAGAAAGAACAATACAGTTTAGGGTTTGTCAAGAGAAACAGCAGGAAAATTTTTAAACAAAGGATTTTGGAAAACGGATGGTAGAAACAATATGTAAGAGAAACCGCGCAAGATTTAGAGTATATTTAGCTCCCAGGATCACAGAACCTTGATCCCACACTTGCTTGCAACCTGCTTTTTTCCTGGTTTTGGTTTCTGGAAGCTATTGGAAGTGGGCTGTTTGCTCAGGTAAGTGTATTAGGCATGGACTGGGGAAACTGTGTTCATGAGGTAGGTGACTGAGTATTCAGTGTGTGACATGTTTCAGTAAGAACCAGATACCAGTCAAGATCTCCCACACAGTGTGCTAGGTCTCATGGTCTACCTCTGCTGTCTTCTGTCTTTTGTCCTGTTCAGAGCTAGTTTGAAAGTATATTTGAGTATAGCTGCAGCTGTTAGTTGGCTCTGGCCCAGGAAAATAGCAGAGCAGTACACCTCCTCTGAGCCAAACTATGTTTGCTTGAGTACTCTCTTCACAGCTCCCATACTTTTAATTTCATAGATTACCCATCCACTTGGCCAAAGAACAGGCTCATGTGCCCAGGCAGCTGGCTTTGACTGCAGATGCCCAAAATGTTCAAACAGAAAATAGAAATGGTCATTGTAGATACACCAACTAAATGAGCAACCTTTGCCCTAGGCTGTTGTGGATCCCAGCTGACATATTCTCTGTCTGCATCAGGCCTGGTAATGCTCGGTTCTGTCAGTGTGATCCTGTGTCTGGCTGGTGTCCCAGTGACAGTAAAGGAAGGAAGAGCTAGTAACTGCTGCATGCTCTCCCCAGACTCTTCCATGACTGGGTCCAGTACATGAAGGACAAAAGCTTCAGAGACCCATGGTAATCGTGAGCACCATCACATGCAGATGTTACCTCTGGCAATCCTCCCTGCTTCATTATGGTAATCACTCATGTGACTGCAGGGGTATGCAAATATTTTTTCAACAGCATGCAACCTTCCTATATTGCACAAAATGCTCCAAAATATGGAAAGCATTGTGAGGAAAAGAAAACGTGGTCCATGGAGAAGCCTATTATCCCAGGAAACATCTGGCTATACTTACTGCCTATCTCAGGCTGAAGTACAGCTCTATAACTGCTGACACATTAGCTGGAAGGAGAATAGTAAGTGATGATGATGATGATGATGGGCAGAAGTGACATCAGTTCGATCTCTTTTCTCCAGGTACTGTTGATGAGCAGGAAAAAATCATCATTCTTGATTTTCATATATAATGTATATATCTATAGTTTGGATGCAAAATTTCTTCCCATGCAACTCCAGTAAAATAGGCCAATGAGAGCTTTTTGTGGAAAGAAACAGGTATGGGGCTGTGATTCACATTTTCCCAGGGTGAAACAAATACAGACAGTAGTCAAAGCCTCCAAATGTGGCAGACACTGGGTGCTGGAGTAGGAAAGGTTTTCCTGAGATTGGAAGGGTTTAGGTAGCATAAGGCCAGTTCCCAGTCACTGACAGAAGAGCAGGGACAGAATTGCCAGCAACACTAGACCATTCTATTGGCAAAATGCCTAGGAGCTGGCTGTATGCTTAGAAAATGATAGGAAAAAAGAAAGAGGTCTCAAAGGCCTTCAAAAATGATCCAGAGCTTGTCCTCAGATGCTCCCTTGTTTCCTCAAAGAGGGCAACACACAGGAGGCTTGAAATCTCAAACCTCTGCATCTGAGTGCATTGCAGTTGCCAAGCTTTTGATAGTTGCAGAATGCCTTCCTATCATCCATGCAGCCATTATTATTCTCAGTCCATATTAGTCCTTCTTCAGAACCTTCGGCTTAATCCAACACTGCTCACTGTTTAATTCCATACCAATAAACAAAACAAAGCCAGGGCCTCTCTCATGGTCCAGAACACAGGAGGTTTGCATGGCCAAAATTTCCTCCTCTCTACAGGAAAAAAAGGATGGCCTCAAGTGTGGTTCTGGGCCAGTCCCTGGCCAACAGTATTTTCACCAGTGGAAGAAATTCAGCTGGCTCAGGCCAAATGCACGTCAAGGAGAGTGTGAACTGTTGAACAGCAGGGCAGGACTCAGTGGAACACTATGGTCCTGCAGGAGGCCAAGTAAACAATGCACGACCATAGCACAACACACAGCCCCTTTGCATGTGCTGGCAAGAGCAGACCTGAGAAGAGTCTCCCCCTAGAGCTCCAGCAGCTGTTTTAGATCTACCCACCTTTGTTCTGGATTGAGATCAACATAACGGTGGGATTTGGGTTAGTGCAAATGAGGCACACATGGCCTTGATCTGGCTTAAATCCTGTCCCTGTCTCTGTGATGATAACCATGGTGTAGCTAACATTCAGTGATGGGGCACTGGCAAAGTCTGAGGCAGTGGGCCAACAGAGATCTGCAGTGCATGGCAGATCCACAGCTAGGGCCATGAACATAGATGGAAACCAAAGACAAAGAGAAATAAAGGGCTCTGTGACTGCATGGAAAAGATGCAAGGCTGCTTCCAAGGACAATGACTGTGGGCAAGTAGGCAGAAACAAAGCAAGAAGGGGCTGTGAGAAGGCTCACAGCCTATCTGTAGGAGGTTCAGTAGCTGTGGGAGATCTGGCATGGTCAGACAGTCCTGACTTAGCATTAAGTTAGCTGGCACAAAGTCATCTCATCAACATTTTTGAAGTACTATAAACTTGCTTCGCTGGCTCAAGTGTAAGTTTATCAGCACTCTGCATCATGTAGGAGGAGTGTTCTTATTCCAGTGGAGTCTGGATTTAATCTACAGCCAAACCATAGAAACAGCCAGTGAGAACTGTAATAGAACAAGAAAATGGATATGTGTAGTAATGGTAAAAATTGAGGGAAAAAAGTCATTACAACATGGGGGAGCAAACTGGCAAATATAAGTGCTGAGAAGAGAAATGAAAAGTATCCAAAATATCAAGTGATTATGGAGGCATGATGCTATACACAGCATATACAATTCCTATGGATATCAAGTGCAGAGCATGCTGTGACAAATGTTTTGCAAATGGCCCTGAGGAAGTTGAAATAGACAGCCTTCACAGTAGGAAAGACAAGTGAAAAACACAGTGAACGAGCCTATGATATGCTCCCTGTGATCCTTTATATTCATGTATCACACCAACAATTTCCTGCAGGCCAGAGAAATTTCAGTGTTTCTAATTTTACTGGAATTCTCTCCTGCTTTCTTTCACTGTTGCTTCTTTATTACTACTGGGCCATGCAGCCAAGCAGGGGCCCTACTTTGGTGCCATCTGAATCTTCTCAAAGGTATTCTGGAGACTAAAGGGCATGAAAAATTGCCCCATTCCCCAGTTTATAGATTCAGTTCTTCCTTTAGGTAAGAAACATTTTATTGCTATTCAGATGTCTTAGAAAAGCTGAAATCAAAACAGGCAAAGCCAAATAGAAATTGCCAGCATTCACAGCATCCCAGACAGACAATGCAGTTGCTAGTGTTTAGAAAGTTTTTTGTGAAAAAAAGGAAAAAAAAAAGGAAAAAAACAATTTCATTTACTCTTGCTACATTTATGACAGTAAGGTGTCTGCCTTATGCAGGTGACTCCTTTCTGAAAAAGTTCCAGCCTCTGGATACCTGTTACTCGTCACTTGGGGAGGCAATTTCAGGATGTTCCCTGAAGAAACATCCATCACCTCAGGCCCACCATGCAGGAGTTATCTTCAGGTGAATCACTGACTACACCATGATTTTTTGATATGTGGAGAATGCTAATGCTAGCACACAAACTCCCTTTAAATTCCCAGAGGGACTGAGACAAGTACTTCAATTTAATATTTGTTCTGTTCCTTTCTTAATTGTGAGATATTTTGATTGTACCTGTCTGTTAAATAGATCATTGTTTCATATTCTTGGAAAATTACACTGTTGTTAATCTGGAAAGTAAAGTGGTCTACACTTTCATCCTGGTACAACTTGTCCTTGCTTGGTGACTCCCTGACAGGTTTTGGTGTGAAATGGGCCTTATACTGGATCTTCTATATGAATTTCTGTGTTTAGAAAGAATACATACCATAAACATCTAATTAATGTAAAGACATGTTGGAAGGTATTGGCTTGAATGGGAAATTGTACTTACGTAAAAAGGGAAGAAAACAAAGTAGTTACAAAGCGTATACTACACTTTCTCAGTAAAGAAAGAACAATTAGAAATTTATAATCTCTACAATCCTTTTGTACTGACTGACCTTTCTTCATACCTTAGACAATTCTCCTACAAATACCCCAGCTGTCATAAAAATTTCAGATCATCTGAGAAAAACTAATTTAATAAATTTCTTCAGAAAACATTCTGGGCTCAGAAGATTTGCCCTTAACTATTGTCTCAAACTTGTCATGCTGCAGATGACACAGTTGTCTGAAGAAGGTTTTCACCTTCCACAGATTGAAAGTGCTGACAGCACAAAGTCAACGAGAATTGAGAAGTGTACAACTGAATTGTACAGGAAAAGTAACATGATCTCTAGGACAAGAGGACTGCAATTATATAAAAAGCTACATCTCAATGTTCCAAAATCAATGACAATTTAGCAAAGGTTGAAGACAAAATTTCAATGACGTGACTAATTTTATTTTATCCTGAAAAAATCAGTTAAGATTCTTCTTAAAAAGTAAGATATGGTTGTACAGATGGCATGCAGTACTAAATCCAGCTGTCTAATTGTTAGATGATAACTAATTGTAATTTTTAGATTATTTAAATATTTTTGTTGTGCTTTATTTTCTTTTTTTCCCTCCCTAGGATATAATGCTATCTGAAATAGTACCACTTTGGATATTCTAATGAAAACAGATATTAGTTTTATAGTTGTCATAATTTTAAAAGATAAGCAATGCAAACTTCAGAGAGAAATGTAATACCATCTGCCAGATCAACTAGCAGAACTGGGGAAAAAAGTAAATCTTTGGATAGACTGCTTTTCTTCAGCCATAAGAAATGTTTGTTTGCTTGAAAATCGGTGAATTTTCTCTGCTGTTTAAGTTTGTTAAAGGGCATATAGTTGAATGACTGATAAGCCAAAATAGAAGACTAAGCATAGGGTACCAGATAGATTGCTGAATATATGGAAAGAAAACCAGCTGAGATAAAAATAAGAAATTCTTGTAGAAACATGTATTTTTATGGTGTTTTATTTAAGGGGGGGTTATAACTGAAATATAAACCTGTCAACAAGCATTTTTAATGGTTTATTTTCATTATATTCCCTGCAAACATATCCATACTAAGCTACGTTGTTGTATAATGTGACTTATACAAAATGTTTTCAATGATTATTTGAAGGAAAAAGTGTTTCAGTTAGGAAAGGGAGTAAGAGTTATTAAGTTCATTAGAGAAATTTGATTCAGATTTCATTATATGAAAGTAAAACACTAAAGGGGTGAAACTAGGCAGTGGAAAAACAATATTTACTTTTTCCTGTCATGGAAACAGCTATGAAAATCACCTGCTGTAGCAGGACTCAATGAGCTAATAGATGAACCTTTTTCATTGTGATGTCAATCCTCAAGAGTACACTAATGTTTTTCCTGATGAAATTGCCTCACAAACAATACTAAATTTAACTGAGTTATTGGCATGTTTATTTACACAAGTATCAAATTACTTTGTCTACATGAATTATTGGCTGATACAAACATTCCCAACATGTCTGTTTCCCTGAGTGAAAATCAAACACAATTTATCTCATGTCTAACCTCCACAGTGTTGGATAAAAGTGACAGGATGCTTACAATAATACACAGATGGCAACTGTATGACAGCAGTGGTTTAGTCTGCTCCCAACTCCTGGCTATGGAGGCCATGGACATGGAGGCAGCAGCTGATCTGGGTGCTCCAGCAGGACTGCAGCAGGCAGGGCAAAGCTGCTGTGCTGCACTGACTTGCAGATGACCAGAGTTAAGACCTGGGAGACTAACAGTGCCTGCTGGCTGCTGCCAAATAATTTAAAATCTCGAGTGGTTATACTGGGAGGAAGGGAGGGAAGAGCTGATCACCACTCATGATGCTGGAGAGGCTGAGATGTCCTTTATAAGCCTGTCCAGTCAACACCCCAACTGCTTCCAGACTGACAAACGCATATAAAAAGCCTTCTCATAACGTTAATAAATAATGTTTGTGGCTTAAACTACCTGTAGATGTAGAGTGAAGTTAAAACTGATGAAATAGACTTGAGCTGTGTGATGCCTCCAGAAAAAAACAATATTTTTTTCAGCATTCAGGTGAGAGAAGGACTGGGAAAAAACTCCAATAATGTCCAGGGTTGAATGAGAGCCACCACCTTTTGTGCAAATTACTAAATGCCCTCATGTCTGCAAGCCCTGTCCTTGTTGCTTCCCTTATTACACAGGAAAGGTCTTGGGAAATGTTCCTTAGGACAAAAGCTGGAGGTAGACTTTGGATTCCCTCTGAACTGAGCTGTTATGGAACTATGTAGATGAGCTGCAAATCTACCTATGATACAATTTAAAACCAGTATCATTTACTGATTTGTGAGAAATCAGTAAATCCTATCTTCTAATGACCCTGTGATTATTATTTGATCCCTAACTTGCTTGGTGTTTATTAATGTGAAAACAACACCCATGAATACAATATTGTAAGAAAAAGAAAAGTTATTACTAAAACAGAGCGTATTATGAGAGAATAATTAAGGTTATTATTGTTGTTGTTGTTTTGCATCCTGACTAGCCAATACATTAATTTTAGGCATACACTGACCTCAGTTGAGTTATATCCCTAAACCGAGGTCATACAGGAAAGTAGAGGCCCTTTGTCTTCAGAATTCAGGTAGTATATAACTGCTAATATTATGGCAGATATATGCATGCACAGTTGTACATTTATACATTCATAATTCAAATTTTTACACAGATCCACTGTTCATTGTAGATAATTTCCCTCTGTAGCTGAATTTACCTGAAATCATAAATATCTCCTCTATCACAATCCAAACTCCATGTATCCCTTCAGGAGAGATGGGTTAAGGTTGTTTTTTATATATACAGTAATTTCACAAATACAAGCCGCACCGTTTTGACCAAAATTTTGCTCCCACACCGGAAATGCGGCTTATATTCAGGAGTGGCCAATATGTGAAAAATTTTCTGACATTTTCAACCCCAGGAGTGCAAACTGAGTCAGAGCAAACTGCAAAGTCGAGCACCTGCCAGTAAAACCCTGCATTTACGTGGTTTTTACAAATTGGTTACTCTGTTGCGCGGCGGGTGGAGCTGCTTTGTGCAGGCAACACAGGGGGTGGGGAAGGCGGAGCAGCTCCCTCCTTCTGGCCCCACGGCTCTGGGGGAGGCAAGGGCTCTCTCCTGCTGGCCCCGAGGCTCGGGGGGAGGCAGGGGCTCTCTCCTGCTGGTCCCGCGGCCCGGGGGCTCCCGTCCCCGCGTGCCGCTGCCGCAGGAGCAGGGTGGCTCCATCCCCACCTCCCACCGCCGCCGCGGGTGCCGGCAGGCTCTGTGCCCCCCCTGCCACCACAGGGCAGCGCCGAGCTGGGCCACCCAGCCCTGTCGGCAGCCCCAAGCCCGCTCAGCCGAGCAGAGACAGTAAACCCCCCCCGCCGCGGTTCTGTTACTATTTGGCAACTTTGTTGCACGCAGGTCCTCGCTGCGAACGACAGAGCGGCTTACACTCAGGTGTGGCTTATTTATGGACAAAGAACGAAGTGTTTGCCAACACCTGGCGATGTGGCTTATACTCAGTGCGGCTTGTATTCGTGAAATTACTGTATGTTTATATTATTTTTATTAGATAGATTTATTTTAGCATTTGAAAATACATTTTTTGTGTAAATATTGCTAGCTAGTGTATTTTCCTGATTTTGTAAAATAATAGAAAAATGTGTTCATTTTAAAGACTGCATAATAACTACTTTTCCACCAGGAAATTAATTCTTTGTTCCTTTGACTTTCCTGTAAGATATGAAGGCACAAGGCCATAGATAATACACAAATTTCTAAACAGTTTCAATTTCTAAGCTTTAAATTACCATAAAGCCATTTGATCCATCTGTATTTCAAACACTTATAATTATAGAGATTTATATTTACATCTGGCACTATGACAGAGTTGTAACTAGCCTCTTTGGGATCCTATTGCCTAGACCCCATAACATCTGACTGCCCTGGTAATGTAGAGGACTGGAGAATGCCATTAGTGACCCCTACTCCAGAGACAGACAGCTATAAATGGTACTTAGTATCAGAGTTTAGAAAATACTTGTGCTATGTGCTTAGCAGATTTCCCAGGACTGTGTGGAAACAAAAGCCATACATCTGTTGAAGAGAAAGGTTTTCCATTAAGAAAGGTTTACTCTGGGTATGTAGTTCCTACATTGAGTGTCAGGACAGGGTTTGGACTGAAATATTTTTGCATTATCACAATGCAAAATATATAAAGTAATAATTTTAAATATCTCCACATGGTTTTCTGATTCTACTAGATTTCTAAATTTATAAAATAACACTTTTAGTGTTATACATAATAGCTGCAGTCCAGAATGTTAGGAAGCAGGCCTTCTCAAATCTTGAGGTGTAGCTGTGTGTTTCCTGAACAGTGTTTGGGCAGGGAAAAAGAGGCTGGGGTCAGCCTGTGGCCTCAGTCAGCCTTGTCAGGTTCTGAGAGCACACCCTGCATCACAAGTGATTTTTCATTCTCCTTCTAGTATAGGCAAATAGAAACTTAAAATTGTTACAGTGACTTTGAGTTATCTGGAGTTGCCTGTAGGGAATGGCTGTACAGTACTCAAAGGTGAACACAGTCATCCTCATATAGCTTACAGAAGAGTTATCCATGTGCACCTGTAAGCAGTTGGCTCATGCTAAATTCAAGTGTAATTAAAAAAAAAAAAACCCACACTTTTTATTTTTTTTCTTTTTTTAATAGCTGGCATTTGTTCAGAGAAGCAACCCTGGAAGATTGGTGTGTTTTGTGATAGAACACAGGAATGCAGCTGGAAAAACTCCCCAGGATTTCTGGAATAATCTGAAGTCAGACTGCAGTGATTTTTCTGTTTTCTTGAAGTCTTTTTGAAAGACAGCAGGAAGATCCAAGGGACTGACTCAACCAGTAAAGAACTGAATTTGAAGAAAAGCCTAGGAGGGCCGAAGAAGGAAATATCAAAGACTGGTTGATATGAGACAAGGTGCTATATTTTATACTTGAAAGCTCTGTGTGGTAATGGTCAGTTAAAATTCTGATACTGATTGAAGTAAGTATTTTTAAGTACTTACTGAACAATAACTAATGCTCATTAAATTCTCTAAGAAAAATGAGGTCTTTGGCTTAAACAAAAAATTCATCCAAATGAAGGATCCAAAAGTTGTACAAATGCATGATTGGAGAAAACACTGCTTTATTCTGTGGAGAGCAATATTGCAGGCATGTTAGACACAAAAGGGTTTTCTTTAAAAAATGCTTTGTTCTCATGCACTTGATTGTTTTCAGCTGCTGTAGTCAGAGAAGGGTGGCTGTAAAATTGCATTACAAAAATGCTGAGGATGTTGCACCCCACATTAATATTATTACAAAGAAGCAGAAATTTTAAAGGATAAGATGAATGGGCTGTCAGTCTGAAAGCACAGAGAAAGCTAAATTTAAAGTTTGATATAGTTTTGCAAGACAGTATTATGCCAGAAACTGTAATATTAGCACTGAAAGGGGAGCCACAGGCAGCAGAGGGTAAGGTGGTAAACTTCAGCCTTATGATAGGGAACTTATCCCCGCTAAGGGAGTTTGTGAACTAAATTCATAGGGAAAAAACCAACTGGAAAGGATTCAATTTGTAATTGGACCAGAGGAAAATGTATCCATTATAGGATTAGAGAGAGGTCGTGCTGTGGTGTCGCTGCGCTGGTTCTCTCGCTTCTCTGCTCCGGGTCCCTCTTATGATAACCTCAGAAGTTGGGGAAAGCTGCAGACAGCGATGGGCAATTGTGCTCATATAGTATAGCTGTTCTTCTCCTGTGCTTGAGGCTAAATGAAGGGGTAGAAAGGATTTGGGTGTGGGAGTGGGTGTGAGGGGGAATAGCAATTTCCCAAATGTCTTTGGCTGTGTACACATGAGAGCTAATTCAGGATGGTTTATCCCTCAGTGTGAGCAATGTCCAGAGAGTGACTGGGAATGAGAATATGAAAGAATGCAGATAAAGAGGTGCAATGTGCACATTGATACTTATCACACAGCAGGGTTTTTGTCCCTTTGTGCTACTTATTCAGCAGAAGTAAATACATAAACAGCACATATTGTTTATGATTATCTTTCCTGGTTTACCAGCATTTGAAGGGCACACTCCTCATCCTGGTAAATCCACACTTGATTTTAGATTGCTTGTGATATCCAGAATGTGAGAAGTCTTGTCTTTATTTGTGCTGATACAGTACTTCTAGTCCTTAAAGCATCATTCCTGTCTGGAACTGCTGCACAGAAAATTTTCTCTATTCAGTATAGCCCCCCAAATCCTCCTTTCTGGAGTCCTGGAGCAGCACATGGTTTGAGAAGGACAGACATTAAAACTCTGTGTTCCTATGCACAAGTTAAAAAATGAACTTGTGGTTATTTTACTTCAAAATTTTCATGTCTTTGTTTCAAGACCAAAAGTCTTTAAGCACTTAATGGTGTAGAGAGAGAAACTGCATGTAGCTGTGTAGCTGTGTCCTGCTCAAGTTTTTGCTGAGACTTGTGTCTCCCACAAAAATAGCAAAGTTTGTTTCTGATACTATATATTTTATGTATTCTAAATAGTTCTCCTTAGTTTATTAAAGAGTTTATTTTTTTTTCTTCTAATAAGTAACATTGAAGAAACATGAAGGAAAGCCTCCTGATTATTTACTGTCTTGAGGCCCTGGCAGAAAAGGCACAGGGTCCTTATTGCTGCTATAATCATAGAATGGCCAGAAGATCATAATAATGTGTCACAAGTAAATGTTTTCAGTGAGACATTAGACTGAGGTCTGGTATATTTCTAAACTATATGTCAGGCCTTGAAAGTTTTCAATTAATCGACTTCAGGTTTAGTAAAGCGAAAATCTCCATGGTTAGGGGTTATCACAAATGTACCCAGGCTCTGTAACTCAGAAGAGCAATACTCACACTGAGCACTTACATGTAGACCTCAAAGAGCTTTTAATCACTGGATGCTTAACCAATTTGCAGCAGATATCTTAGCTAACAATTATAGCCTCCCTTAAACTCCAAAGTATCTGAGGGCAGACTGTAACTCTCTAAAACAATTCAGTCACTCAAAATTTTACAGAAGTATCCCTTTAAGGAAGACTTTCAAACTGCTACATATCAGTCTTTAAAAACAATTCACATATCAATTTATGTATTTATTTTAATATATATAACTAATCTTGTAAGCATTTAGCACTTATTTTGCTATTTAAAAATGTAACACACATACATGATGTATAACGTTATTTGAAAATCTATTTATTATACACTTTCGTGTTCCCTAAAATAATGTATTGGTAGTTGCATAGGAAATTCCATTTTTAATATAATTATTTGAGATAATGCTATAGGTCATTGTTACTATATATTAAGATGTCATTGTAACTGCTCCTGTTAGCAATGAAAAGCCAGATACGTCTTCCTTGACTTTGCATACAATATACCTATAACAATTTAAACAAATTAAAATACAAAAATTAATTGCTCTTTATATGAAAAAAAAAATATTTCTGCCCTCAGTGAATCAAATATTAGTTCTGGAATTCCAACACCAGGAATATCCTTCTTTTACCAAGAACCTTAATAAAGATAGAAAACAAGAGAAATCTGAACTGTTGGCCTCTAATGGAACTGCAAACAGGAAAAAACAGCATTTGCAGAGTGTTCCAAAATGAAGCAATTGCATGCTGTAAACTGGATGCTAGCTCATTCAGGGTGCATAGCCTGTAGGTGTTACCAGGCAAACTGAAATCACAAGCATAGGCTATGTAAAGACACAGAGATGCCAACAGAGATGTAAAGCCAAAGCATTTATACCTATACCTCCATAGTACATATGTATGTAACTATATATATAAAACACCATTATCTATCATTCCCTATTTTATTTAGATACATGTTTGCTTATGTCTATATGTTTTTAAATATATTTATGTTTGCATAAATGACAGATACAGACACATATGCATATATAAAAATATATATATACACACACACATATATATATCACACACACACAGACACACACAGACATATATATATATATATATATACATATATATAACCAGACTGTGTACTAGTTACTTCTCAGACCAAATGTGTTTGAAAGTATGTAATTAGAAAAGACAGCTTTGATGTTTGGTTTTGTAGCTTTAAAAAACTACATATGGTACTTGCCTCCCTTCCTTTAAATAAAGAAATTTGTGTGATGATCCAGGTGATCAGTTCTACCTCCCTAATAGAGAAACCAAGATATAAAGCAACTATAGCCACATACAAATAATCAAAACTTTTTCTTTAGTAATTCAATAATCCATTTTACAAAATACCCCTGACTCCCCTGACTTTAACATGAGGGAGAAAATGAAAGCAGAATTATCACTGACTTCTTTTTGTTTTGTTCAAATAGTTTCTCAGGGCTACTTTCTATATTAATGGAGTTATTTCACAGAAGTCTATTTGTCTGTGGTCCTCTGCCAGTGCTGCATGCAAACAATGTGTTAGAAAAACATGAAAATTGGAAGTTTACAATTTAAATATTTAAACACTGTATATCATCCTTCCTTCTTTTTTAGAAAACCTAGTTTTATAGAGAACTTAGGTACTCAAAATTCTGTTTTCCTATAAATATATTTCAGATAACACTATTAAAGAATCCACTTTTTAAGTATGTTTGTATGTCAAACAATATATAATGTAGTCTGGCATTCATAAAAGTATAAATAGGAAGACTTAACATGTAGTGAAAGTAGTAAATATTTATATTTGTGATTTTCAAGACTTACATTTAATGAGAAGAAGATACATTTTTAAAACCACTCAGTAACTTCTTTTGGTGTGACAGCTGTGTCTTACACACACAATGACTATGAGGGAATCCATTCTTGCATTGTCATATACAATAGATCTATTAGACATACCTTAAACATGGTAATATTGAGGATTCAAGACATCTTATAAAAATTAGGTGGAATTGAATAAAAATTTATAAATAATTCCTTATCTCCTTTGCACTTTTTCTTTCTGTATTTCATACTTATTGTTTGGCGCTTTTTAATATCTTCCATTATTTCTTGAACTTCTAAAAAGTAGATTTGTTCATGTTTGTCACTTCTGGGGGACTGTGCTATTTTAGACTGCAAGAAATAAACACACATTTAAATTATGATTATCTTCTGTTTCTGCTTTTCAAACTCTCTATATGCTGACTGTATCACTAAAGTTGAGTAAATACCCTGGGGTGGCCTTACCTTGCATCCTGTGCAGTTTTGGGCACCACAATATAAGAAAGACATCAAACTATTAGGGAGCATCCAAAGGAAGGCTACAAAGAAGATGAAGGGCTGTGAGGGGAAGCTCTGTGAGGAGGAGCTGAGGTCACTTGTTCTGGTCAGCCTGGAGGAGACTGGGGGAGTCCTCACTGCAGATACAACTTCCTCATGAGGGAAGAGGCGGGGCAGGTACAGGACTTGAGGAAATGGCAGGATGCTCAGCATATTCTATGATTCTATGACAAATGCACAGAACTAAGTCAGAAGAGCTGTAGCCTACACTGTAGAAGTAGAGCTTCATTCTTTCTTATGAGCCCTTCATACAAGCAAATTGTTCTTTACTTTCTCTTCTAAATTACCGTGAAAGATTTGAAATCACTTATCATGCAAGTGGATCTTGCATGTGGTTCCCCACACTATTAAGGAACAACAGTTTTGGTATTTAGTATGCTTTGCATAGCAAATCCTACTGGCATTGATGACTGGAAAGGCTGACCTGGAACAGAGACTAGACAGAGCAAAAGGAATAAAATAGGTATTTATTGAAAGGATACACCTTGGGCACTGCAAGAGCCTGGCTGGGATACACCCAAATCAAATCCATGAGTTGATGAGTTTGATCCATGAGTTTTTACATTTTTATAAGTTTTGGTTCATCCACATGTTGGGGTCAATTATCCAACCACAGCCCCAGGCTATGAAGCATCAGTCCCCTTGGGCTTGCCCCCTTTCCCTCGCTGTTTGTGATTTTGGGGACCGGCTGTCCTTGGTTCTCTAGCTAGAAAGGAATTGTTTTGTCTAACTACCCTGTGAAGAGAACTTACTAACACCTAATATGAAGTTTCAGTTACACACCAATCAGCAGAGATTCTGATAAATATAGAAGCTAAAACTCAAGGCATCAGCATAGACTGATTCATACCCTTACCCTTCAGACACACACTTCCTCTCTCACTCATATTTGTGAAGCTTTTGGTGGTGCAAATTTACATTGGCACCCTGCACCATTGCTTACTCGAGCATTTCAGTTAGTATTAAAGCTGTCAGGTCAAAAATACCTAAATATAATTTATCCTGTTTCTGCTTTTGCTGTCAGTGACTAATTTTGTTTCATTTCGCACCTGATAGAAAATATAAACCATTGTAGTAAAAAGATTTTTGAATCTTTATGCAAGTTACAAGAATAAAGAAGCCATAGTAGAATCCTGTACAAATGTTCATGAATGCTGCCATTGTACAACTGTGAGGACACTAAGAGTTCTCTGCTGTTGCTCAACTGCTTTCAGCCAGTCTGAAGCAATCTGTCCGACTGGGCCAGTTCTTGTTCTCGGAGATCCCACACCCTGTGTGCCTTCACTGGTGACCTGTGTGGGCGTGAGCTGCCACAGAACTGGAGCTGGAGACCTTTCTTTAGGAAGGAGGGGACTGCATGTGCGTGTCACACACCACACACAGCAGTATGGACTCTGAGTTTTGAGCGCTCTGAAATGCTAATGTCGCTGCGCGGCGTTTAAGATTACACATAGGTCAGCGTTGTGTGCAAAGGGGAGAATGACATTTCTCCAAGGACAGATAATATTATTTATAACAGATTTCTTGCACTTTTCAGTGATGGTATCAATTGTTTACAGCTGACTGAAACAAGTAGAATTAGTCTGATAAGGGTCTGAGGCTTGGTTCCAAGCCCAGATCCTTTTACCAAGGCTGCAGCAGAGTGTGTTGTAAGATTGTATAGTCAGAGATTTACCAAAAAAGTAGCACAAATATTTTTAGGCAAAATCCTAGTTCCATGGAAAAATTTTCATTAACTCTAATGACTTCAAGATTTCCCCCCTGCTGTGAAGCTGATTTATCATTTGTACAGCGCATTTTTAACACAAATGCCTTTGCTAATGCCAGAAATATGACATTGCCTGCACTGAGAGGCTTGTTGGGGTTTTTTTTTGTTTTTGTTTTCTCCTTCATTTATGAAGAATATGCCTGTTAAGACAGTCTCTAATAATAAAATCACATTCTGGTATAATGATTAATTCGAACTTTTAGAAAATTTTCTCCTTTGAATATTTAGGGAGCAATAGTTGAAATACTTTTGATAATGAAGTATGCGGTACTGTGAAAATAATTGAAGTGGGAAACTTCACTTTTACAAAATTTCACAGAATCACAGAATGTGTTAAAAAGAAAGGACTTTAAAGATGTTCTAGTTCCAACCTCTCTTCCATGGTCAATAACACCTTCCACTAGACCAGGCTGCTCAAAGCCCCATCCAGCCTTGAACAGTTTCAGGGTTGTGGCATCTACAGCTTCTCTGGGCATCTTGTTCCAACATAACCACCATCAGTAGCATCTCTTAGTTGGCAATTACATGTAGAAAACTTCAATGAGCTGCAAGCCAACATGTAGGTTTCAGTGGAAACCTGAATATAAATCTCCATTCCTTTTTTAAACTTTGTTGAGAAAATGAGAGAAAATTAGGGAAAAGTAAGGAATAATTTCCTATGAACTCTGCAAGTTATTAAAAAGATACATTTTTACTAGTGATCCTTGCAGCTAGTCAGAAACTGGCCTCGTGGACCCTAGGTACACGTGCTCCATTTACTGAAGGAAGGGTTTAGCACAGGATGGAACTTTGCCTCCTTGCCCGAGCCAAGACTGGCCAGTGCCCAGGCTCTCCCTCTTCTGCCGTGGCAGCCGCGTTGGCGGATGCGGATAGCCGGACTGCACAGAATCTGCGGGCTCTGCGGAGCCTCCCAAAGCTCTGTCAGCAAGCCCACCGTACCCAGAGCAGGGTTTGCCTCAGCGCCGAGGAATATTTTTCCCTGGCTGCCTTTGCCGTGTCCGGCGCCCTCGCACGGCCCCGTCCTTTCGCTGCGGCAGTGCCGGGCACGGCCGGCAGGGGGGGCCCGCGCTCCGCGCTCCGCGCCGGGACTGGCGGGGCAGGGAAAGGGATCCGGGAGCGCAGGGCAGGTACAGAGCCAGG
Source organism: Catharus ustulatus (assembly GCF_009819885.2). NCBI lineage: Eukaryota > Metazoa > Chordata > Aves > Passeriformes > Turdidae > Catharus > Catharus ustulatus. The sequence continues at coordinate 143,372,102 of NC_046221.1, read as the reverse complement.
ACTGGGAAAGGGATCCGGGAGCGCAGGGCAGGTACAGAGCCGGGACTGGGAAAGGGATCCGGGAGCGCAGGGCAGGTACAGAGCCGGGACTGGGAAAGGGATCCGGGAGCGCAGGGCAGGTACAGAGCCGGGACTGGGAAAGGGATCCGGGAGCGCAGGGCAGGTACAGAGCCGGGACTGGGAAAGGGATCCGGGAGCGCAGGGCAGGTACAGAGCCGGGACTGGGAAAGGGATCCGGGAGCGCAGGGCAGGTACAGAACCGGGGCTGGGAAAGGGATCCGGGAGCGCAGGGCAGGTACAGAACCGGGGCTGGGAAAGGGATCCGGGAGCGCAGGGCAGGTACAGAACCGGGGCTGGGAAAGGGATCCGGGAGCGCAGGGCAGGTACAGAACCGGGGCTGGGAAAGGGATCCGGGAGCGCAGGGCAGGTACAGAGCCGGGATTGGGAAAGGGATCCGGGAGCGCAGGGCAGGTACAGAGCCGGGGCTGGGAAAGGGATCCGGGAGCGCAGGGCAGGTACAGAGCCGGGGCTGGGAAAGGGATCCGGGAGCGCAGGGCAGGTACAGAGCCAGGATTGGGAAAGGGATCCGGGAGCGCAGGGCAGGTACAGAACCGGGACTGGGAAAGGGATCCGGGAGCGCAGGGCAGGTACAGAGCCGGGACTGGGAAAGGGATCCGGGAGCGCAGGGCAGGTACAGAGCCGGGACTGGGAAAGGGATCCGGGAGCGCAGGGCAGGTACAGAACCGGGGCTGGGAAAGGGATCCGGGAGCGCAGGGCAGGTACAGAACCGGGGCTGGGAAAGGGATCCGGGAGCGCAGGGCAGGTACAGAACCGGGATTGGGAAAGGGATCCGGGAGCGCAGGGCAGGTACAGAACCGGGGCTGGGAAAGGGATCCGGGAGCGCAGGGCAGGTACAGAACCGGGGCTGGGAAAGGGATCCGGGAGCGCAGGGCAGGTACAGAACCGGGGCTGGGAAAGGGATCCGGGAGCGCAGGGCAGGTACAGAGCCGGGATTGGGAAAGGGATCCGGGAGCGCAGGGCAGGTACAGAGGTGTGCACAGGTTACAGCCAGCGCAGGTAACCAGCATCAGCGCTGGTTATGGGCTCAGCACGGGTAACGGCCTGAGCACAGGTACCAGCCCCAGCACAGGTCACAGCCCCGGCACAGCTAACCAGCCTTAGCACAGGTAACAGCCTGATCAGCAGCTAACAGCCTTAGCACAGGTAACAGCCTTAGCACAGGTAACCAGCCTTGGCAGCAGCTAACCAGCCTCAGCAGAGCTGACCAGCTTCAGGAGCTGCTGACACCATGGGAATCGCTTCGTTACTGTCCTTCTAACAGTCTAAATAAACCAACTAACACCCCCACCTTCTTGGATCAGGGTACAACAGGAATTTCAAACAGGGTGTAACAGGAATTTCAAACATCTACTTCAGGACTCATGGGGAGTGGCTGAGGGAGCTGGGGGTATTTAGTCTGGAGAAAAGCAGATTTAAAGGGGATGTTATTGGTCTCTGCAACTACCTGAACAGAGGTTGTAGAGAGGTGGGGATCAGTTTCTTCTCCCAGGTAACAAGAAATAGGATGAGAGGAAATGGTTTCATGTTGCACCAGTGGAAGTTCAGATTGGATGCTAGGTAAACTTTCTTCACTGAGAGTACTGTCAAGCACTGGAACAGGCTGCCATGGGAGAGTGGCTGTACACATCCCTGGATGTGTACAAAAGATGTGTGGACAGGGCGCTCATGGACATGGTTTAGTGGTGGACTTGACACTGCAGGGATAACTTTGCATCCCTAGAGGTTTTTTCCAACTTAAACGATTCTATGATTCAAATATACAGCAAAAACATACCAGTGACAGTGCTGTAGAGATCAAAGTAACTTCTGGCAATCTAGACTTTGCTTTGCTGCAGTGACTGGGACTTCATTTGGTTTGAAACGTGTTCCAAAAGCCTGCATAGATAAGTGCATGGGAACTGAAATTAATGTTTTTTGAAGTAGCCTCTCCTACAAGGATGGACATTTTAGAGGGGATTTAATTTCAAGATTGATTTTTTTTCCCAAGATAATTATATATATGCCTCCACTTCATCATTTAAATCTTACATGAACATGAAAGATATTGTATGAGTATCTTGCTCAGTTTTGTATCTGCTTAAATGCAGCTTATCTACCTTACTCTTTTTTTAACTACTTAATGACTTTTTTCACTAGTAGTAGAATCTGTGTAAGAGGTCCCATCATGGGTGATCTTTGTCGTTTTCTTTGGTTAGTAGCACAGCAAAATAACTCTTATTAAATCAGAGCAGTGCCTAAATATACAGCAGAAGCATAAAGCTGAAGAGATTAAAAAATGGACTGCAGCTGTTATTGGATTTCTCTTTTTTGTTTGGATTCTAATAATGATTTTCCCATGATAATCAGTTTAGCTCAAAATTTCTATGTTTATAGCTTAGAAAAGAGTTAAGGTAGACTCTTGTATGACAAAGCACATGTTTTTTTTTTCTAGGTCAAACTGCCCACAAGTGTCATAGTCTCACTTCAGTTTCCTTTTACCCTTTCGAAAAAAAGTGGCAGTGATTTAACATTAATGAGAGCTACTTTTCTATAAGATTCATCTGCATAATAGAGATGCTGACCTCCAATTTCATCTAACACTTCTATTTTCACTCATCTGAGGAAATATTTATGTATATAAAAATATATTGATTATAACTGAACCTATCACAAAATCACAGCCTAAGTTATATTGCCTTTCTCTTACTTGCTTTTTTCTTCTTTCTTAAGGAGAAAGAACATCATGAGAGTGTTGTTTAGACTGGAGAATTGTAATACTTGTCTCCTGCCTTTGTGACATATAAGTAGCTTTAATGCATAACAAACAAATAAAAAATGCCCCAAATCAACAAACAAAAATCCACAACCCAATAAAAAAAATTAAAAAAAGGTCCTTGCATGTATTTATGTTGCTTAAATGCTTTGTATGGAAATGTGCCTTCCATCTGGAATTAGAAACTTGTAAGACACTTTCCATCTAAACACAAGCAACCAGTTTCTTTCCCTGGAAAGATGGTCTTTTTCTTTGGAGCTCCTTTACACTTGAAGACGTTTATCACCCATGAACTTTAGTAGATCAATTAGGTATCTTGGGCAATGTTCACAAAACACATTAGTCAAATGGACCAAGATCTTGAACTTGTCATGAAATTTTGTCAGTGTGCAGAGGAAGATCCAATAATTTTCAGCAGGCTGTGTTGCCAAAGCATTTTAAACCACTTACTACAGTCAACTCCAAACTTGCTGCTCAAGCACCTTGCATCACTGTGGTTTGACTGAAAAGTGATACAGAGCAGATCAATAGCTGTCTGGATACCATATGGTTGTCTTCCTGCAAATTATGTGGATCACAGTCTGAACTGAGTCTTTTACATCTTGTCAATAAAGAAGAATGTACTTGGCAGATGAAATCTTCCCATCAGTACTGATCTGCCTACTGAGTTCAAATATTCTTTGTTTTGTCTAATCCCTGATGCAACAGTGAAGCCATTTCTCATCTTTGCATGATATTCTCAGCTAAATGTTTTAATCATGTACTAATTGAAAAATAAAAATAATGATAAAAAGTATTAGAGGAAGAGTTTCTTTTTCTGTTAACGGTCTATAAGCAAATATTCCTGTGCTTCTTCAGGTTTTAGATTCCCCCTTTCTTCTGAGGTCCTGCACTTTTAGGAATTATATACTTCACAGGATCTAATTCTGGTAAATGCTAGGGCAGAAAGATACACTGAGAAAGGCTGAAGAAATTTAAACTTTGAAAGTTTTGCAGAAAACATAGATAATGGGATAATCTTGTTTCCTTCACATTTTATTAATTGAGGCATTGCCTTGCTTTGAAGTATTTAACATCACTTCTGCTCTGAGTTACATCTGCTTATGTTCCCTTTCAAGTCTCCAGGACCTTTCTTATGCTGTTGAAAATAGAAAATCTCACCTGTCACAGCTAGGATGAAAACAGAAAGCACAAAAAACTTTCAAAATATAATTGTTGATAGTGCCTGCTACAGTGATATGGGTTTTGTTTCTCTCATGAACAGCACAGGGTAGAAATAGTGCTAACTCCTAGTGCTTATAGCTTACATATTGACAGACCCCACCAGAACATAAATGGTATGTGTAATTTATTACAAAAAAGCAGGAAAAACAGTATGATGGCAACATAGTAATGACATTACAACTTCCTCAGCATTCCTCAGTTCCTATAGACCTTCCTGTCTGCTTCTGCTATACTAGACAAAGCCTGACAGCCTCCGTGCTTCCAGAAGGGTGCCCAGAGAGTGCCTTCAGATGCACAGCCTTGCTTTGCATGTCCAACTACTTTAAAATGTATTTTAGGGAGGGTGAGTTTATACTTGCTTATTGCCAATGGCAGCATTCAGAGAGAAGGTTCCATATTTATAAAAAGAAATTATTTAAAAATACCAAATGAGCAATAGAGAACTTGCAGAAGCAGATAGATCAAGGGTGGAGTAGGCAGAGCCACATCAGATGTCACTGCACTGTGCACTTCATCCCTTATTAGGGGTCCCAGCCACTTATATACTGTCAAGTAGGGTAAGGAATGAAGGGAACCTGAGTTCATGGCACTTCAGACTTGGATGTGTGTGCAGCTAGAGCAGATGTAAAATCTGTGTACAGGCTATTTCTTTTATACACTTCAGAATCTAAAGAGCAAGATTGTATCATGCAAAAAAACTCCACAGAGCCTGGCTGGATTAGACTTAGTTTACACCTTCAAAGCTGTACTTAGAATTTTGATGGTTAAATTTGTCCTCATTTAGCCACTTATTTTAAAATAAAGATTTTCTATATAAAAAATATCATTGGCCAGATGGTACTTTTTATAAAGTACAAATTACTGAAATGACTGAATACATGACATTATATAAACACCTGATTTTTTTTACCTTTTATATAAGGGATGTAAGGTACTTTACCAACAGTTATACTTGGATACAGACTTATCTACTCTCCTGCCTACTGTGTTTCTTCTTTGCCTCCTGCTCTGTTGTGCCAGCGTTACAGCTCAAATTAATTTAGTGCCACAAACCTGGCTCTTGCTCTGGGACCCACATGGTCATGCATGGCTGATAAAAGTTCAGTGAGCATCTGCTGAGCACAGTCTCCAAACAGGAGAGGGATGGTCATCCTTTTAGAAGAATAAATGTGAATTTCTGCAAGTCATGTCCCACCCAGTCTTCATAATTTCAGCAAAATCATTTTTGCCTGATCCAAAGGATGGGGTTTAATTATTTCACAAGAAATATGCAGAGAAAGTTGCAGTTAGAAAACTCCACATTCTGAGTAAGAAGGTTACATCAAGGATGCTAAAGATAGAATAGTAGTTTTGACATTTTTTGTCTTCTAAGAATTATACATCTCAATGGCAAACCAGGGGAGAAAAGCCTGAACTACCAAGAGTGAACCCCTTCCAGGTCATAAGCCCAGCACTCCCTAAGAGCCAAGGTTAATATTTATCTATGCCCTGTGGCAGTAATTTGGAAGGTGTTGATCTTGGGGATTAATTATTGCTTTAAACAGGCAGTTAACAGTTTAAACAACATTTTTATTGGCATACAGTAGTTAAATGTCTAGTAGTGTGCTGATGGGTTTATGATGAGCAAAGTGAATTAAGAGTTCATCTTTGAGTTACATCCTATTGGAGGCACTGGGTCATTTGACACCCTGGGTTAATGTGTATGAGCTGTACAGTAAGTGCTGTACACAGAGAAAAAAAATGTTCATTTTTAAATATTGTATTTCAAAGTATTTAGTATTCTATTAATATAATATAAGCTACAATGAAGCTTTCATGCTACTGGTGCTCCAATGACCTGTGCCTAGGCACACTGTGTCCTGAGGACACAGTCCAGGCTCTAGTGCTCATTTTTCAGAGCTGGTTTTCCAAGGGATAGAAGCAGAAGTATTGCTGGAGTGTCACAGGTGTGACACTGTGTTCACAGAAGTGGCTGAAGAGCTGGCTGCAAATCTCATTACACTTATAAACATGTTTGGATTCAATACAGTTGCTACAGCATTTATATGACAACTGGCATTAGAGGAAACTAAAGATATTTTTAATTCCATTAGCTCCATTTTTATGGTTATAGTGATAGGGCATTTTGAGATATTCTGTGTCAGGTAGAAACATGGGACCTATATGCTTGCCAGATGCTACAGGTGCCAATCTCGAAACTGGGATCTGCCTGCTTTCTGCAGGGAACCACACTTCTACAGCATCCTGTGGAGTGAGTTTTACACCCAACATTAGGCACATTGGGTCAGAGCAGGCTGTACAAAAGGGCTAGAGAGAATCTCTGAAGGGAAGCTAGCACTCCTTCCCTGTGACTGCAGTGTGACATGGGGACATCTGCACCACGGGGATGGTTAGAGATATGCAGTGCCTCAGTACTAGGAATACCCTAGTCCCCAGGACATGGATTCATGTCTCTCTTTTCCAACTCTGTTCAAAAATACTGTCTCTGACTTCTATTAATGACTTGAGTCTAGCAGGCCAATTAATCAGAGCCAATTTTTGATAAATGTTTCTCCCACATAAAATTATGACAGCTTGCTGTCTAAGTATAGGGTGAGAGCATCCTATATTTCATCCAAGACATGTGACACGTGGATGCAGTGAGGCTATTTAGCGCAGTGTAGCTGGCGTGCCTTGCTGGTGCGATTCCACAGAAAGCTGCTCACAAACCATAGCTAGCCTCTTGCCTCACTGCTATTTATTTGTGTTGTCTGGCCTCTTGTTTCCTAATTAAAAATGACATGTTCAGTTGGGAAGAAGCTGATTGGTCTCTTGAAATCATTTTGACCAGATGATTGCAGCTTCTAATTAGTTAATGATGAATTTTGGTATTATGGGGATGCTGCCAGAATGCTGCACAGAAAGCCAAGTCTCTGCCTCGTATACACATATGGAATGTGAAACCAGAAGCAAAAATAAATAATAGGTGTGGGGAGAAAAGTACACTATAAAATATGAGAGATATTTTATTTATAAATCACCTTCTTAAATAAGAAATGCTTGCAATTCCTAACTCCAGACTGTCTCTCTGTGCCTCTCCCTTTCCATGGCTGCACTGCTGTTTATTTACCTCCTATACCTCAGATTCCTGATGGTTTATTCCTGCCTTGTTCTCTGCTATATCTGTCACCCAGTTCCTAACTCTTAGCTGTTGGGAATGAGTGAATAAATAGACTGTAAGGAAGCTGCCATGGTCTTAGGGACTGCAAGGACCTAGATACATGGAAGTCCAATACAGCAGTCTTGTTATCAAAGTATTCCATCAGGATTTGACTTAATTCCTGAAAATGCATGTAGTAATACACATATATAATCTACTGGTCCTGTAGGAGAAAGAACTCAACATTCTGACTCTCAGAGAAAATAATAAGATTTTAAGGATTTATTTTTTCTCAAAATCGGAGCTTGTCAGACCTGTGATAGGTTGACATAGTCATGGTGAGCTTATATTTCCTATAGCTTCATGAAATGCAACTTCATGTTGTCTTTCACCAGATTTTAGAAGAACGTTGTCAATGTGGTTGGGTTGGTTCCATTTACTGCATTTAAAGTGTTTCCTCTCAGCTGGAAATTCTGTAGCTTCCAAGCTAGGTTGCGTATGCTATAAATCTTGCTATTGTCCGTGTCAAAAGCATCTATATTGTTCATGTTCTGCTCTCTGCTTCCTTTCATGCTATTTACCCTCTCCAGAATAAGTACCAGCGAGGTAATCCTGAATGCTGGAAAACTCGGCTCCTTGCACTGGGTAATATCATTGCTATTGGCCTCTCCTTCTCCTGTTTGAGTCAAACTCTGGCCAAAAAGTTAAGCTAAGTTGGATGAATGCTGAAAGAACACATGGAGTTGAATATTGCCATTCATGAAAAATAAAACGTGGGTGAGAATCCAAAAAGCTGCAAAATTGAGATTGCTCACTTTTGGGACTCAATTTCCCATTTATAATGAAATACGTTTTGGAAGCATCATTGCATGTGTCACATTCTTATTTTAAATAGACATCTGAAACAACTGTTTTAAAGTTGAACTCAAACAAGAATAGCAATCCAAGCTCTTAAACCTGTTTTCCCAGTTTACAGCTAAATGGAAAGATAGGTATTTCACCAACAAAATTAACTGTTAGTTTATTGAAGGATGAGATTCATCCTTCTTTTGACTGAATGCAGAAGATGTGTTATGATTGTTCTAGGAAAGTGATAATGCCAGACTTTTCAGAGAAACTTGTAAAATGAACACTTGGTACATTCTCTGCAGCTTTTTTGTCTTTGCCTCTTGGTGGATAGACTACATTTCTTCCAGGCCATTTTTTTCTAGTCCGTTGATTTGCAGGCCTTTTTCAAAAAGTATGTAGAAGTTAATCAGAGCTACACAAAATCTCAAGAGAAAAAGTTGAAGTTCATAACTTCTACCACAGCATTATAGCCAATAAAATTCATTTCCTGTGGATTATTTTATCTAAGTCTATTGGAGATAAAAATGTTCGGAAAATTAGTCTTAATTAGAAAAACCTATCTATGTGTCAAGTAGTAGGTCTATATTCCTTCTACATGTACTTTAGCCAAATAGTTAAATTCTTGCTGAACATAAATACTGAGAACTGACCTGGATTTACGTTCTTTTCTATGTGAAGGAGAATGTTTTGCATTTTAATTTTAAACATGTCACAGAACAGCAAAGACTGACTTTTGCAGTTGGTGTCTCAGGATCTCATTAAAGTTGATAGGGAGTCTGGCTGATGTGTCTCAACCAGCAGAAGAAATCAGAATATGAACTCATGTTCTGCTATGAATATACAAACCCAAAAGGACCAGAGTCTGATTCCCACCTCTCTCCATATCAGGCAGTAGAAGGAATTATATCTGGGGCTCACCTCCAAATGCTCTAACCATTCTTGCCAGTGGCATCATTTCCCTCTTTGCTGCAGTTGCTAAGTTGAAAGATCTGAGCTATAGAGAGGCTTGTGAAGAAAAGACTTTCTGGTAGGACAGAAAGATTGAGCTCACAGGAGCATCCTGCCCAGGAAGGGTGGTAGCTCTTCTATTTCTTCCATGGAAAATGTAAGAGATTTTGCAACCAGTATTTTGTCCTGTGTCTCTAAAAATTATATATCTAGTTCTCCTCAGGAACAAGTCTTTTTCAGCACCCAAATCAGAATATTGGTTTCCATTGGGATAGAAGGCTTTAATCTTAAGAATTTGAGTTAAGACTCCAAAGGAATTTCACGACTATAAGCAGCACCTGATTATAAGTCGCATGTTACAATACAGAGTGTGATAAAAGGTATCTATTCTATCACCATCTGTTGAGGGTGAGGGCACTGATCCTTATCTCAACGGCAGATATTCTGCTAATGGGCCATCCATTGAAACCAGGCAGGGCATTGTTCTTTATCTTTTCACAACCCATCCTTCCTCCAGTGAGTCATTTTCTGCTAATGGCCATTGAGTCCCACTGTGTGACTGATAAAATTACTGCATCCCATTGGAAGTTGCTCCAGCCAGGGGGAAGAGCCCAATATTTCTTATCAAGATAAAAACAGAGGTTTTGGGACACTAAGGTAGCCCCTTTCTCCACTGGACTCCAGAGGAAAACGGGATTTCTCCACATCACCACTGGACCTCCGGAGGGAAACTGCACCCTGTACAGGAGCACTGCTCCAACTGAATCACATCTGTCACTGCAGGAGGATGCAGCCACCATTGAATGGGACTGCTACCAACACCCTGCCTGATGGGGTGTCAGGTTGTACTCTGACTTTGTCAGGGTTTGGAGTTTGTTTCTTTGTAGTACTGTATATGTATTTTAATTTCCCTAGTAAACAACTGTTATTCCTAATTCCCATATCTTTGCCTGAAAGCCTCTTGATTTCAAAATTCTAATAATTTGGAAGGAGGGGATTTACATTCTCTATTTCAAAGAGAAGCTCCTGCCTTTCTCAGCAGACACCTGTCCTCCAAACTAAAACGGCAACTTTTTGTTCTTTGTCCATATATAAGCCGCACCTGATTATAAGCCGCACTTCAGGTTCAGATCAAAATTTTAGTCAAAATGGTGCGGTTTATAATCGTGAAATTACTGTAATTTGCTAGTCTGTAGAGCCTGAAGAAACCTCAGCGTTGCTTTTTTTTTGTTTGTTTGTTTTTAAATGTTCAGCTTTTACCAGTATTTGGAATAATCTTTTTCATATAACAAGACTAGGGGACAGCAATTATTCCTTTCATAGGCAAATCACACTATTGTGGTTCCTGCTTTGTGACCTCAGGAACAGATGTACATGTAGCACTGCACTTGAGGCTACATGTTAAATTAAGTCAGGAACTGAAGGTGATGCACCAATGGATTGCTGTTTGTTCCCTGTATTCTCCCTGGTGAGCATTAAGACATAGAGATAATTCACAGAATAAGTAAATCATTCAACCAAGCAACACTGCTGATAAATAATTTCCACCAAACTACACTTTCAATTAATTTGCAACAGAAGGCACATTCACATGATAGCGCTGAAATGCCTGAAGGCATACAAAATATCGTTCTTTTAAAACCAGGCAGTTTTTTGGTTTTGTCTAGGCTTTACAGGGGAAGATCACTGCTGGTCTTTTCATCAGGCATTTTGATTAGGGCATGCATTTTTATCCTTTTGAAATAGAAACATCATACCCACTGTCTTCCATTACTATGCATTCTCCTCTTTGATAGTGTTGGGGATTGGCCTTTGAAAATAACTCAAGTATCCAGAAATATTTAAAATAAGGAACAAAACTTAGCCTAAACAGATAACAAGAGGATGTTTGTAATACTCCCTCCTTCCCCAGGGAATGAGAGAAAATTTTACAGAAGTAATCGATATACTATGTCTCTACATGCATAAGCTCAGATTGCTTTTGAATATAAGAACAACTTGATTTTCCCACATCATGAAAACAAGTTTTTAGGAAACATCTACCTCTCTCAGCTGCCATCATATTGGAAAGAATCCAATAAAGTTGTGTGAAACAAAATTCAGACTGGTTGTACAGCATAAACCATAGCTCAGATGTTTCTGTAAACCACCATCTTTTAAAAACTGCTTTTTGTCACTTTGTTAATGCTCACAGCTGTTTACTTGTTCTCAGGTGTGAAATCAAGTTCTGGGCTGGGCTGCAGTGTGACTGAGCACCCATCACTGTGTTCCTTTGAAGGAAGAATCTGGCAAGCAGCATTATGTGGGATCATGCCCTAAGTGTGCACATGTGAGTAGGAAAACATGAGTCCTGAGGAGAAATTTATCTATGATGTCTTGTTTGCTCCCTGGAGAACAAGGAAAGAAAGCATACAGGCAGTGTATGCTATGAATCTCCACTGAACTGGAGAAGCACTAGCACATTACCAGTTAGGGTTATGAGACTTAAAACCCCATTTTATTTGCTAGAATTTATATATGTAAATGAGGTTCTTTGGAGTGTGCTACACTAAGCATAAATATTCTGTGCTGTACTACTGGTTTATTGAGAGAGGAAATCTTGCTCATTATAGCTATACTCAGAAGCCACTCTGCCTCATTTCCCATACACACCAAGGAAGCTGAGTTGGAGCAATTCCAGGTACTGTGTGTGACATGATGCAACCTCATTGCAATTCATCTGCAGCAATAAGACATATTGCAGCAGAAATGTAAAGAAAGAGAAATAAGATTTGATTTCCCAGAATTTATAATTGAACTCTGAGTATGCATTTGTATTGGTAAAAGCCACTAAATTGCATGAATTCTAGATATGTAGGAACTAATATCATGTGAATGTAACCTTTATCTGGATGTTGAATTCCCATTTATTTTGTCTTGTAGGATTGATTACATAGTGAGCTACAGTGTTTTGCATAACTATTAAATAAACGATGGATTTGAGACTTTGCACGGTCTGGGAAGGAAGCCTCTGGATCCATCCCTTCCCTGTTACACAGAAGGAAAAGTTCAAGGAATATGAAACTAATCATTGTGATGGAGGAAGTGGTCTTAGGAAAATAAAGAACCTTTTAAACACATCCCTACTTAGTTTCTGGTTGAGCAACTCTGCAATTCTGGGCAAATCATTTAGATTTTATCTGTAGGATATAATGTAAGATCCTGCACAAATACCCACACTGACTTTGACTGAACTGTGAGAACTGTTTTTTCCCTCATCTCACTGAAATTTTCAGTTCTTGCAAAGCTGGGACATGCCACACAGATCACATGGAATAATAAACTGTATATTTATCAAATCAGGTATAAGACATCAAACCACTGAAACTCTTGAGCAAGATGTTTTGTTTGGCTGGTTGGCTGGTTTGCTTTTGAAAGAAAAAGAAAACACTTTAATAGGAATAGGGAATTTTAGAAAACAAAAACTCTTCTTATTTCTGAATCTGTTGTCCTTAGATAAAATGAAATTCCTTATAAAATTGCAAAGTGGAATTAAATGGAATAATCTGTAGATCTGGAAAAAAGATTTTTTCAGTATTGGTTGTGTATGCAGGGAACCATGAGTATGTCAGGGTGGGGTGTAAACTGAACCTGGCCTGGTTGGTTCAATGTGTTTATCAACACAACTTTGCTGTGTGTTTGGGGAAACAGGAAGCTGACCCTGCTGGTCCCTGTGTTACGTTTGGGGAACGTCTGTGATTCTAGTTAGGGACCCTGGTGATTAGCTCGACTCTGGGGTCAGCCAGAGTAGCCCTAAAGCTTGTTGAGTTTCTATGTAGCCAACAGAGCTGCTGCCATTTCAAGAAGCGCTTGAAAATATTGAAGTGCATCCCATCACAATTCATGAATCCCTTTCTGTGCCTCCCAGCAGTCTAGAAAGGCTGTGAGGAGTGATAGAATCGTTCCTGGACTTCCAGCAGACTCCTGCCATCCCTTCCTTGCCCCTGTGTGAGACCCCCGTGTTTGGACACAGAGGCACTCAGAGGAACTACTCCCACAGCTCAGATGGGGACAGTGCAGGAGTGGGGTGGGTGATCCCTTCAGTGAGGAAGCCTTAGTGCAGAGAGCTGGTAGGAGATGCTCTGGCTGCTGCGTGGCTCAGCCACATCTCCCCGCTGTGACACCTGATAATTGCACGTTGCCCCTGATCCATCCATTTGGGGCCAGGGCTAGGGGGTCTGAGAGGCAGGTGCTGTGGTGGGGAGCTAAGCTGGAGACAAACAAGCAAATGTCAAAGATGCCTGGTAACTCTGCATGGCTCTTGAAGGTCCTGATGGCTGTTATCCCTATGGAAGAAGGGGACAGAAGGGGAAGGAGGAGCCACCTCAAACCAGCAGAAAGGAGCCATGTAACAGCAACAAAGTGAACCAGCTCTTCTGTGAAATCCTCATCTGAAAAACATCAATTGTAAATTTTCAATATCACTTTTCCATATTTGCATGTGAATAAATCTGATGTTTAAATACTCTGCAGAAAATGAATGAGGCATTTGTCTAAACGTGTGTTCATATTTGAAAATATCAACTAAAAGTCTAGGAAGCCTTTGTACACCCACCTTTGCTATCCCTCTTTCAGCTGCTCTGAGGCCCTTTCATAAAGTACTCTTTTTTACTTACAAGAAAAGCATGCATTGTTGCCATGTTTGTGCTCTGGTATTTTTGCTTTGCCTCAGAGGGAATAGCTGTTTTTTTGCTGACCCTCCAGCTCAGTGTCTGATCCTACACTTTTCTTCCCTTTTCATCTCTGATCTTAGATGAGCAACTATCTTAGAAATATATTTCACAATAATTGCAAAGACAGTAATAAACCACAACAGCATTAGTTCAGGTGGTGGTGGAGAGTTATGGGAAATCCTGTATGTGAGGAAGAAAATAAACTAAGAAGTTGGTTTTCAGAAGCAGAAAAAGCAAGTGCTAAGTTGGACTGAACAGTTCAGAGGTGGAATGGTATTCTGATTTTGCTCAAAGCAACAGTAGCACTGATGCTTAGCTTTTTGCTTTGCATTATTCCCCTTTTTTTTCTCTCTCTCTATTTATTTGATATATTAAAATTTTAGAGCAACATATGAATTTATCTTTTCTTTTTTCTATTTTATTGTGGAGAATATTAGTTATTGGTTTAAATGCAGTGGTTTCTTTCCAGATGCAAGATGTTTTGCGGTTTAAGTAGGAAAAGCTTGCACAGGAACAGATCAGGTGCCTGGCTAAATATTCCAGGCAGTTCTTTTAGAACGACATTGCAGTTGTGATACAGGTCATAATTACATGAGCACTGAAGTGGTTTGCACTCAGTATTTGTGAAAGTAGGTGTCCTTGATGGTTTTTTTGGGTTTTTTTAGTGATGCACTATTGCTATTTACAAGACAACTTCTGTGGGAAATACTGTGCAAAGTGCTCCACATTAGTTTTGGCTGATATTTATTTAACAATAACAAATAATAATGCAGGAACTCAGATCCAAATTCTTCTGAATTTCATTAATATTCCAGTCCTGTTTGTAATCTGTGCATTTTTTATTTCTCTCTAGCAAATATCAAAGGCTTTATTTAAGATAGTAATGTCCTGGGCTGACTTTATGATGCCTGTTACCCCAATAGTGTGTTCTGATGTGCCAGGCCAGTGAATCCACACAGTCCAAAAACCACAGATTTTGGACAGTTTAAGCACTTACCACAGTCTTATTCTGAGGAGGTTGCCCCAGAGGACGTTTCCACATATAACAAGGAGTGCCTGTATAGCCCATACAGACTTGTAAATTGGTGTTATGGATGTGATAATTATGCAGTGGTACAGAAGATAATCTGGAATAGTTCAGTCACCATCTTTCACTGGTTTTTAATTAGTTATCTTAGTTTAGATACCAAACACAGAAAATTATTATCCTTCTGAACTACCTTTCGTGACTACTATTTGGCAACTCTAGTTTCAATATGTGATGTAAAACAGCTCTCTGAAAACTGTTAAAGAAACAAAACCGTCTTAGAAAATTAGATAAACCTAGTTAGGGTTAAACAGAACTTTTTAAAACTATGTCATTTGCCCGACCTAGAATTCTTTAATGGATACAGAGCAGAGCAGAACTGAAAGTATTTTCAATTTCAGTGCTTTGTATATTTACAGAGGGATTACAACAAACTTCTACACTTTATCTACATTTTAATAGGTCAGTGCGAACATATGAAGTGTATTAAGGTGGACTGACTTCCTCATTAAAGCGACGTGAACGCGCCCGAAGCCCCCAGCAGTTGTGTGCAGCAGGGGCTGGGCAGACGTGCATGATCGAGGTCATGCATCCAGCCAGTTTGTAAGATGATCCCTCTGTGCTGAGCCATCAGCCATCCTTAGCATAGGGGCGCACTCATACACGCATTCCTGTCAAGTCATCTTGTGAAAGGCTGCTTGCTTCCAGCTTGGCTTGAAAGTGCAACCTTAATAAAACTCACTGAAGCCTGAGAGAAAATAGCAGTTCTGCAGCAGATAGTGTAGGGGAAAGAGACTGGGATATGCATATGCAGCTGACTAAAGCAGGCTACATGCTGGACTGTAACAGAGAGGAAACAATAAATCTTAGCTACTATGCAATAAATATTCCCAATTTTAACTAAGGAAGCTATCCTCACAGTGAAATTAAAAAAAAAAAAAAAAAAAGAACAGTTTATCCAGACTTGATTGTTAAAGTGTGCTGCTCTGCTCCTTTTCCCAAAGACTTTAAGGGAAATTAAGAACAAATTTAAAGAAAGAGGAAGAAAAAGTTTTTTCTTAAAGCAGGAAAGGAAAGCAATAATAACATGTCAGTTTTCTTTTCCTTTGCTTTCCTGGCAGTGGTTCTTGCTCTTGTAGGCTGTAACCAGCGTCGGGGTCCGGAAGGCAGTGGGAGAAGATTTAACCGGGTTCAGCACGGGCAGTGCACCTACACTTTCATCCTGCCAGAACAGGACGGGAACTGTCGTGAAAGCACGACAGACCAGTACAACACAAATGCTCTTCAGAGAGATGCTCCTCACGTGGAACAGGATTTCTCTTCCCAGAAGCTGCAACATCTGGAGCATGTGATGGAAAATTACACTCAGTGGCTGCAAAAAGTAAGTGTTTCTTTTTTTGTTGCTCGCTAAATGATTTTTTGGGGGATGTTTATGCTGTTCAAAGTTTTCATTAGTTTCTGTGGGAACAGAGGTAATAAGGACTGATACAGTTCTTGGCTGTGTAGGAGAAAAATGTTTTAACCAGAGTGCACCCTTCCTAGTGACATTGCTTTTGGGAACTGAACTTTATTCACTTTACTGAAAGATATGACTACTTAAGTCTTTTTTTCAAGAAACTGTATGCTTGCGAGTCGGAGAACACAAAAATCCTCCAGAGACTCCACTGACAGAACTTACTAAGTTCTTATAAGCTCTACTTATCGTTCACAGATTCAGCTCAGATGTCATGCAGGATACCTGCTACTGTGACAGCAAAAGGGAGCATTAAAAAATCAGCATTTAAGGGTGCTGGGTTAAGAATACCATTGTTCCTCCATAAACAGATCCTGTAATACTATTCTACCCAGATGATTGCTGGAAAGAAACAGAAAAATATACCGGCATTCTTACTTCTAAAACTTCACAGTAAACATTTTTAACCATGTTGAATACACTGGTCTTGAAACAAACAACCTGCTTCAATTTGTGTTCATATATGTGCATTCTTTCCTAGAAAGGGGAAAATGGGTTTCAAGGTGTTGTAGTAACTTAATAGAAGTAATTATTTTTATGAAGTTTGGGTCTGAAAGGCTTAAATATATGAATAATTTCACTCATATGAGCAGTCCCAGTCACCTTAGCATGATCACTCATGTGTGCACAATTACATACCTTGCACAGATGTTGTCCATACCTTGATAAAGAAAATCCTTTGGAGTAGGTGACCAGTTAAAATAAATGAACAGTCTGTGTATAGCTATTTGTGATATTCCCATTCACACTCTGCCATTTTGATCTGACAAAACTTAGAAAATTACACAACTGAGTGACGCAACCAGTCATGTAATCTAGTACAAGAAAACTGATGTATGTACCCATTTGAGAGATACACAATTTAACTCCAACACAAGTTCATACTAAGAATGAACATCCATAAAACTCTCATGAAGACTCTGCTAGCTGGACTGGAACTGCATATCAGCATAGTTGCTGCTAACTCATTTACAAGTTTTATTTCATCCAGACAGTATAAAAGACATAAATATATTAAAAAGCATATACAGCCCTCCCACTCCCCTAACTCTAGTAGAATTTTAGGGTTTCCTGATTTTTTATAAATTATTTGTTCTCTTACATATATGACCATAGCAAGAGAGAAAAGAAAATGTAACCAAGGATTTAATTTTTAGACTACTTCCCTCATTTTTTAATGTCTTGATCTGCCTTGGGGAATATAAGGCTGGAAATAAGAGGATGTTTTATATAGAGGAAAATAAATTATTTTACTGTGCCTTGGCAGGCTGAGACAAGCACTGAAAAGAGGAAAGTTGTTTTCTTTTTTTATACACATATGATTTTACTTGAGGAAATTGCCTGCTGAATCATGCTTCTAGGACTCAACTTATTCTGTGTTTGTCCACTAGAGACTGAACTAAGATCACTGTTTCACTGAACATGAGGAAATATGAGTCTCTGGAGTGTGAGTGTCTAGGGTTAGTCCTCTCACACTTTGGAGGGAAGTGATTAAACAGGTAGGAAGCCCAGTGAAAGGGGTTTATATTAGGGCTGTTTTCTTCTGCAATGATTGTAAAACTGGCTGAGGGCAGAACTATTCCCCTCCTCCTTTTCCTCCCAGCCCCCAATACCCTGCTCCCAGGGGTTAGCATAAAACTGGGATTATGCATGTATCCCCATGTGTCAGTTTTCCTTGGAATGAAAGGACCTGTTTCTCTGTGTGAAGGACCATGTCTGACTCTGAACAAATGAGGCTGATGCAGCTCCTTTATAACATCTCTGAATACTGAATTTGCTTTGTTGCTGTTGCTACCACAAGGCATCTCAGCCATAACTCATTTCCTTTCAAAACATGTACAATGCTCAAGTGTCATGAATATATTACATAGGTATCTCACATCTCATTTTATAGTCTGCATTTGTTTTTCCCTCTAAACTTTCACTAGACAGCATTTTACAATGCACCTGCTGTGAATGAACTGCAGAAAAATTGACAGTTGCAGGTCTTTTACTGGAAGAGAATACTTATAATCAAAAATGTTTAAGGATTTTTGAAATAGTCTGACTTACATAAAGGAGTTATTTATTACTTCAGGTAATATATATAACTTTCAATAAAAATTTACATAGCCTATGTTTGGCAAAGGGAATTATTTTTTCAGCACAAATGCTCCCCTATCAGATTTTTAGAAGGAAAACAAGTACTTTTCTGTAAAAAAGTAATTTTTTTTTCTTAATGCAAAATTGCTTCTTTGATGACCTACAGGCTTGATTGTAGATAAAATGCCCTTGCTTGGGGAACCAATTATAGGCAATTAAGGCCCAGCTTTGTCCATTATAATTTGCATATCTATAATCAGTGTAACTGGGGTTGGTTGACAAACCAGGGACATGGCAAAATGCTCTGCACAGAAACTATGCGGAAGAAGATGACTTGGTAAACATTTTTAGAGATTTTCCTAGAACTGTTTATTTTAATACCGGATAACTTTCCCCATTGTTTAAGCTGGGTTTTCATTTCTGCAATATGTTTATACTGATAGTTCAAAACAAACAGTTCATCACATTTTCTTTCTTGCAGTAACTGCCTGGCTCACGTGACACTGTTTGGTATTTAGTTGCAGTGTCTAAGGATTGCCAAAGAGGAGTTAGATGAAATGTTATCATCATGTCTTGCTTAGGAAGTTGCTGCTGGCTTGCTGAATCACAGTATTGATGGACACAGTGTACATTCAGGATAGCTCTATAGATGAGTGTTCCATATACTCTTCCTCACATCTAAATGGTAGTAATAATTGTTATAACAATAATAAGTGAGTTTTTAATGATGTACTCTTTCTTTTCTTCTTGCCTTTTGTTTAAGCAGAGTAACGTAAAAGTTTAAAAATATTCTTTAATGATAGTAAACTATTAGAAGCTAGCACATACAAATATTACAAGAAGGTAGATACACTTAAACAGAAAAAAAGCAGCTTCAACTCACTTCCTCTCCCTTCAAAGTGCCTGTGCTGTTATTTACCAGCTACAACTGAGGAAGTATGAAATAATGGTCTTTATTCAGTTATTAAAGAAAGAAATTATGACCAGTTTTTCTGGGATATCTGTAACCATTTGGTAGTCTAAAGTTTATCCTTAGAATAATTGTACTAGATTATTTTTTGTGGCATCTTTTGTGGTCTTTGTTGACTTCCTTATTTTGCAACAGTAGCAACACAAGTGCTCACCTAGGTTTTAAACAGGTAAGGGATCTAGGTTTTGAGGGGGCTAGTCATTGTGTAGAAACAAATGACTTTTGGAAAGACCAGCATCTGTCAATGTGCTGTGACTCTACTGAAAGTCTGCCTTGTCTTTACCATCAGGGCTTAACTACTGTTTTCTGCTTATATGTGTGGAGTGGCTGATTTTTGCCTTGGATTTTATATGGCTTGCTGAAGATGGGAAAATCCCTTACATGACACTCTTGCTGTGAAGCTGAGTGGAAATATGACACAGCAAGCTGAGTGAAAATGTGACAGAGCCTGCCCTGAGCAGGACAGATCTAAAGAGCTGTAATAATGTCCTATCAGGAAAATTTATATTAATACAAGGATGGAAATGGTCATTGTGTGTGTGAATTTTTTTCATATTAAGAAACCAATTTTCACCAGTTGAACAATCACAAAAAAATAGTAAAAGTTCCATTTTATTCACAATTACGTTTCATTGGGCATTTTGGAATGTAACATGCGACCTAAAAGTCCACATGCTATTTGGATGTTAAGTGCAAGCAGAAGATTCATTAGGAACTCTTGCTAACTCTCACAAACAAAAAGTGGTCAATGGGTTTGGAATCTGCTGTTCTGAATGTATGAACATTACTAACAGAGCTGTTTAAAGAATAGGTTTCCAGTAAATCTTTTGTTTTTCAAGGTAGACCAGAGCTGAACAAAAGTAGTAAGAATGTTTCATCCAAAAGTGGGCACTAGCTTCTTATTTGGTGTCCAGCTCAAACCTGTATTTTTTTGTTAGACACAGAGGCTGCTTACTAATCTGCATGCTACTTTCTGCTTCAGAGTCAATGCATTCTCATGTCCAAAGCAGACCCTCATCCTAGTGATAGCTGAAGTGCAGTTCCCATAAACATATTGTGAAACAAAGGGTGGAATACAAATTAGTGGGATTTCATAGTGTACTACTCAATGAGTACGTATATATGTATATATAAAAGCAAGTATATATATGTGTACTTAATATATACATATATACTTATATATCTATATAAGTATATACAAAATCCAAATTTAAGGAGTAAAGAATAACTTAATGGAAATAATTCATGTTTGAGTGTAAATCCAAAATTGCTTATATACCCTCAAAAATGTATTGGCCAAAAACATGCCTGCTTTTCAAAGCTTCATTAGTCAAATTGCTCAAATTCTTGGAATATTCTGGTGTAACCACAAGAAAGAGGCAAGACTTCAAATGTGGAAGTGCCTGAAAGCTTTAGATTATTGGGGAATAATTTTGTTGACAATTATTTTTTTTTAAGAAGCAGAAGAATCAGGGAATTAGACTGAGAGACAGCTTCTCATGTTGCCACATTTGGTAGCAAATGACTTAAAAAAATTTCCCATGCTTGGAGGAAAGGGTTTATCATAATGTTCAGTAGGACCTGAATGTGTTTATTTACAGTGATGACAGCCATAATTAGACAATTTCTGGTAACAATAAAATATTACATTTATTAGTCATCAGAATTGTCCAACCGAGATGCCCAGTGGGAGATCTCATTTGGAGCACTGAGAGCTTTTCCAAAGGAAACTGATATACATTAAATGTTGTGTCATTTTGAGGGTGCTGAGAACTTATTGTTCCCATTCAAGTAGGCGACCTACTCCACAGTGCTATGTGCCCTGGAAAAAATACCCAAAAATTATTACTGGGGGAAAAGCAATAAGGTTGGGTATGTTAGGCCTGCATCATCCCACCCAAACTTAGAATTATAGAATCACAGGATCACTAAGGTTGAAAAAGACTTCCAAGATCAAGTCCAACCTTTGCCCAAACATCACCACATCAACAAAATCACTGCACTAAGTGCTACATCCAGTCATTTCTTGAGCACCTTCCTGGACAGTGACTCCACTACTTCCCTGGGCAGCCTGTTCCCATGCTTAACCACCTTCCTAGTGAAGAGTTTTTTCCTGACATCCAACCTGAACTCTCCCTGGCACAGCTTGAGGCCATTTCCTCATGCCCTGTCGCTTGCTGCTCGGGAGAAGAGGCCAACCCCAACCTCACTACAACCTTCCTTCATGTAGTTGTAGAGAATGATAAGGTGCCCTTTAGGCTCCTTTTCTCCATGCTAAACAACCTCAGCTCCTTCAGCTGCTCCTCATACAACTTACCTTTAAACTCTTTGCCAGCTTTGCTGCCCTTCTCTGCACCTGCTCCAGCCATTCACTGTCCTTGAATTGAGGGGCCTGAAGCTGGACACAGCGCTCGAGGTGTGGCTTCACCAGCGCCCAGTACAGGGCAATCACTTTCCTAATTCTGCTGGCCACACTGTTTCTGATACAGACCAGGATGCCAATGGCCATATTGGCCACCTTGGCCACCTGGGCATGCACTGGCTCACATTCAGCTGCTGTCAACCAGCACCCCCAGGTCCTTTGCTACTGGGAAACTTTCTAGCCACAGTTCCCACTGCAGGGGTTGTTGTGACCCAAGGGCAGACCCAGCTCTTGGCCTTGTTTAACGTCATGCATTGGCTTTGGTTCGCAGATCCAGCCTGTCCAGATCCCTCTGCAGAAGCTTCCTACCCTCCAGCAGATCAACACTCCCACTCAATGTAGTGCAGTCTGTGAACGCACTGAGGATGCACTCGATCCTCTCATCCAGTTCATTGAAAAAGTCATGCAATAGGACTGGCCCCAGTATTGAACCTTGGGGACCACATGAGTGACTGGCCACCAGCTGGAAGTAACACCATTCACCATTCACTTTTGCATTCTGCGCCCAGTCTTAGAGCCAGTTTTTAACCCAGCAAAGAGTGCACCCGGCCACCAGCTTCTCCAGGGGAATGCTGGTTACCCAAATAGTTTTTTCTGTGCTCAGGGGAATCTCTTAGTGCTGTGTCATGAGACAGTAGCAAGCCTAGAGTTCAGCTCTCTGAACTCTTCTGTGGAAGTCCCTGTTTCTCTTCACTGACCCCAGGAAAATCCTGAGCAGCTCACCTCCTGATTTAAATGCCTCAGTTAAGTGTGATGTATTTAAGCTTTACTTCTGTCCATGCTTGTAGTATGGACTTTGCTTGTGACTGCAAGGAAATTGTAAACTTTAAGTATTCTGGTTTCCCTTTTCTACTACAGATATAGTACTACTACTCAATTTCATAAGGCTGTTGGGATGCCTACTATATTATTTTTTGCGTTGCTGTTGAAGTCTTTATTGTGGAAGGTATTTTGTGCACTTTACAGTGAATGTATTATGATAATGTTTCCAATATTTACAGAAAATTGTGAGATTAAAAATCTTCTGGAAGGAAATTGCTTTTAATATAGGTAACTGAAATAGTTCATTAAAAATAAGCAGATAAATACAATGAATGTACATCTATAAAGCCAAGAATATCTTGAAGGTTGCAGTTGGCTAAACAGGTTGTTTGTGTCCTGCTCACAGTAAGAATAATCCTCATTCTTACACGGTTTTCAAAACCCATCAAGCAGCTGCTCCAACCTGTATCCATCTGCAAGGGACTGATTTTGTACAGATTCTCATGAAGACCAGTGAGGAATGCCTTGATATTCAGAGCTACCATTAACAAAAATTATGGATAAACTTGTTATCAAAGCTGGGGTCATTTGCATGACCTATTGCAAGAAAGGTGAGGATACTTAACCTTCTGCTTGTATTCATCTCAATTTTCAGTTCAGCTTAGTTCAGTCTTATTGTCTGTATTTGCAACAATTGCAGAAGGAACAGGTAGTAAATGAGGACTTTCTAGAACCAGTATCATGTAAGTTTGCTGTGAACTCATCTTTAACACCAGCAGCTCAAGTGTCTTGAATAAACAGCCCTGGTGTAAAAGTCCTCCCAGTAGCATAAGAATTTCCTCTCTTATTACAGGGTTGAAGTTTGATCAGGAAAAGGAAATTGCAATAGTTTCGTATTTCGTGGAAAAAAAACCTTTGTCTTATGAAACAAGCTGTACTTTAACACAAGGTTATTTTTATGCAACCACATGTGCATATTTTAGACAGTGTTATGAAACACCAGAGTGGTGAATATTCACACTTGGAAGGGTAACTTAGGAATGCCATAAAATGTTGCACGTTTGCACTGAATTCTCATTAATATTTCTGCACAAAGATCAAGATTCATTTTTCATTGCCTTAGTTAGGAATCAGATTTATCTAAGTGTAAGTCACTACTCAACTGGGATAAGACTTCTAATCAGCGACTTGCACCAGTTTAATTTTCCCTGCTTAAAACTGATGCAAATCAAGCTAGCATAACTTTCTTGTCTAAACAAGACCTAACAGTGAGTTAGTTCCACACAACATTGAAAAAGTATATGGTGCAGATGGTGAAAGCAAGACAGGTACAGCTGGAAAGATGCTCAAGTTACACTGTATAAATGATTTGCTTTCAGGTTTAAACCAAATGAACCCACCAAAAAAATTGTTCAAGATAATGTTGTAATTACTCAGAGGAAGCCGTACAGAAAATCTGTATTCAAGACCATGAAGTGACCTGATTGAAGGAAATTTCTCATACTTCCTTGACTAGCTTCTAGGAGAAGAAATGGAAAAAAAAAAAAGCAAAAAAGTAAAGCAAGAAAAGGGTAAGACTAAGAGAACTATGCTAATTTCCTGGTGGAATAGGTGTGTCTTTAGGAGAGGTACTTTAAAGGTCTGTTATGTGGTAGTACACAATCATATGATCTGCATTGTTAATCCTCTCTTAAAGGAGAGAGGCTGAAAACCATGCAAAACATTGCAGTTGGAAAATCCGTGTAGGAGATCTATGAGTAAAAAATGGCTGATGAAAAATTCTCTAAGAAGTCTACAGAATTTCTCCCCCTTCAACTCCTCACTCTGGTGCGTGAGTGTGTGCACACATACATGCATTTTGATATTTGGAGTGTTTAGTATTAAAATACTTGGAAATCTGGTTTTAAGTGTTGTGTCTTAAATCCATTCTCATATTTTATACCAATGCACCTGCTGTCAATCTGTTGCTCTCCTCAAACAGACCTGTAGGCTTGAAAAAAAAAATTGGTAGCAAGATGAAACCTTGTTTCACCATGCATTAATTCTGTGTGAACCATTCCCCAACTGTATGGCTGAAAAAATATTTTACAAAAGCATATCTGCTTTTGTCCCTTCCACAATGTATATGAAGCAGGAATTTTCATATATTCTGGAAAAAGTATGGACTTTTGTTCTCCCCATCCCAGGCACATTTCTGACCTTACATGTGCATATGTTGCAAGACAAAACCTGATCTGGGTATGTATGACATCTGTTTCTTTAATAGAAAATGGCAGAGGTGTATAGCTATAACTTTTCATCACTTCTGGGGATTTTGATTTGTAAATTCTTGCCAGTTGTCATGTTTTCTCTAGCTGTCTTGTTGCAAATAGAGGTACCAGGCATTCCTTCTGACATAGGAATGTATGGAAACAACAAAACTTCAATCGTTCCTGTTAGCCAAATTTTCTTCTGATTCTGTTCTGCCTGAGAATTTGGGTACTGGCATTCTTTCTCCTCCTATTGTACCAAGCAGGCTTGAAAGATTACAGTAGAGATAGGATAAACTCTGAGTATTCCTGCCAGGATGAAATTAAGGCAAAACTAGAGAACTGTGGGAGAAAATCGGGAGTATGAGAGGACAACCTTAGAAGGTAATTGGTCTGTTTTTGCAGCATGGATTTTTTTCACACTAGAACACAGATGATCAGATTGGTGCTAATCAATTCTGAATCTAAAAATTATTTCTGCTGCAGGTTGATGCGTTGCTTATAGACTGAATTGAATGAATGTTTGAATTTGTATTAAACTACCCATGGTTCTATTTAAAAGTGCTGATTTTCACTTTCATACATTCAGCTTTGAGTTGTTTTAGAGATATTTTTTGTCTGGGAATTTTATTTCTTATGCAGAAGTCTTTTGAATGAAATAAAACAATATTAAATAAATCTTTTCTTTAAAACTCTGCCCTCAGTTCAGTGTGTGGGCAAGAGTGAGGGTGAATAATAGGGTCACTTACATGTCTTTCTTGTCTCACTTGTGAGTCATGCATTTGTGTCTCAAAAAGGCAAGGATTTTCAAATAGTTATATCACTATCACTATCAGAGTGCTATTCACAAGAAATGTTGATTTTTTAAAAATTGAAAAACCTGTGTAGAAATTACTCGATATTTCTGAAATCTCAGAGAAATACTTCATATAAAATCTGTTTCCCTGAAGTCTCCTCCAATACCAAAGAACTGAAAGAACATTGCTGCAGCTTTTCAAAAATTGGGCATTCATATGCAGATAAAAGTCACAGAAATGAGGATTTAATATCCCTTCCTTTATCATTTAAGGATATTTATTTGTGTCATAGTTAAATATTTACCCTTCCCAGTCTTAATTCATCAGGAAATTCCTGTAGCCTTCTAGGGCACATCAGCGAGTCAACACAGCAATGGGAAGCCCCCAAACCACGATGCTTTTGGTGCTGTGCCTGGAATTTAGAGGATCTGCTTAGAAGGAAAATTGCTCAAAGAGATGATCTAATCTCTTCCTGAATGAACTATTACCCTTTGTTCCTTGGCTAAAATTTCATACTTCACTGTGTGTGTGACTTACCATAGTAGAGATAAATGGTCAAGGGCCACCTATCTTTCCTGCGTCACTTCTATCCTGTGGATGGGAAAGGCCATCAATGCTCTGCTAGAAGGTTTTTCTGTGTTACTATTTTTGTGTGGAGGAGATATGGACTGCAAAATTCTTTATCACTTTAGCCTGTGAAATACAGAGGCGATGATTAAGGTTGTTTCTCTCAACATTTTTCTTGAATGATCCAGTTTGATCTCTTGGCTCTTCTAAGGATTCTGGCAGATGCAATAAGTATTCTTTTGTATACTCCTCTGACATCATTGACCTCCATGGCATCCCACAGCTCAACCATTAGAGCCTCTGCCTTCATGTCAGTTGTTAAAAGAACTGTTTGTACCTGTTGCAATACCAAAGTTTTATGCAGGGAAGCATAAGCAAGGCGACTGTACTTGCAGAGGCAAACAAAGGAAGAGGTGTTTGCCATGTACCACGAGGTTATGGCTAAAGGTAAAGGATGATTACAACAGAATTAATTCAATAATAATTTTTGGGGGGGGAAGTCTTGATCTGCTTGATCACCCAATTTCTGTCTGTGGACTATCAGTCTAGGGAGGGTCAGCTCAGGTAAAGTGCAAGGGACCCAGAGAGATATTGAGAAAGCTAAACATAGGCGGGAGGTGAGGGTAATGCTTCAGAGCAAGAAGTCTATCAATTTGAGGTTGATAGAAAATTTGATCAAAAATTCCTAGGAAGGGTAAATGATGCTATCACAAATTTACACACCTTGTCCTGATGCGACAGAAAAGACAGAGAAATTACTTTGATATACAGCACTGTGTTCAGTAAAAAGTCTTGATACAATGCAGATGCAAACTGTTTACTGGTGTGTGGCCCTACAAATGTCATAATATTACATATTTCAGCAGTAGTACGGCCTGCTGAAGAAAAACTAATCATAGTTAAAATAAGATCTTCCTTTTTTAAAAAAAGAATGGGAAAATTATTTTTCTAAATATAAGAACACAGGAGTGAGTAAGAGAAGATGCTCAGCTGCATGTTTTAATGATGAAACCAGAAATTCTCTAAATTTTGCTGGTTGTCAAGGTATATATAAAATGCAGATAATCCCAGACTGAAATGCTGAATGGAACCCAAATGCCATATAGGGCATTACAGGTTGTAACTAATGTGTCACTTTGTCACCAGGAATGCCCTTGAAGCTATCACTGATAGCTTCATAAGTACTGTTTGTGTTTCTTGCTTATGACCATTAAGTGAAGAAGCAATTTACTAGCATCAAGCAAGGTCCTTGGACAGTTTGTGATGATGAGCTAGAGGTCAGGAATACTGGAAAGGCATTTGCTCAAATTTGCCAACTTTAAATTTTGCAAGATCTATGAACTTGACCCAGAGTGCACCAAGGGTCCTATTTTGAGTTTATGTACTCAAATGTTTCATGAGTCAAGCTTTAACCCAGTAAAATAAATGGTTTTAATTTTATCATTGGAGTGTGTTAGCACAAGAACACAGCTACTTTTCACAGACTTCAACAGGAGGTAGAACTGAGTTGGAATTCATCTGCTACACTGAACAAGCACATGTATATTTTATTCTTTTGGATAGGTGGGTGAGAATGAGAAGTCCAGAGATTTTTTACAGAGAACATTAAGAAAAAAATTAAAAAAAAAAAATAGGAAAATTATAATTCCTTGCACAGTTTACCAAAATAATAATTTATCATTAATTACCTTTCTTTTTCCAATGGATGATAACCATTATGGCACATACTGTACAAGCCATTATATAGAACAGGAATAAAATTAGTGTTTAATTGTTTATTCAGCATATTTATATATTGATTTTTAAAGTGAAATGGATGTAAGAACACTAAAAATAGTTAAAAAATTAAACACTGACTGAAATAAAAGAACTTGTTAAGAATTCAGTTTTTAGAGCTAGGATTAGTGATTGCACTTCTTTAGTGCTAAACCAGTAAGACAAGCAAAGCATTTGTTATGTACTACCTTAATACCTCCCACAAAAAACCTGCCTTACAAACCCTTGAAATAGGAGGAAAAATAAAAAGAAAAAAGTTTCCTTGACCCAGGATTTAGTACTCCTACGCATCTTGGAAACATCTAGTAATTTGGCCACTCACCCCCTGGGGTATTTCCTAGAAGCAGAATTGAGCAAGACTGAAAATGTTTTTGTTGCACAGTTATGGGCATGAAAATAAGACATGAATTCTTGATCCATAAAATATGTACCAAGTGTACCATCTTTTTCATGTGAATTTTTAAAGACTACTTCAACATTTGTATTCATTATTTTCCTACCAAAATCACACAAAGCTCCTGAAATCATGACCAAAACTCTGATTGTTCATCACAAGACTTGGTTTTGTCTTTGTTTTTTTTTTTTTATTTTTTCTCTGGGCTATAACTCACTATAGTGGACACTGAAAATGTGTTTTAGGGTAAATGTCCCATTTTAATTATTCTTAAGTTTCAAGATGACACCTCAGTGTTAGTTCTATCAGTATGATTTTGAATACTGTCATGTTTTCACTTCCATAGTAAAATCCTTCTGAAAGGCTATAAGAAAGCTGAAGCTAGACAATTTTTAGAATACTTCTCATAATGCTTTATATTTTGAGACATCTTAAGTCAGAGTTGCTCAGTGTTTTCTCTATTATAACAAATATTAATTTTGGTTTTACTTCTCTTAGGCTTAGCCTGGCATTGTTTATATTTTCCAGGTGTTATTACGAGATCTTACCAAAAGGTCAACTAGAAAAACTACTAATTTTCTATGGGAACATAAACTCAAAGGAGGTTTTCAACACAGTCCACAAACCCAGACTATTATCATTAAAGAGTCTCGAGAGGGTTAGAAACTGAAAAAAGGCTTTTGACTCTCACATGGAATGTGATGTTAGTGAATTTGTATAGAGCTTGGCCTGATGCTGCTCACAGTGAATCAGCAGGAAAAAACTAAGCTCAGTTTCTCTTGAAAAGGGGTTTTCCCAACCTCAGGCCCACATAACTTAAGCTGACTCCTTCCTTCCTCCTTCTCCTGTCACTTTTAGAAGTGGCAGAAGTTCCAGGTTACCTTTTGATACCAGCTGTGTGTGTTCACCTACATCAAAATGTCTCTGTCCTAAAAAAAAAGGGGATTTCTCTCCAGTAAGAGACAGACAGACCTCAGCATTATGCAGGCAAACCTATTTGGCAGAACAGGAAATTCCCACATGGTCAGGAGGAATTTTAAAGGGTTGGAGTGGTATGTTGCAAAATACAAGCCTGGCACCCATGGAGACTGAAGTCTGTTATTTATAGAAAATCAGAGGCAAAAAAATGGATGACATGCTTCCTCACAATATATCTACAGTCATTGCATTGTGTCAACATGAATTTGTGGGGTACCACATCAAGATATGAAATGATAGCATGGTCTCCATCCCCAGCCAGTTCTTTCCTCCTCACGCCTAGAAAGATACCAACTAAATCTGTGAGCAGTGGTAGTTTTATAATAATGGAAAAAAAATAATATATAAAAGACCACTGTTAGAAAGGCCTGGAACAACAGCACAGAAATCATGTAGTCACTGGAGTAAGGGAAACAATATCAATCTGTCGTAGCTTAAACAAGAGGACTCAAGTCCAGCCTGTGAGAAGCAGACAGGCTCAGATTTTTTTTGTTCATTTGAGGACAGGATTCAGTGTACAGCTTCGATTATGCATACAGCCTACTCCAAGCACTCTCCAGGCCCAAAAGGGGGATCATGAGGTACATCTCATGAGAAGAATTTTATAGAGATATTTTCAGTATTTCCTTTTTATTTCATGTCAAAAAGAACATAAAAGCAACTTAGCACTTTGCATACCTTTTATTCACTATTCTTTTCAGTCCTTTAAAACACCAAAGAGGAACTGAGATACTTGGTGAAACAGAAGGACTCAAAATAACCAGGCAGATTGTCTTAATTTAAACCTAGTCTTGGATTCTATCTGGGATTTAGTATTCAGTGGACATTTGAGTAATTTTTTGTGTGTCTATTGCTGAAGCCAATCAGGAAATGGTTTAGGGATTTTTTTTTTCTTTAATACCTTAAAATAGAAAACTCCTAAAAAGAGTGACTCTCCAATCTGAGGTCTTGAGACCTCAGGTAACAACAGCTACATGGCACAGAGCAACTATAAACCAAAATACTGTGGTTTCCAGCCAAGAGGTTAGAATTCTTAGTTAAATAATGTAATCATTTTCTTTTTTATCTATTTATTTATAAATTAATTTTCTTTTAAAATTTTGAGTTTTTTCAAGAACTGAAAGAAATGTCATTGGAAAACATTTTCCTGCTGATAAGATCAGCAGATTGGTTTTTTTTTTCCTTTCACATGAGCTAAATTAGCCAGCTAAAAGTTATTTTTCTTAATTAAACCGAAAGCCAGGGCATTGGAAGAAAAGTTACAAATAGTTCTCTTTGAACTCATATGCCTCTAGTTCAGTGGGGACAGTTTGCATGATCTTTTCTACATCAACAACATTCCACATGCATATTCTTTCTATCTTCTTCAAGAAAAAAAAGGAACTGCAGAAGCAACTGTTTCCAGATAAACGGGAGGACACCAAACCAGCGCATCCCTCTTCTTGCTAGAAAATATATCCATGTACTGTGGCTGTACACAAATATTACTTTTAGGCTTCTCCTTCAAAAACCAAGTTAATACCAGAACCTGATCTACTCTCACCCCAGGTAGTCCTAAGGCAGTCCCTTTGTAGAAGTCTGCTGATTTTATCAATTGAACACATGATAATATTCCAGTTTTTGTTTAGTGATATACTAGAAATGCATATCTGGATATTAGAATAATGGAATTTTGGGTGTTGGAAAGGACCTTAAGGACCATCTAGTTCCAACCCTACAGCCATGGTCAGGTACATCTTCGACTAGACTGGTTTGTACAAAGCCCCATCCAGCCTGGCCTTCCACACTTCCAGGGATGGGGCAGCCACAGCTTCTCTGGGCAGACGTGCCCTGAACACCAGGGGCACTTTTCTTCCTGAACTTGCTGGAGCCTGTGTGTCTTGTTTGATAAGGTTATGTGTCATCCCTCCAGCTTCTTATGACAAGGTTGTCTTTTCATTCCACATACCAGTCACCAAGCCCACATACAAGTTTTCTGCTTCTACACTGCAGCACACTGAGGAAAAAAAAATCTTACTGTGATGGTCACCAGACAAAATTTGCAAAAATTCATAAGGGCTGCTTGAGTGTCCCTCCCCATAAATGACCTCTCTGCTTGAATTTTTAACCTGCTCATATTTTTCAGCTTCTACTATCTTTGGTAACAACTGAGAAAATTAATGCCTGTGATTCTTCTGTGTAGTGCTTTTTGAAAAATTGTTTATTAACTAAAGTTGTGGTTTCCAAACAAAATTTGACCATTATTGCCATTGTTTGGGATACCTTTTGTGCATGGAATAAAATAGGTTACTCATTTCTTAAATCCAGAAATTATTCTATAGTATTACTACATGGACGCAAGTCATGCAGTTTTTCAGCATTTCTTTTAATTACAGGATGTAGATAAAAATCACTTGTCCTTCACAATTTATGACAGCTGAATAATATGTATTAAATGCAACATAGTGGAGCAGGAACACCTCTGTTTTTTTAGCACAAATGAAATTTCATTGCAGTAAACATTCACAGGATTTTTAGCTTAGAACAAAGTGTACAAAATTATGGACAAACCTGAGAAGAAAATATTCTAATGATTATATTTCAAATTACTGGAAGTGGTTTACTTGCATTTTCTGATATAAATAAAGATTCTAGCTATAGAATTGCCAACTGTAGTGATGTCAAGGACCGAACTCAAGAAATTTCAGTGCCATCAAGACTGCATATCTAACTCTGTTTAAATTTCTGGCCCTATGAAACAAGCAGTGTTACTTCTCTAAGTTCCATGCATATATCTGTTACAGTTCTCTTCAGTATTGACAGAGGCTCCATCATTGCTTCACAGTCTTACATTCCTTTTTTAAAGAATG
The DNA here is from genome assembly GCF_009819885.2 of Catharus ustulatus. Classification (NCBI taxonomy): domain Eukaryota; kingdom Metazoa; phylum Chordata; class Aves; order Passeriformes; family Turdidae; genus Catharus; species Catharus ustulatus. The sequence continues at coordinate 143,340,011 of NC_046221.1, read as the reverse complement.
ACAACAATTGATCATACTTCTACAACCTTTTGTGTTCAGGATCCCAACACATTTTACAAATGTCAGTGTATAACTCTTCATAACACTCAGAGGGCTTAGAGATGGCAGTAATTTTCTTATTGTTACCCATTGGAAAACCCAAGGTACACAACCTACAAGCTGAGATACCTTTAGGGACTTCAGAGCCCTAAGTACAGCCAATAATAAACCAAGACCTGAGGTAGCTCCAGTTTTTATATCATAGCTATCAAAACACTCTACACTAATACAAGATAGGTAAATATCCAACTTCTCTCAGGTTTCTCCTCCCACTGCTGTCAAAAAATTTGGGTTTTGTGGGCTAATTTCATAGCTGGTGTAAACCAATGTTAGTGGAATGGCATTGATTTAAATCAGGTAGGCTTCTATATGCTCATGGTTGTACTAAAACCTCATTTTCAGTGTGTCTTGATGGCTCCTTGATGAATTTGAATACTTTATTGGAATGAAAACAAAACTGGTCGGAGCTCCTGCATGTTTCCTTTTCCATGCTGTTTCCTTTTCTCATTCAATTTCTAAAATGGTTGGTTTTTGTATTTCTGAAAAGATCAGCCCTGGTCACACAACCTGATGTGCAAAGGAGCAGGGCTGTGGCCCAGCAACGAATCCTCAGCAACACCTGTGCATGGAAATACCAAACCATGTGACATCTGTTTCTGTTTGTCAAATGACATTCAGAAAGCTGAACCAGTGGGTAAAGCAGGCAAGGCTGAACAGAGAGAAGGCTGAACAGAGAGATTTGACTGGAGCTAAGGAAGGAGAGGTTCTGACCTATGGAAGAAGGGCCAGGCCACTCAGGAGCACTACAGTGATGTCATGAGGTTCTGTAGGGAGAAATCAAGGGGTCAAAGCACAACTAGAACTTAATCTGGCTACTACTGTAAAAGACAATAAAAATATTACTAGAATATTACTTTAGTAGTTAGATCAGTTGGTTTTGGGAAGTGATTGAATCACCATCCCTGGAGGTATTTAAAAAGTGTAGATATGGTGCTTAGGGACATGGTTTAGTGGTGGACTTGGGTTGATCATTGGACTTGATGGTCTTAAAGTTTTTTCCCAGCCTAAATGATTCTATGGTTCTATCCCTGTGAATAAGAGAGATGATTTTGTGGCAAAATGTTTACACAATATGAACATCTTTCAAGGGATTAGTCTCTACACAAAGTTTTGAACCAAATTTTTCAGTACTCTTCTGTTTTATGATACATATTTTTTATCAGTGTCATTCAACAAATAACTATGGAAATAGGGATATTTAATTGATTTTTCAAATGAGTGACTCCATATTGCCACTTATTTGCCTAAGCCCACCCGGTGTGAATTTTCAGACACACCAAGCAAAGCGGTGTGTTTTAATATATTGCTATTATGTACATATTTCTAAACTTACTATTCTCTGTACTATTTTATCTGATTCTTCATATATGTTCACATATTCTACTGAAGCTGTGTTCATATAAATATTTAGAATATTATACTTTGGTTTGATTTACAGTTTTTCAAATGTCTTCTAGGTTAGAAATTTTAGCTTGTTAGGTCAACCCACTGTCATCTCTGTTGCATAGCAAGTAAGAGAATAATTTATTAAAATACATAAAATTACATAAGGACAAGCAGGTTTGGTAAAAATATAAGGAATGTCAGCAGTGAAGACATTACTGAACTATTCAATAGTAAACACATCAAGTTTTTGGTAGGAAGAAAGAATGATAAGAAAATTTCAAGGAACAATGTTATTACATCTGAAAAATTTTAGACTACATTTCAACTAATGAAAACTAACAGGTCTACTATCAATACCTCAAATATTCCTCACAACAGAAAAATCAGCTTTTATTGGACTTTGGGGATTATCTATATTTTTGTAACCTTCTGCATGTTAACAGGGCTAAGGAATATTAATATTAGTTTGATTTTTATTGATTTCACTCTTTCTAGTTCTGCTTACTGGAATATTCACTGCTCTTGTTCTGTTTCTGTTTACCACAGATTAGTACAGCATCACTGAGTTCAACAAAATGTAACTAGAACCAGAACAGGCATTGTTTTCTTTTGCATATGTACACATAATTTTGAACATATGGTTCCAAGCATATTTTCGAATTAAATTGTCACTAACTTCAATGAATGCTTGTTTTAAATTTTTTTCCCTGCTTTTATGCTTTGCATTTGTTGCCCAAGAGATTCATAGCCAGCTGCAAGACCCCTTCTTTGAGCAACGCCCTAAAGGAAGTAAAAGAAAGCAGCTAGAAATGAGGGCATTCAAACATAATTAGGTTCCTTGGTACAAAGGGCTATGCTGAGAAGTGAACCTGGGAGAGGTAAATACACTTCAAATTAGCCATTGCTACTAGAAGAGAGATTTTGAGAGTTGCTAAAGATCAGTTTTCATCTGGAGGTAATCTAACTTCTGGTGATGTCACTTTTTCTTTCAGATAGTCACCATAGTTGGGAGAAACAGAAAAATTTACATTTATTTCTACACATGATTCAAAGAAAGTTTGGCATTATTAAGTACCCCTTTGGCACAAGATAATCCTTTAAATGTAAATAATATTTTTCATCTTCCAGTTATGATCAAGAACTATCTAAATTGTATTAGTTGACCACTGTATCTTGAGGAATATGATGCAAAAAGGATTATGTGCCATCGAGGAATTCACATGTTCCGTAAAAGAATATTGAATGAAACTGAAAACATCTGCAGCTTTGACAGACCTAAAGTACATTTTGGAAGAATAATTTTACCATATTTTGTATATTATTTATTGTCAGAGGATCTCCTTGTACTGACTTCAGAAAGAACATTAGCTAACTGCATTACAAATGTGAAAAGAAATCTGTCTTCAACAAGGCTGGCTTGGTTGAAAGTGAATATGATGTTAATTAGAAATAATATGTCAGAGTGTGCTGTTCAATTATCCTGCTAGAAAATGTATCTTTATTTTTTATCTAGTGATAGTGAAAATTGAGATATAACAATAATTCTGATGAAAGCAGTGACAATTTACATGTATTCGTCTTACTAACCTCTTTTGCTTTGAGGGCAAAGTATACCTTTTAATAACAAAACTTTAATTTAACAGGATTTTCTTTGGTCATTAAATACTATTCTCAATCTACCAGATTTGGTGGTATTAATAGAGTGATTTAAATCTTGAATTTCCTAGGTTATATAGCAGTAAGAAATGAAGACACACTGAGCCTAAACACCTCAGCTGAATATCCTGAAAATTGATGGATGAAGAGGAAACTAGATTTTAAAGACAGGAAGTGAAGTAATTCAATATTAAAAAATTTTGTCTTGATATTTTTTTTTGGGCCTATTTCTATTTTCAAAGTAAAAATAGCTGGTCACTTGTAGTTTGTTGCCAGTTTAGTACTCTGTACTTTCAATTGTCGCAATAGCACTTACTGCACTTGTTTATATAAAATGAGAGAAGAATTTTACAGAGTCCTGTCTCTAATTTTTTTTTAAACTTCATCTAATAAATGAGACATTTTATGACAGTAACTTCAATTTCTAGATGCTAAATAGCCATCTGCCTCCACGATCTTCATACAAAATATTTGTGAAAAACTGCAAAAAAAGTTTATTCATTCTTCAGGCCATACATGGATTATCTTTGATTTTGAACATTTACATCACCACCTCATTGTCTTCCTTCTTTCTTTCTTATACTCTTATACTTATTATAAATTGATATTCTATGATCAATCTATTCAAGTGTCTGTGTTAGTTATGGCATAATTTTATTTCCTCATTGATATGTTTTTCCTTTGGTCATTCATTGTAGGTAATTTTCCAGTTATTGCTCAATTATTCTGGTAGTTTCAGGAATTTTCCAAGATTTTAAAATCATATTTCAGTTTTATCAGGATCTATTATTCATAGTTATCTGTGGAAGGAAATGCAATCCTGGCTCAGAAACAGCCAGTCTGATGAGCTGGCTTTGTGCTGCAGGTCTTGGATTCCCTGAGATCTCAGGGTGTGGAGGAACTGGAGTTTGTAGGAATCAAAGCTGACCCAGAAACCTTGGCATCTGGCTGTTATGGCTCCCATGGGCTTTGAAACTCCTGGCTTTATGGCTGTCCAGGATGAAATTCAGCCAAGAGCTTTCTAACCTTGGAGGACCTGTGGGCCTTTGCAGCTGGCAATCCCAGAACTTTCTGTGTCACAGGTCCCTGCAAATCAGTTCAGTGGCTCTTTGAAGAGCTGGGAGCCTGGAATTCATTTTGTGTTGAGCCACACAGGAGCCTGCTAGTAAAAGTGACAAATCCTGCCTAAAAAGCAGGTTTGCACTGCAATTTTTGCATTTGAACTCCTTTCATAATAATTTTGAATTCTTTAAATGGGAAACAGTTTTGGAGCAGTGTTAAACCCATTAGTTTGAAGAGCCTCTGTTTCTTAACGTTTTGCTCTTGGAAACACTGATATGTGGGATAAGAGCATCTGAGGTATCTTGCAACCACTCCAAAACTGATTTCAAGTCTTGATCCAGATTTGCCACAGATAGGAAGACGTGTCCTACATATTGATGACCTCAAAGTTATTTCACATAAGGGTATATGCATTTCACATAAGGGTGGGCATAGTTTGTGTTAGTGTTTATGCTGGAATTCCACAATGATCATAATTCTACTTGCCCTAAAATCATCTGAAGTTTGGCAACGAATTTCAGTAAAAACAGATTAAATGTTCATTCTGAAATAAACAGACTCTTTTGGTATGTTGAATTTGTGTCTTCTCATAATGGTTGTGAGGCTTGTTTCTTTTAAAAATTGGAATGGGGTTTGTGTAATTTATGGACGGAAACTGAATCAAAAAAGAATTCCACAGAAAGTGACAAGGTTGTTCGGGTTCCAGTAATGTGGATACTTACTAGTTTTAGTTAATTATCTTTTTTCTAAAGGATGTACATTTCCCAAAGGAAATATATCTCTAGTTTCTGGCTAGAGATGCAGAATATTACACTTCCCTAGTACTTTGGATTACCAGAACTGTATGTGGGTCAAAGCAACTTTTAGTTACAAGATCAGAATTCAAGATTGCTTAGAATGAGCCTGCAAACATTCAGATGCTTATTTTATCTTAGCATTTCAACACCTATGGGTTAAGAAATGTATCAACTTCTTGATTATAAAAAATCATGGGCTAAGAATTCCATAGGAAAATATTTTGTTTTTAAGATTTCCATTAATTTATACTTTTAGCAACAAACTTGGTGAAAGAGTCTTTATCTTAGACTTTGGTTTTGTTTTATCAGGCTCTGAATTCTATGAAATATCCAGTGTATGATCTAATATGAGGAGGGCAAAGGAAGCTGGATATTGTCCTGCTTAGTTCAGTCTGTTAGGACTCTTGGATTTTCTGATTAGCAGTTGTTGTTTGCCTAAAACCACATATCTTTACTTTGTGTGGCTGTCCTAGCACGCAGAGGTCTCCCAGAAACTTTTGGCTCTGCCACCCATTACCTAAGAAAAGCTCACTCATCATCCCATCCTTCTGTTAGCTCTCCCAGTCCTGAGCTGGGATAAAAGCTACAGCCTTGGTCCCTCAAACCATCTTCTGCGAAGTAGAAAAAGCTCTTGGAGAGGAAATCTGTGTGACCAGAGGGGCCTGCTCTTCAAAAGCATCAACTGCTGCAGTTGGCCTGGGCTCCTTGTTTGACTGTGTCACTTAACTCCTGTTAACTGAACTAATGCTTTTGGACAGGACAGTGCAGTGGAAAACTACGTCTGAAACAAAGGTTTAGAATTGCAGTATTTATTTTCAGGCATATGTTTTGTTTTAGGAATGGTATTCTCCAGTTTAGTACTCCCACTAAAACTGCTTGGTTCCCCTTCCCCTGTGGCAGGATGGAGGGGGGAATTGGAGGCAAGAAAGGCAAAGATCACAGGTTGAGATAAGAACAATTTACTGGTAACACCAATGAGATAAGAAACTGAACAGTAGCAACAACAATACTAATGACAGAGGGTACAAGAAAAGGAAGGAATCACAGAGAATCCCACTCTCACCCACCCCCCTCTCCCCAAAACATGTACACCGATGGCTCCCTCCAGACTGGAACCCTTTTTTTTCTCGAAGAGACTCCCTTCCCATTCCCCTGGCAATGACTTGAGTTGGTACAGAATAACCTCCATGTGCCAGCCATGTTCCCTCCCAGGTACTGCAAAATTTAAGTCTGTCCTGGCTGGAACCAGGACAGCATATTACTAAAACTCAATGAGCAGAGAAGCAGTTAAAAATGGTGTAAACCACAGAAATCTATTCAAAGACACTACCTGATGCTTTAATACAAAGGTAGAGGAATACCTTGAGTTTCTCTTGTAAACTTCTTTAGTTGTCAAAACAAGCAATATAGTCCATGTTTGGGATACCAAGGATAGAAGTATATTTACTGCTTAATATAGATCTCCAGAACTGAAAGTCACAGGGTGCAATAACTAAGATGAATATGAGAAGAAAACATCAAAAGAATATTTTTGGATAAGAGAGGGTATTATAAATAGTCAAATGAAGTGTCTTAGAAAAAGCAGAGACTATTACATTTAATACATGTTTTTTTCCTCAGTCAAGATTCTGTTCAGCAACATTAAAATTTAATGCTAAAAATATGCTTGAGATTCATTGTGGTTATCTCTTAAACAAAAGTGCCTATGGAAGTTAGTTATTAGCTTTAAAATCACTTGTGATTATAGGATGTCTTTAACTACAGAGTAACATTTAATGCTTGTTGTGTGAAACCAGCAACTGTGCCTACAGTGATTGTAAGGGATTCAGGATTGCATACAAGAGTAAAAAGAAGGACCAGTGATGGTAGGAAGATCCTCTTCCTTTTAAACTTATTCTTGATGTTCTGACTGTGTTTCTCTTTAATAGTCAACTACATTCTTCTAATTAACAAAAAAATACTCATATTTCAGGATTTACTAATCAAAGACATCTACTACTTTGCAATCTTTCTAATTATTTAAAAAGACCTATTCAATAACTTTGCTCAGTCTGACACTATGCTGATAAAGTGAAAGGGAGAAAGATGCAGACCAAATGCTCTCCTGCTGAGCAGGTACTCATGGTAGAGAGCTGTATTCATTAGGCTAATTTCTACAGATCAGAAAGGTGTCAATAAGGCTTTGGTATATAACAGAACATGTAAAGCCTAATCACAGCTTTTTAAGAATGTTTCTGTATGTCTTTATGAAAATAATATATTTGGTCTTCTAACTCTGATAATATAAAGGTGCATCTTTTAAACTCATGATTCAGACTATGTAAACATCCCAAAGGAGTGAAATGCTGTGTTGTACTGTTTCCTAATAAAGAATAAGTACCATGTCTCAAGGGCTAGAACACGGCCTCAGTCTCTAGTTTAAACATTATTCACAAGGTTATATCTTCATTCCTCACTGCTAAGGATGCAGATGCCTAAGTATCTTCTTAAATGTAAATCTAAATTAACAGCATGCTTCATGTTTATGTATTAATCGGGAAGTAAGAGAAGAAAGAAACAAATAATGAGTGGAGAACAAAAAAGGAAATCATAGGCAGCGTCAGGTAAAGACTTGAAAAAATAATTAATGTTACCACTTAAAATATTTTTTTAAACTCTCTTCATTTGTTCTCTCTTATAAATATGTTATTTTATTAAATTTGGATCTCACTTCTCCCTGCTGTATAGAACATATAACCAGCAAAAGTTATACAAACAAAATAACAATTCAAATATTCCTAAAAGTTTACTTTGTGCTGAATGCCTGCATTAATAGATGTCAAACAATTCAATTATCATTAAATGGATTTTAGAAAAGTTTACCATTTTAGAGGATCTGGCTCAGAATTGTTCACATTATTGACAAAATTTGTATTCTGCTTTCTGTCAATTGAAATAAACAGCTAGAAAATGTGGTTCTCTGCAGCCATTTTCTGTTTTATGTTAAAGAAGATTAAAGGGTGATCATTAATTTGAGGTGATTCCTTTATAAACTTTGGTCAGTAAGTCACTGAAGTCAGACAGTTAAATTTGATTTCTCATTCTGATTATGTTAGTAAAAAAGAATTCTCTGAGGAGTTTAATTTTTGTATCATGCTGATACAAATGGGAAGTGAGAGTATTAGATGTAGATAACACATAAGTAACTAAGTCAAATAAGGACATGAGCAACCATGAACAATACGATTGCTAAGGAAAACAAATTGGGTAAAGCTGTTTGTTGGATTGTATATAAATAAACAACAATAACAAACATCTATTTTTTGGAATTACTTAGATAAAAAAATATTTCTCTTTCTTCCAGTGGGAAGTATTGTGTTATAAAGAACTAAACACCATCTGAATCTTTCTTAGAAGCCAATAGATGTCCATGTTTTGTATTAAATTGACTATTTCTAAACATAAAATGGCATGTTCTTATAAAAAGTTTTATCTTTTAAAATTCATTTTGTATTACTCTTGATGGATTTGAACACAGAAATCACATGATAAAAGATAGAGTGACGAATCTACCACTTTAGGTCACACACATTGGCTGACATTAATTTACAGGGTACTATTCATGACCTGTCATTTAAGGAATCACAATATTTTCCAACATAAACCTCTTTTGAAGTTTCTCTTTCCTTTTTTTTATTTTTTTTTTTCAACTCACAAGAAAATTCACATGTATCACAGATGCTTATATGCTTATACATTTTTATGCACATTTTAAAAAAATGTTTTATTTTAGATGGCACTCAATCCCCAGTGGGGAGCATGTTTGGCACAGGGTGGCAGAGTGGAGGGTGCTATCCCTGGGCAGGGCGATCTGTGCGCACGAGATTGGTGCAGCTCTTGTGTCTTCTGGCCCCTCATTTGTTACTGCTGTGATAGGACAAAAGTGATGGTCACAAATCACAGACAGCGAGTTAGTTCAAGAAATAAAATGGTCCCAACAACTGACTTGTTCTGGCAGGCTAATTGAGTTAAAATTCTAAAATATTCTTTTTCTCTAAAGACTTAAAGTCAATATACCATTATAGTGGCCCTGAAGGGATTGGTTTTGCCTGCTTGTTTCTGCCAAATTAGGAAAATAAATATAAAGAATACTATAATGCAGATGAAAACTATTATGCTGTCACTTGTGAAGTCAGAAACTAGATTCATTAACCAGGAATTCACCTTGCATTGGTAATGTAAAGATTTACAGAAGATGGTGAGTTTTGGAGATGTTTCTTCAACACTGACTCAGAGAAAATAATGGAAGAGGGTAGTTTTGCCCTGATAACAGAGATTTAAAAGTCAATATTCCTTGCTTTATTACAAACAGGGCATAGGCACTTATGTGGCTCATTCCCAGAAAATAAAGGGAAAAAAGTGAATTGAAATTAATCCCTATAAAATTGCAGATCTTTCTAAGTCTCAAAAATATCAAGGAAGTATGGAATATTAATTCCTTTCATGTCATATTATTGTATACACCACTTGAGTTGGGTCAGAGCACACTTCCTCTTTGTGTAGCCAGAAAAAAAAAAGTTGTCAGTTTAGGCCAAAAAGTGGAAAATTCTAGTTATAAAATTACAAAACCATGAAAACTTGTGAGACTAATATTTCAGCTACAAAATTTTAAAACTTATGCACTGTACTGATTTTTCTTCTCACCTAAGAGGTACCCCAAGCTTTAACATAAGCATTGAATAACAAACAAATAATACAAATTCTTCTCACTGCTACCAAAAATCCAAATTCATATGAATTTAATGAAACTTGAAAGGAATAATTAATCCTGTACCATTTATGATACCTGCTTAGAATAGGGATTCAACATCAGCTAAAAACTCCTTATATGTTAACATGTAACCAATGTCTGAATCACTCATCTCCTTGTATTAAATATTATACTAAATCCTTAATTTTGGCCAATAACCCAAAATCCATTCCCCTTGAAAATATCAAGGTCACACCCACTTGCAAACTTGCACAGGATGTCATCCATAAGATGTCATATTCATTTGCGCATTTCATTTTTTTAAAAAATAAAATATGAATCAGTACTTAAAATTATTTTAGTTGAAATTACAAACTGGATTCACTATCTCAAATTATTTCATGATACAAATTTTCCAAAATAAAGGAGTGCAAAACTATTAAAAATTAATGTACTGTTGCTGATCTAAATACAAGCAAGAAATACCATTCATAATAAGATCTTAATTAATGATCCACAGCAAAGACATGGTTTTTTAAGGAATAAAAAAATCAATTATATAAAAGAAATACTCTCTTTCTATGAAAAAAATGCAATCAAATTCTAATGTCTTTGAATTCTGAACAAAGATAGATGTAAATTTAATTATTATTCTTAATTTTCACAGATCAAGATATGAAAAATATTATTTCCCCAATCTCTGTCACAACGTTGAAAAAAAATAAGATTTGATAACAAATGTGTCCATATTTGCTATCACACTTGTTGGAATAGAAAGCAGTAATTTTGTCTGTACAAATTTAAAGATTTTTACAAGAATTTAGTAGTCTTTAACAGCAGAGGGCATTCTAATTTTCTGGGACAGTAGTAAAAGGACATTTTAATTTATATAAGCATTATGAAAGTATATACACAGCACATAAAAGATATTTTTTAAAATATATATGTATAACTCACAGTGAAATGCTAAGACCTACATAAATTTTAAGAAGATTGTCTTGACTGTATTATACATTTTGGAATTAAAGGATACCCACTAATATTTCATGTTTTTAGGGTCCAAGTATTTGTTCATATGGAATCTGGTTTGGATACATGTATGAATGCATGTATGCATTATATATGTAAATATATATATATTTATATATATAAACATATTGTCTGTGTTTATAAACATGTTAGGTCATAAACAAATTTATGTTTAAATCCATTGTTTGTAGAGGTAAAAATTTGAAGCACTTGTTATGATAAATATGAGCCTATTCACGTGACATTGAAAGGAAAAAAAATATATATACACACACACATACAGTTTATCTAAATATATTTCTTTCCAGCTTCACAGTTGAGATGCACAAGTGGCTACACCATTTTGAGCTACCTCCCTAAATGACTTGCTAAGTGTTTAAACTTTTTCTTCTATGGAGATAGAAGCCATCCTCTTTCAGGGAACATTCCCACTGCAATGAGGAGTTTAATCTGAGCAAGTGTTTTAGGTTTAAGCTCTTTATCAAGAAGTAGCTGCCAATAAAAGCCCTTTCAAAGAACATCTGTGCTCTGACAGAATTGTGTTCTGATAGGCTTTTTTAAAGTTACATTTAAAAAACATTTATGAGCACATGATTTAGAATTAACATCTGGAAGCTCAGAGCAGATGCAGTTTGAGAATAAGGTAGCTGCAGAAATGCTTCCCATCTATTGGTGCTCAGGGTTATATGGAATGTGCTTCCTGGAGCAGGAATGTGAGGCAGTGCAATGGCTTTCATATGTTTACAAATGGTGCATGACAAGCATCACCGTTCAGCATTGTTTGGGTAAGTTAGACCCACAGGTTGTATACTCAGCAAGGATTTTTCCTGTCACAAGAGAGGATAAGCTCATCAGGTCCATTAGGTCAGAGGTTGAATAGGAAAGGCAAGAGACCATGCAAGAGTTCCCACCACTACACCCGACTTGTAAATAAATAGAAGACTTCAGTCTCCACCACTATCAAGTCCACTCTTTTCACAACACTTAATTCAGCAGCACAAATAGACTTTTTCTTTTTTTTTTCCCCTTAAGAGATAAAAAGACACCTACAGATCTTATTCTGTTTGGCTGGTCCTGTCTGCCTTTCTTAAGCATTTGTGTTGATTGATTGCTTCTGTGTTTCATCAATTAAAAATGTTTTAGAGTACAAAGTCTTCAGCATGTTTAATAGAGTCTGGTTAAGTAAACATCCTCCACCAAAGCAGCACAAGTAGAGCTTAAAATAAATATTGCTACTGTGCCAAGTTCATAATTGCTTGCACATTTAGCACTTTACCATATCCTAATCATAGCCATAAAAAAAAAGAAAAAAGCTTTGTGTACTTACTGTAGTTGTCATGAAACTGTAGCCATTTAAATACTGCAGGGTACTTACATTTTTAAAATATTTGCTTTTCCAGATTATTTTATATACAGAACTTGTTTCAAAGAACAAAAAGCTGAGCCTGAGGGTGAGAGGTGGTCAGTTTTAGTCAACTTTAGCCATATAAGTGCTTTTGTACTAATTTCTTTCTGTCAACAGGATAAATTTTCAAGCCTACAACATGAAAGGATCCTGTGTCTCTGTCACTCTTACTGTTAATCTCTTTATTGGAAAGGCAAACTTTCCTTAGTTATTTTTACTGCAAGACAGATAAAACCTGCTATAATTGGGTGACAGATACCTGTTACAACCAAGAAAATTGACCTTAACAACTTGATTATGCAGAGTGATTTGTGCATTAAAATCAATGTAAAATTTAAAAAAAACAAAACAAAAGAAAATATTTGCACTAGAAAAATATATAAACAGTTAACATTATGCAAATGTAATTTCTCCCAAATTTTAAACTGCTCAGGTGATACATAAAATCTTTATGGCATGTTTGTACGAATATGTACATATAAGAAATATAATTTCTGTAAAAGAAGTTAATAATAAGCCTTGAAAAATAATAAGGCAACAGGATATAAATCTGATTTGTTGCAATTAACACAGTGTTAGAAAAAAATATAGTATGTAAAATATTAAAAATTACAAGTCCTGTTTTCTAATAACTCCTGATTCTAAGAGGAAATGCTGGTTGAGATTTTGAAAAGCTGTTAATGTTTTATTTGTATCCACTGCTGATAAGGATTAATTCAGGCATGTTGAGGAGAGCAGGTTTTCAGAGCAGAGATACTCAAGCTTGCCAGATAATCAAGCCTTAACAGGAAAGATATGGTCAGACAGACTCTACATGAGCTTCTACAGGAATACAAGGTAAAATTGCTGCTAATGATGAAGTGAATCTTACAAACATAGTCTTAAAATGTGTTCCCTAGATCATATCCTCAATAACTTTTCTAGGGGATGTGTATGACAAGCTGGATTATATTTTATGCCTCCATGGTTGAGTTGCATTAGGTCCAAAATTCCATGTTTGTCTATCTCTAAACCTCCAGGAAATTTGAGGCTGGAAATCGGCATATAGAAACAAAATAGCTGTGTTTACATGTTTCTGGAATATCTGCCAGGACGGTGCAACATTTATCTTTTATTTTTCATTAAATTATTTTTCCTTAAAATTTTTCACATACTGTCTTCTCTATCACTGCTGAAAACCTCATTTTCATCTCCTTGTCTAGAGTGAGGACGTATTTTTATACAATTGCTGACAAATTTGGTAAAGAAAGTAAGAATTTTTGAAAAGTTGAAGTGCTTTCCTTCTAAATTTTTCTTGAGCTTAAATTCCAGTTTTTCTGTCTACAGTCTCTTCTACCTTCCTCGTTTCTTTCATTTTTCCTTCAGCACTCCTCTGGGCCCAATAATTTTGACCATATTAATTTATTTAATAAGTACTTTACACTGGAATTCAAAACACAAGATAGCTCTACATGTATGATTGAGAAATCAACTATTTAAAATACAAATTATTTTTAGAATTTCTACTGATTATATTCATGCCCTGTTTGACCACATCACTGGCAATCAGTGCTCTTATTTGAATTCCAAACAAAAGGTTTGCTATATTAGGAGATGTTCTTTAATATACCTGAAATACTAAATTTTAGATTTGTTCAAGCATGCAATAACCATTCATTAAACTTAAAACTAGGTCAGTAAAAGTTTCCCTATTCCATGACTCTTTATGCATTTGGTTGAAATAGTGACAACATTTCCAGGGAATTCTTGTAATTTGTGTTGCGTAAGTTAACGGAAATTTATATCACCAAGAAAAAACAGATCTTTTAATTGACTACTTCAATTAAGAAAGCACATTAGATGTTGCAATTTCATAGCTGTGCACTGATACAATGCATTTGCTTGAGGACACCACAGCACTACAACTACCCCAAAAATGAGTGTCCCAGCACACTATGCTACTCATCCAACAGGAGAAACTGAAGCATTACAGAGAAAGAAAACTGACCAACAGGTTTGCATCACTTAACAGTTCAGTTACTTTGATAGGAGATTGAAAAGTATATTAAAATACATGCCATTTTTCTGCCACCATGGTAACTGCTGAGTCAACTGGGTCATCTGAGTATTTGCTAATTAAAATGTTTGGATGTTATCTGTTGCACACTTTGCCAATATTCAGCTTTAGAAAATAGTGGGCTGCACACCAACCACCTACAACGTGCCACTGATACAATTTTGCTTCATGCAAACAGTTTCTTGGAGTTTGATAAAGTTCCTGGTCAAAATCCTACAACTTTTAGGTCACTCCAGTCTCTAATTCTGAAAATCCAACAGCTCTTCTTGATATTAAATCCAAACTCAGTTCTGCTTTATTTATTTGTCTGAAGATCTGTTGAGTTAAAATCAGGGGACTGAGTAGAAATTAGGACTTTTTTTTTTACTTTTTTAAGTGACACTGCCAGTAATCAGAGGAATCTGGGGAGACAGGAATGTAACTTTCAAAGGGTGTCAGGCCAGAACTTGTGTGTCCTGCCATCTGAGATCTTTTTCAGCGCCAGGATGCTTTTTAGGTACAAAACATGACAGATTATGATGAAGCAGTGAGACAAAGCTGTCCTAAAAACCACTTTCACAGCTAAAGTAATTGAGTTAATGGCTGAAAGGTACTTACAGATTTGTTTTAACTTTCCACAGATAATTGCACACATAGCGTTGCAACTGTGTTGTATTTCTATTAGGGATTTATTCTGTGTTGAAGGAAATATTCAGGACTTTTAATGCTAACATTAAAAATATAAATACTAAATAGCATTAAAAATAGCATAAAAAGCTGACATGAAGATAAATCCATACAAAAATATATTCTAGAATAATTTAATCTCCTCCATGAACAGACTAAATGGTCCTTTCCATCCATTACAGATGACTTTATGTTACAATGAATGACACAACTTTATCACTGAGTTTAAAAGGTTCCATTTTTCTGCCTATCTAATGCCACAGTACCACACATTCTCCTCTGAGAGGGAGCAGGATTGTCCCTCAATGCCCTTGCTCAGGAAGAACAGCGTGGTTTTCTCTGTGGTATTGAGGGAACAGTAGATTAAGTGACTTTCTCAAGGACACAGGAAATCTGTGGTAAAGCAGAAAAAGGAATCCCAGTATCATGAAACTCTAGACAGCAGTGTTAATCACCAGACCACCAAAGCTCAGGCCTGAGGCACACTCTGCTGAAGGAAAAAAACAAAGTCAAACTAAATGTTTCAAATTGAAACTGGTGAGACTTCCAATCCCTTCCTTTACTTTTCAGCAGAGCTGCATGAAACCTCATGAATTGTCTGACTGCAAAAACAAAAGCTCTAAAAGACACACAGTCAGAGGAGTTACAGGGGACAGCAAGGAAAGGACTTGGTGGACAGCACTGCCCAGTGTTCCAGCTTTCATGTGTCTTGTCAACACAGTTCCTGTGTCAGTGAGGGAGCATGTAAAAAAAAAAACAACAACCAGCTGCAAACCCCTCTAGTTGGGCGTACCCTTCATATTGGCAGACCATATCGGCAGAAACAAAGACCAAAAAATGAACCTGCAAGTCTAAGTTGGCTTTATTTACTATTCTGTGTGGTCTGTGGTTGTGGAGCAGGTGGCAGAGGAGACACCTGGGCTGTTGTGCAGTTTCCAGCAGTGACAAGAGAGGCACTCACAGCGTCACCTGAGTACAGCACCAACCAGGGGTTGTGCCTGTGCCTCCACCCTCCCATCATCCCTGCATGAGTGGGTAGGATGGACAAAGCCCAAGTTATCTTGGATAGTACCCTGAACTCAGGCTGAGGTAGAGACAAAAATGTAGAGGCTGTTCAGACCCATTAAGTTGACACAGGACAAGTGAAAAACAGCCAGAGGCTGTCCAAAGTTTCTTTAGTTGGGCAAGATAAGTCCTTTTTTTACCAGTTATGTATTGAATGTGGATTTTGGGAAAAGTCATAATAGGAATTGGGAAAATATGTCCTTGTTAGTGTTCCAGTTTCTTCTTTCCTGGAAGACTTGTCCCCTCTATATGCAGCATCATGCTGGAATTAATTTGTCCAACTGGTATTTCAGTGCAAGAACATTTCCAGATGGACCCTGATTAGGATTTCATAACCCTATACAGCACACACCCACACACACCCACACATCCACACAGAACTACAGCTCTGTTCCCATTCTGTTTTCTTTGAAAATAAACTTCTAAAGTGGAGACTCTGATTCAGCAGGACGATCAGTGGTTAAACTGGACATGCTCTTTGGAAAGAGAGGATTATACCCATGGGTGGTCAAGTTGGTATATTTTAGGGTAAAATTCAACAGTCCTATTGGAAATATAGATAAAAGAATAAGACAATGCTGAAACTTCAATTTCATTTTGACAGTGTTTTTTACTCCCTTACAAGAAAAAAAATTAGAGACTAATACAAATATCAACAAGATAAATAATGCTATCCCTTTCTCACCAAAATATTTTGATGACATCACAGTAAGAGATATGGTAAAAAGATTTACTGAAATTCATATCACTCCTGTAACACTGTCACCTGGAAAACTAAAGAGCTTTTGGGAAGTGCAACTGCTAAAATGTAATAGAATAAAATCCCAAAATTACTCATTTCAATTTCAGTCACAAGACACAATATGAAGTAGCAGATTTACCTATACTTCAGTGTTAAGCTGTGGTAGGCAAAAGCCAAGGGAAAAAGAATGCTTTGGTCTCAACATGGCCAAATACCTTGAGGAAAGAGTTTGACATCTGATTCCAAATCAAATTTTGTAGTTAGACCTTTCCTTTGGTCCTTTTGGTCATAACTATAGGGAAAAAAGTTTTCAAACTCCATGGATTTATTTGAATTTTTAAGCTTGGCATGGCTTCTGACAGCCACCAGCACCAGATGTTCCTGAAGACAGTCTTATTTATTTTAAACTCTGTTGATAGGAGCCATCTGCTTCCCAAACATCTCATCTAAAGAATGACTCTAATATATATTTAATAATTTACTGGTAATGAGATGATCTGACCAACTTTATAATTAAGTAAGCGTTTATGAATCCTTTCTTTTCTTTTGCTCGCCTAACAGGGTTTTAAACTTTTGTGGTTTGCAAATCACAGTTTTCTGGTGTGATATGAGGGCCTTTTTGATATGAAGCAAACTTACTTTTCTTTGACACTTCTCACCAATCCTTAGAGAAAGGTTGTGAACTAAATAATCAGTTGAATATACCTTAAAATACTGCCATAAATATATTCTGAATGAAAAGTATATTCAGCACAGACAAAATGGAGGCTAAATCTTGTAAAAGACAAAAATTAATTTGCTTTCTAAGTATCACACTCATGTGTACATTTTTGAGTTTCACTTACTTTATTAATGTTAAAATAAGCCACTCCTAATGACAAATGCTCCTGTTCAAAAGAATAATGGAAGTTTGTGAAATTTCTCATACAAATCTCAAGCAGACCTCCTGATCCCAATCTTCCCTCTTTTGATTACCAAGATTCTTTGGCCTTTTGATACCTTTGATTCTTGGGGATTTTGGTTAGTACATCTCACTGTTAAGAATCACTGATGATCTGTGATTTATAGTTGAGTGTCAGCACCAACTTTGCAAACATGAATGCTCTTTTCTTCAGAATTGCTCTGAAAATCCCTTGAGAAGAGAAGAACTGTCTGGCCCTTCCATTTCCAGTCTGAGCAGGAAGTTCAGGGGAACAAGAAAGCTAGAATAATACCAGAATATTTTTGCAAAGTTAAGACAGAATCTGGAGTGAAATCAATTGTATGCTGTCTTCTTTTTCTTTTTTTAATTAGGCGTGTAATGCTCATGAGGAGATGATTTTATCCCTGTGCTTTGGTCACATCTTAAGGTTTCCACAAAGACCTCCTCTGTAATGAGAACATGACTCTTAATCTTTTCTGTTTTTATGGTCTGCACAGCCCAGAAATGTCGTGTGGATTTATTGTACCCTGAGAAGACCACCGAGAAGCTGGGTTTGGGAGACACAGCCAAAGTCTGAACTCCCAGGTGTGCTGGATCAGCCACCCAAGCCACAGCACGTGCACTGACCCATGTCAGCTGCTCCTCCTGTGCCCATTCTGGTCTCTTGTCCCCAGTCCTGCTAATTTAGCCATGGAGAGAGTATGGATTTTGCTAGCTAGAAAATACAGAGGCAGAAAGGCACTTTGTATGTCACAATTATTTTTAAACACCATATTGCCCCATTTAGTGACGTATGACCATAAGTGCATAGCATCCCTCTTTTGTCTCTAGAGTAGTCAATATCTAAGAGTACTGATTTTTTTGGGTTTTTATTATTTTCACTCAGAAAGACCTTTCCATTACCTTTTGGCTGACCTCAGATTTAATTTTCTAACTAAATATTTCGTGTTCATTAACTTTGGTCTTAAGCAATGACAAAACCACCACCCAAACTCCAGTGTTGTCTTTGAGTTGTGTAGGTCAACAGGTTTTAAGGCTGTTTTCCTGCCTCAGCATGAAGGAAAACAGGGAGGGTGAGTGAGAATGAAAAATGGTGAAGTTGAATTTTGGCAGGGGAGGCAGGCCACAACTTAGCAGCTTACTTAATGTGGCTCATTACAAAATTACAGTCCACAAACAGAGCAAGACACACACTGAATAAAGATCTCTACAAACAAGGAGTTTCAGGGCAAAACAGGTTGCTTTGTTATAATCTGATGGTTCAGTGTTGAAAACCATCCTGTGTGCTTCAATAGCATGATGGAGGCCTCAAGACTGTCTACAGACGAATCAACTCTGCAGGCTCAGCATAAACCTTACCAGTCAAAATATTCACTCCTTCTCCACCCTGTTGCCTCAGTATGGCTAAGCATATTGCTCTCTGCTCTTTTTTTTACATGAAAAGGCATGTGAGGCCAATTGCACATTATGTTATTTGTGATTTTTATGCAAAGAAACAGGGAGGATTTTATTTTTTATCATACCTTGACAGTAGAACACTCACATTTTGAAAAACTAACAGATTTTAAGATCTGAGAGGGACAGCTAGCCAGAACTCTTTCATAACATAAATAGGTCATCTACAAGCATATAGTCTGCACTTGATCTGGACTATATTTCCTAGAAGGTAATCAAAGGTGAAATCTTGATTCTGCCTTCTCATAGACATAAACAGCTAGCAGGGAGAGAGAACTGAGTTCCATAATTTTTTAGTTTGATTTTGTTTAATTCAGTGCAACATATATCCTTAATTATAGTTCATGAACATGAATGTGCACAATAAAATACTAAATACTCTACAACACTGTTCTTTTAAAAAATAATATTTCTTACTATTAACATAAAACAGTTGCTCCAGAAAGTCCAGTGCTGTCCTCCCTTCTGCTGTCCCGCTGTCCTCCTTTCTCGGGCAGCAACCCCCCTTCCTTAGCTTCATCTGGATTTTATCTGAGTAATGAGCAGCACTATCTGCTCCTGTGGACTGTGGATGAAATAAATTCAACAGGATAACTCATTAAGAAAACAAGTCAAAAGAGATTTTTCTGCCTGTAGTGTGAGAGATGCTGACAGCAGTTAACCTTACAGGCAGCTTGTTGCTTCTACGTAAACCTGTTCTCTTTCAGTTTTTTGGGACATGTTGCCAAAGAATTTTGGCAAAGTCTCTATTTGCCACTGCTGATCCCTTTTAATGAGGTTTGTGGGTCATTTGAAAGCTGCAAAGCAAAGTGAGACTTGGCTTTTTTGTGTTTTGCCAATTTCATTATGCTTTGGCTGGTAGTTAAGGGTCATTTCCAAAAGCCCAATAGACATTTTTATTAGGTTTCTACAGGGGTACAGCTAATATTGTTTTCCTGGCAGATATCCATATTCTCTATGACTATATGCAACCTCTATTGTTTTTTGACAAGAGTAAAAATAGACAATTTTTCATTCTCCAAGGAGAGAAGCTGTCAGCTACCAGAAGAATAAAGACTTCCAGTGTTTACCTTTCTACTCAGCCCAATGACTACATAGAGGCAACACAGACTTTTAATTGCTCGAATGAAAGAATATGCAAAATGGCATGCATGGACTGAAAAGTAAACAATTTGCATATTTATTCTTGTCAGTGCACCTTTTCTTCAGTGCCATTTCCCCATGGAAACAAGTAAAATTCACTTTATTAGCATATTAGGCAGTCACCTTTTGCCTACTAATTGAAAGGTTGCTAGGTCATCTGGATGCAGCCAAAGTGAATTGCCAGAGGGATTCAGAAAGCATTGAGTGCCTCCCTATGTATTACTTTTAGGACTGAACTTATCTGTGTATGTAGACAGAAATGCCAGTGGAACCAAAAGGGCCTTTTGGACGAGTACAAAATGGGGGTTGATGCTGCTTGGAGCCAGTCATCTGCTCAGTGGCCGGTCTTAGGAGCTGGTTTGAGTGTCAGACAGATGTATTTGAGTGGGAAACCCCAGCTCCTTGATACCAAGATAGCCCTACCAGGAGGTCACTTTGGCTCTTTCACAGTAAGGATGAAGAGGGATTTTCAGAATACTGAGACACTTATTTATACTTAAATTGTGTTTTTTTATCTGGAACTCTCTCAGGAGAGGTGCAGAGAGCAATAATTTCTTGTTTATCTCCATGCATCTCACACCCATCCTCAGACTGTCCCTCACTTTTGCAACAGCATGTGCAATTATCCTACTCTGCAGGATAGGATACTCAGACACCACTCAGCTGCACTAGCAGGGATATAGGTTTTGCTTTTCTTGAAATTAACTGTGGTTTTGCTATGTTTGTCTTCAGGCGACCAGATGCATTATTCATGAGATAAAGCAGGGCAGGGAGAGTGTGATATTCTTTATTTACATTCCAGTGAGAGTAGAATTATTGTAAGGATTTGACCCTAGCAATTGCTGAATATGCATGGAAAATGGAGGGTCAGAAGGTTTTCCCTTCCCATTGCTTCCCTACCACAGGGAAAAGCACAAATTGAGCATTTATGGTCCCTTCAAGCACCCGTAATGTGGCCCAACCATTTTGTTCTCATTTGGATGGATTGTTGCTTGAAAGGATCGTGTGGCACATGCCAGGTCATGCTGTTACAGACTTTCTACATGCTCTGCACCTCCTGTGGGTTGGTGGCTCCTGTTCCTTCTGCCAGCCTCTGCAGTGATCTCCATCACTCCAAGGTCAGTTCCACAGGAAGCAGAACTTTTCAGAAGAACTTTTCAGCAGTTATTTTCATCTTCAGAGAGGTTTTCCTCAGTGAAGATTTCAATTCTCAAAGATGTTCTACTGTCCTTCAGCTGGAAGGAGGAGAACACTCCTTGTGCTCCTCACACCTTCAGCATCTTTCTGAGGTACATGACAGCTGTGAGCAGCCACACAACAGAACTGGAGCTGCTGGAGAGTTTTTGGTGTAAATACAGAGGGATGGGAAGGATGGAGCTGCCTCAAAACAAAGAACTGTTAATGTAAAAATAGCAAATGTAGAAACCCCATCATACAAATGCAACATCCAAAGACCCAGAAACCCAGAAAACACGGAGCTATACAGATGAGGTAGAGGGTACAGGACCCAGTCAATAACAAGGGTAAGGAACAGAACCATATGTAGCTGGCCATTAGCCAACCATATATTGAAACTAAGAACAACACCTTATTTGTAACAAACTGGTTCACATATTAGCTCCCATGAGACAACTCTTCTTTCTTCTCTCTCACCACAATGTCAAGGATGTCCTTCCTCTAGCTAGGTGTCTCCTAGGGTTTGGAAGCTTAGGCTGTCTGCATCTGCAGGTGAAGCCAGCTCCCTGCCCACCCCAATTTCCAGAGGTATTGTTCCAACATGGATGGTTGATTGTACCGACTTCGTACTATTGCCCTTCTCTTGGTCTTGATGACTTTAAATGGATTCTTCTCCTTCCAGCCCCAGGACATCATTTCTTTTCCTTAGGAGCTCATTGGTAGCAAGGGGAAGGGCCTTCTTTGTGCTCTGAGCAGAGACAAGAGTGCAGTCTCACTTGTGAATCAGCCAAGTCTGTCAGCTCAGGGTTGGATGCTAAATGAGCATCCATGTCCAAGGCCTTAGGGCAGGATTTCTGCTTTTCATTGTCAGTGTTCAATGCTATGATTCAGCCTCTGCTCAGATTCCTGGACAGCACACTGCCTGATGAACCCTTCACCATATTTCTATGCACCAATCAGCTGCAGCCCTGTGAGCACAAGCCGGGCAGGTTGTCTGGGCAAACTCTGGCAGGTCCAGCCTGCCATGCATGAGTGCTGCTGCCAGAACTGCTGCCCTGCACCACTGCCTACAGCTCTGAGTCCCCAAGGCTCACTAGGAGAAAGTGCTCTGTCTTCCTCCGGCACTGAAAGAGTAAAGTTGGGGCACATTCAAAGTTTTCAAGGGTCCAAATATACAGATTTGCTGGTGGTTCTTCTAAGCATTAACACTCCTATACATATTCTCATATATGCTTCAAATTTATTGACCTTCAGAAATATTGTACAGTAGTTTCACGAATACAAGCCGCACGGATTATAAGCCGCACCCCCGGTGCCTCGACAATGTTGCTGTCTTTGTCAATAGATAAGCCGCACCCCGAATATTAGCCGCACTTTCGTTCGTCGCGAGAATCCGTGCGCAGCTTTCACAAATTGGCCAATTAGTAACAGGATCGCGGCATAGCGGGCTTTACTGGCTCGGGGCGGGGCCAGGCAGGCTCGGCCCGCTCATGGTTGCCGACGGGGCCGGGTGGCCCAGCTCAGCGCCACGGCTCGGCGGGGCTGGCCGGGTGGTGCTGCTGCCGCCGCCGCTGGGCTCGCTGGCCCCCCTCTCCCGTCAGCACCGCCCCGCTGCCGCGTTCGCTCGCCCGGCTGGCAGGGCTGCCGCCGCCGGGCTCGCCGTCCGCCCCGCTGCCGCTTTCGCTCGCCCCGCGCCGCGCCTCGCGAGCGCCGCGCCCACCCCGCGGCGCTTTCGCGGCTCGCGGCGGCGCTTTCGCGGCTCGCGGTTCGCGGCTCGCGGTTCGCGGCTCGCGGCTCGCGGTTCGCGGCTCGCGGTTCGCGGCGAGCGGCGGCGCTTTCGCTCGCCGAGCGGCGCTTTCGCGAGCGCCGCTTTCGCTCGCCCCGCCGGCAGGGCTGCCGCCGCCGCCACCACGCTCGCCGGCCGCCCCCTCCCGTCTGCACCGCCGCCGCGTTTCCTCGCCCTGGCCGGCACTGCAGGCCCCCGCACCGCCGGGCTCCCCCACGCTGCTGGCCCCGATTCTGCTGGGCTTCCCCCGCTGCCAGGCAGCCCCACCCGCCGGCCTTCCTGCTTCTGCCATGCTCCCCTGCACTGCTAGCCCCAGTTCTCCCGGGCTCCCCCGCCATGCTGGCTCAGGCTCTGCCGCCCTCCCTGCCCCGCCCTGCTGGCTCAGGCTCTGCCGCCCGCCCCCGACACTGCTGGCCCCGCCTCTGCCAGGCTTTCCCACCTCTGCCGGGGCCGGCCGGGCTCCAGCTTGGCTTGGGGCTGCCGCGGGCTCTCACTTCCGTGTTGGCAGCTTTTAGAATTTTGTTAATAGATTAGCCGCCCCGGAATATTAGCCGCACTTCCGGGTTTCCACCAAAATTTTGGTCAAATTGGTGCGGCTTGTATTCGTGAAATTACTGTAATTTAATAACAAATCTTTGTTATTCCACCCTTCATTTAAATGCCTTTAGAATATGTGTTGATTTTTCATTTAATCATGTTTTTTTCTCAGTGTCAGAGGCTAATATGTGCATTTTTAAATGCTCAAATTAACCACTTTTTAAGAGATAAATATTATTGAACATATTATTTTAGCTCAATAGATAATGTAAAATAAGTCTGTAAAATAATTTATCCAATAAATTGTAATCCAATAAATGTGTAAATTATGAAACTAGTATTGAATTAAAATGAAAGCTATTTCATGCATCATTGTCTTAATGTTGATATTGTTACAAAAACATGGTAAAAATTTCTTAAATGGATTGACTTACTAAGTTTAGGAGTTCTCTGTGTCTGCCTCAAAATATTTCAACACTCCAGGAGCTCCAGTACACTGTGGAAGTGAGAAGCAAAACTTTCCTGAGCACAGTGGCCTCCTGTGGGGATTAAAAAATGTCTTGGTTTGTCATCTCTTTTTTACTTCTGACTACCCAGCTCTCTGGAACATATTTATAGTATTAAGCTATGACCTTGCCTTGGAGTGTCATATTTTTTGTTTTAATAGAACTGAAAAGAGGTGAAAGAATACATTTAATGAACTCAGTGCAACAGTCAAATTTCCCTGGTTTTGTGTTAATATTCCATATTTTCTCTTGAGGAATCACATTATTACTGCCCTCTCATCACTACTGGACCATTAACTTACTGCTGTCATCTCTGCAGGATGGACTCAGCTCCATGTGATGAGTAAGATAGGGTCCTGTACAAACTTCAGACCTTATTATTCAGTTTTTTCCTCTGCAAAATTAGAATAATTTTTTGCTTTTAAATGGTGTTGCATGAGTAAATATATTACAGAATGAGAGATAAGAAAATAATGCAGCCATAATTAGAAAGCTGATGGCATAGGACTAGATCTAGGAGATCCATATGGCTCTAAATAAATATAAAGGAGTTTGAATACATTTTAATTTAAATAATACATAGAGGATGACTGAAACTTTTTGATAAAATATTAAATAAAAGATTTTTAAAGCAAATCAGTTTGCTTCAACTTTCCAAAAAAGAACCACACATATTTCAGAGTGGTTGGTTTCACAAAGACTTTATGCACTCACCCTAAAACCAGCATAGTCCTAGTGTCTTCCAAGAATGTATAGATAATACCACTTATATGCGGAAGGCTTCTATTAAAAAATCTGCTTTGTCTGCATTAATGAAGGATTTTATGCTACCTAAGAGGTATGGTTCAGCATTCAGAATATTGAGTGGCTAAACCCTCTAACTCTATACCACTGAAACACTTATTTTAGTTTGCTAACTGTAAAAGGAAACAAAACAAAATTTAAATTAAATTAAAAATCAGTTTTCTTCACCATTACCTGTGGAAGTGACTTTCTAAATGTATTACTGTAATATTGCTCTGGTAGTGAGTTTCTGCTAATGAGAATGAAAACCACATCCAGCCCAAAGTTTTTGTAGCATATAAGTCAGAGAAATAAAGAGTTCTCAGGATCATCAGTGTAGATCTGATGACTTCCTAATGTCAGGGGTTTAAGTGATGACATTATTACCAGTGTTTACATGTGGGCCCTGCCTCTGAACTGTGCTGTGCTCAGTACATTACAGCAGTGTATCTTTTTACTTTCCTGAGTAGATTTTTTACTGTGTTTCAGGCACTGTTAGAGTTACAACACTGGACTGTCAGCTCACAAGGTCTGTAATTTAGATATGAAATTACTCCCCTCTGAGTAAGGAAATAAAAATAATTTTTGTGGTACAAAAAGCTGAGATGTCTCTACTTTTAGAACCTCTGCTCCTTTCATGGCTGTAACACCTAAGTGTCTCTGGACCATTGGCACAATTTCTGACTGATTTTCTTTGCTAATTTGTGCTCTTAATGGACTAAATCTGAATGTTTTAGAAAATACAGGAAGAAAGGCACAGAAAGATCTGAAATAAAAATATTGCTGGCCTTCACTAGTTAGAAAAATGTTATTGCTTTAAGTTGAAACACACCCCATTGGTTTTAGAACATTTTTATGAATGACCAAAACTGTAGTTTGAGCTTTTTATGAGAACTGATGACTCATTTATAAGCCTTTTTTGTTCTCTAGATCTATTGAGTTTTTGAGAGCTTGTTCTGTAACAATGATTATTTTTACAGACTTGTTCTACTGGATGCTTACTTCATTGTCCTTGGTTGTTAGAAATGTTTTAATAAGAGAGCTGAATAAAGAAAAAAACAAAACCAGCTATGTATTGGGAACACTCAGAACTCAGGATTTATTTTATTCACAAGTAAATGTGAGATAATCCCTTTATTTGCAAAGAAAACTAAAAGATGGGGTGGCAAATGAAGATAGTGGCACAGTGAGATCTAGACCACAGGAGTTTCTAATTTGTACTGTGTCTATTCAGCTTGGCACTATAAAATGAACTTTTCCATTATGCCTGTTTATCTCAGGAAATCACATGCTATTTTTCAGTTTCCTTTCAAGGATCAGTGTGTCATGCAGTGATTGCTATTGACTTGGGCAGCCCCATGTCAAAGTTAACACCACAGGATCACATTTTCTAACAGCTTCAATTAGAAGCTAGTTAAAATCACGTCTATTTAAAATGAGAAATGGGCTAAAAAAGCAAGCCAAAAATAAGATGCAACTGCCTCAGCTCTGTTATTATTTGATGGGACATAGAGAATAGGAAAGGGAACCATACTATATTTACTGTTCAGCTCCAGGCAATTGAGCTCCTTGGGTATATGAGGAGTACAGAAAAATTACATAAGCAGTGAAGAAAGGAGGGATCTGTGAAGAGCAAGGCAGATCAGCAATTCTGTGAGTCAGCCTTTACAAAAAACAGTATGTGCTGTCTCAGGCAGGTAATCTGAATAATACCGAGATTTTTGTGCTCTTTGAACCTGTCACATATGCCATGAGCCCCTTTTGGTCTTAATATTCAGACATATTTACCAATATCCTACTGCATGCTAAAAACCTGAAACTGAAGCTGAGATGCCATCTATTATTCTTCAAATACATTAGAAGAAATACTTCAGAGATTGGGAAGTTAAAAGGTTTCCCACTTCCTACATTTATACATTTGCCATACCACCTAAAGAGATTTCTGTTATCCAGTTACCTTAAAATAATACTTACTTTAAGTCAGCTTAAGGTGACAGTTAAATAAAGTCATTGTGTTCAGAATAGATAACACATTTATAGGAGCTTGTTGAATAAGTGAATTGAAAAGAAAGGACAGTAAACTGTGTTTTGTGAGGTTGTACTACTTGGTGCTTCTTCCCTGTGAGCAGCTGATATGCTTCCAGGAAGGTGGTAATCACGACAGGTTTTTAAGCAGGAGACATGACCTGGAGCAATGTCAGTTGGAGGCCTCTGTTGGAAAACCCTGAGAACTTCTCATTAGAGGGGCCTTTCAGGAGTATGTACTTTGAATATGGACTGTGCATAGGTGATGGAAGTTAACTTTGCAGCGTTGGCCCCTTGAAGTCTTCTTTGAAGTACAAGTTTTGAAACCTCATCTTAAAACACATCTCTTGCCTTTCTAACTAAAAAAATTACTCTCACTATGCTCCCAGCTGAAATAAGGATACCTTCACTTCGCTGAGGGAGTCTTTTGTGTTTGACTAGCTGCTGTCAATTGGTCTAGGCTAAGTAATAAATATCTCCTCACATGTATAAGGAATAAACTTTCTTATTTTTTTTTTCTTCACACCAGCATATTGACTTTTTTTTCACATATTTTAATTTGAAAGTTTTGTCTTTCATGGGACTTTGTACTAGCTGTAGCCGCACTAGTGATTTACCTTTTTGAATTAGGTGAGATTAAAATTTTCTCTTCGCTTTCACGTATCAATTCTGTAATTAATGTAATTAATTACTTAATTCAGTAAGCATTGTCACCAAACAAGTTTTGGTATCTATCTATATTTATCTATCTATAGATACATAGCATAATAGTAGCCTATTTAAAGACTATATAGAATAATAGAATAAGGAGTAAAAATTCAGTTAAGTAACTTTTATAATTCCTTACTTTCTTGGAATATACTATATTGAAATTTGGTGTACTTCAGTTTCTTCCATATATTTCTCTGGATTCCTTTCTGCTGTGAAGAACAACTCACTCTTTTGAAATGTTGCTGTCATTATATTCTAGTTCATAAAACATTAATAAGCAAAGTCAGCCATGTTACCAACTCCAAATAAACACCTTTGTTTTTTACTTTATGCTCCCTTTTACACCCCTAAATATTTTGTTCAGGGAATGCCTGGTAATACTTGTTTTTAAGGTAAGGTAAGACACTGGAATCCAAAGGTGGTATGAACTACTTGAAATACTGCAAAATATAAAAGAATGACAAAGTGCAGCTGGCTAATGCATATTCCTAAACACCAAAGATCTTCAGCTGCACTTATTTACAACTATTTCATGCTTTCCAGGTGCTGTTTCCTAAAATTACTCAAAGCAGTTGCCATTCATTGGAAAGTTTCTTAATCAATTAATTGCAGTACCCATATCTATTATTTACTGGAAGCTTGACATGCAGCCAAAAGCTGCAAAGCCAGTATTTTTTACCTCTTGCCACATATTGTAGTCCTCCTTCCCAAGCCTGAGAAAAGCCTCAAGAATCTCAGCTCACAGACCCACTAGGTAGTTTAGCAAACACCATTTACTTCTAAAGAAAATAATGCTTATGGATTATAGCTTTTATTTGAAAAGTGCTTCCACTGCCTTCAGTCCTTAGTTGTGAAGTCCTCATCTGTGAGGCCATACTTTCAGTCTAAAGAACACAGAATACTTTCCAGTTAAGCAATAACAATTTTCAAACTCTGTAGCTAGCAGTTGTATAGTGTCACATTTTAGTCATTTGTGCATTGAAAAAGGAAGTACAATAAATTTGCTTTGTATCTCCTGAACAGAAGGAATGTGGGAATGAGCTTAGAAGTGTTGGGTTTTGCTTTCTGTCTCTAGAAAGGGATGGTGTAAGGGTGTCAGGCTGTAACTGTCCATTAAATAAGTCACACTCTCCGAAGTGGAAATTCACTACCACCAGACTTACATGCATGTTTACCATCCAAACGTGGATATTTTCAGCTCATTACAAGACCACTTCAAAAAGGACAAACCACAGCAAATGGAAACATGCAGCTTGCCACACCGCAGGCTGTGCTCTGGGCTCCCCTCAACATCCATACAATTTCCTGTTCATGAATTTCTGTAGCAGGCTGGGGCTGGTCACTGCAGTGTACAGGAGACAAAACCTTATTTTCAGTCATATTTCTCACTGGATATGTGCAGATAAACATCTGGCATTGATTTGTGGCACACAGATATCCAGGACTCAAAAGAGCACTGACAAAATGAGAAACTCTAATGACATACTACAAGCAAGGACTTCTCTGCCTTCTCCTACTGCAAAATTTCACCTCAGGTCTTTGAACTGTGCTGTGACTGCCCCTTGCTATCTTGCCTGCAGACCCTTAGTCATAATCAGCACCTTCTTGTGCAACTCTGCAAATATCTGCAAGCATTGCTGGTTACTGGGCAAATACAGCCCCTCTTCATTTGTCCCAAGGGATAAACGAACAAATGGAAGAGTATTTTTTCTCATGATGCATAATAAAATTATGGAACTTTGCCACAGGATGTTGTGGAGACCAAAATTAGAATTTTTTTTTTTCCTAATTATATTAGATAAATGCATGAGGATAGTGTCCAGCAGTGACAAAATAGTACAATTGTCTACATAAGAATTTACCTCACAAAGTTCCTAAGCTGAGGGTATCTTTGAGAATATACTGCCCTGGACTTCTGGTATTGATTGTTGTCAGAAACAGGATTCTGAACAAGATAAACCTTTGGCATAAATCTGTATAGCCATTTTATGTCTTTCTGCTTTTGTCATTTTTAATTTCTTAAGAAAATAATTAGTGCCAGTGTAGTTAAAGTACATAGAGTCTCTCAGTATGTTTATTTACCTTCTCCTTTAACCCACAAACTTATTTCCCAAGGTAATGAAGCAATAGAAAATGTTACTAAAATGTCAACTTGTTTCATAAAATTATTCTCAGATTACCACAGTGAATTTTTTTACTCTAACAGAAGATGGAAGCCATTTTGCTGAAGCAGAGCAGTTTCACAGGTTGTGTAACAAGAGCACAGCTTGCAACACATTTTAACCAAAATAAATACTCCATTGCTCTTTAGGAAAAATCATTACTTTTAAAAAATTGTTAAATATTGAACTGGTTTATACTTGCACCACTGCATTCCATCAAGAATCTGGGACCTGCTTGCACAGACTGCCCAGAGAAAGTTGTCCATTGTACAATTGGCTAAAGAATTAGGAATATGAACTGTAAAGGTGTAGATCCTTATTCAGCACTAATCAACTTCACTATCTCTAGCTGAGTCAGACAGCTGAAGATGAGATCTAAAATTTAAATGAAAACAGAAACATTGAAGTTATATATTTTAAAAGGTTCTTCTTTATCAGTTGCTTGCTTTGAAAGGTCATATTTTTCCCTCTTAAAAAAACTACTGCTCTTGATCTTGGAAGTTCTTAGTAACCTAACTGCTTGTGAAGTAAGCTGGAATGAAGTCACACAAATACAAATAATTGTAATGAAAGTAGGATCAGGCCTGCAGCTTCATTCTCAAGTTGTATTTGAATCTTTTATTTCTTCCCACTTTCCCTCTAAGCACCATGCTCTAGCCTTTTTCCATACAAATACAGTGGTCCCTCTAACATCAGTAGAAATTGTGCATGTGACCTAAGGATGTTAACTATGTAATTTCAGCTGGCAGTAATGGTATTTGCACAGTAGACCTGTATTCACAGATGGGAAAATAGTTCTTTTGTTAAGTACTTCATTCAGCTAGAAAACACCTAATCCAAGTCACCCCAGGAGGCACATACAGTCAAGACTGTCTACTCTGTGACTGTGCATTTCAATAAATGCTTCTCAACCTAAAGTCATTCTTTGATTAAACACAATCTGTCTCAATTTCACAGCATTGAAGTAAACTGGTTTTAAAGGAAACAAGTTAGGGTTTTGCTAAGACAGGGCTAAGAGATTTCTATGCCAAAAGATAATGATGTGCTAAAAGATTGTGCTGAATGCTTTTGCTTAAACATAAGATACATAGTCAGATGGCCACAGAGAAAATGAAAGCTGAAAACAAAGTGTGAGAAGGAAAGAAAATTCTGCGATGTAAATAAGGGAATGCAAACTATGCAGGATTAGTTTCTTCAGAGAGATTGCAAAACAGAACTGAAATCAATGAGGGTGAGTGTATTTTTCAGGCAAATCTCCATAGTCCTGTAAATTGCCATCATCACTTGTTAACAAAATGTGTTGGCAGCTAACAGCACAGGAGAAACAATCTCCATCTTATCCATGCCTACCACCTCTTTCAAATAAACAGTTGTTGAAGATATCTTGAGTGTCCTGAGTTGAATCACACAACTCAAACTCAAGTCTGCCAATGTTGCAGGTATATTTGCAGTCATAGCCTGAGGGCAGGGTTGTAAATGCTCCTAAATCTCCTAAGAAGCTAAATACCAGCTAAGTACAAGCTAAAAGGCTAAGTACCATCACTGTACAGCATCCTATATCCTTTAAGTTTCCTGAAAACCTGAAATTTTGGTAAGTGAAGTCAGAAATTTACTGTATTTGGGATCATGTCTTCATAAAAGATATAAAAGGAATGAATAAGCTCATAAGTTGAATGCTATAAATTCCACAATAAAAAACAGATAATGAAGCCAGTAGATAAAACTTTAGTGTTAAATATGAAGACCGTAAAGACAAGAGGAATGAACGACACATTTCAATTTCTGACTTACTCTTGCAACAATTCAGTTGTTGTCAACTTAAGGGATCTGATATGATTGTGGCAGCCCTAAATTTTCAATAATTTTCTTCTGTAGCCTAATAAATATTGTGCCAGTGGATTTTGATTTTTTGAATTGTGCTTGCACTAAAGAAAGAGACCAATGTTTACATTTGCTCTGATAGCTGGAAGAAGTTGATGGGCCTGGGAGTTCCTTCTCACCTGGCATGAAAGAGAGAAGAAATGTCCAGCCCTGCCTTATATCGTGAAGGGAAGGAGAAAGCCAGAAAAGAATAATAGGGGAAGGGGAAAAGAGAAAATTAGAGGAAGTGGAAAGGGGAATGAAAATTTCTACACTTGCTTTAATGACAGGTGATTATCTGACATTTATAAATTACCTTATCTGTTAAACCTATGTGTGTTTTAGAAGGAGGTGATTATATATTTATGGGTTCTTTTGAAACCTGGATGTCCTCAACTTTTTAATACTTCCCCTGATCCTTGACAGCAAATTCACAGA
Source organism: Catharus ustulatus (assembly GCF_009819885.2). Classification (NCBI taxonomy): domain Eukaryota; kingdom Metazoa; phylum Chordata; class Aves; order Passeriformes; family Turdidae; genus Catharus; species Catharus ustulatus. Next base: position 143,307,815 of record NC_046221.1, on the reverse strand, counting down.
GCTTTGTGGGGCTGTATAACACTTGAGGATGTGTCCTCTATCACCAAATCCTAACAACCATGCTTTAAAGCCTGGATGAGCATATTCCACAGTAATCAAGCTGCCACTACTGAAGGTGAAGTCATTAATTGCATTCTTGAAATGCAATAGTTTGATATTCCTATGTCCCTTGCTCCTTATCTGAATAATGGGAAACAAAAATCCTGTTACACAATGAACAGGAACCATTAGAAAGAACTAAATGGATTCTCTGGGAAAAAAAGGTTGCTGGTGAAATGTAGACTCTGGTCAGTTTTGCTTCCACAATCATAACCCATGCAGGGAGTCACAAACTGATAATAGTACTTTCAAGTGGACACAATATCAGAAACCACATTATTTGGGAAAAAAGAAAGCCAGAAGTTCTATTTCATTTAAGTGATGACTGATAAAAAGCAGTTCATTTGAAACCTGTTTTTATTGGTTGTGTCATGCTATTTCTTTCAATTCCACTTTCGTCCTAAAAAATATTTTCTTAAAAATAGCTGCTGGCTGTTTTGTAAGTATTAAGCATGTCCTTAGCACAAAGTTGGATGGTTTTGATGAGCATTTTAGGGTTGTTGTGTGTAGACATCCACATGTAAATGAAGAAATCTTATGGCATCCAAGTCCCATTACATCCTTAATTTTTGCAAGGATAACTATAGTAATTTCACGACCATAAGGCGCACTGGACTATAAGGCTTACTTTTTTTTGCAGCGAGGAGCCGTGCGGCGCGCAACAAAGTATCGAATTACTGGCAGGTGCTCATTTGCAAACATTTTTTAGAGATCGTGTAGCCTTTAAATGCAGGCCCAGGCGCCCTCCCCGTGCAGTGGGCCCCGGCACTCCCGCCTGCCCCTGGCGCCATCTGGCATGGCTTACGGCTCCCACCACGCGGCCGCGCTGCGTCCCGGCTTCCACCCGGCTGGTGGCGGCAGCGCTTCTCCCCGCTTTCCCGTGGCAGCAGCCGTGCCGCTTCTCTTGGCTTCCCCGGGGCTGTGCCACTTGTCTCCGCTTTTCTGCGGCGGTGCTGGCAGCCATGCTGCCTCTGGCCGCATCTGGCCGCTTTTCCGAGGCGGTGCCTGCAGCGGTAGCGGCTGTAGCAGTCATGCCGCCTCTGGCCACATCTGGCCGCTTTGCTGCAGCCGCAGGGGCTGCGTCTCCGCCGCCCCTGCTTTCCCCCGGCTGGCTGGGCCACGCCGCCGCTGCTCCGATGCCGCCGGCGGGCGGGCTCTGCTCAGGGCTGTTGCAGGCTCACACTTCTCGTCCCCCCTGGGCCAGGGCTGCCCAGCTTCTCGTTTCCCCCACGCCCGGGCTGGGGCCAGCACCGCCTGGCTTCTCGTTCCCCCCACCCCCGCACCCGGAGTGGTGTCGCCCGGCTTCTTGTTCCGCCCGTGCCCGGGCCAGGGCTGGCGGCAACTCCCTCCCTCCCCTCGCGGCTCCTGCCGGCCATGGCCATCCGCTCCTGCCCCCCCTTGCGACTCAGCGCTCCCATGGCACCGCTCTCCCATTGCGGTTCGCACTTCCGGTTTGGTAATTTTCGCAACTTTGTTCATCATATAAGGCACACTGGAATATAAGGCGCACGTCTGGGTTCGGGGGAAAAATTTAGTCAAAAGGGTGCGCCTTGTAGTCGTGAAATTACTGTAATTCTGTCTCTAAAAAACATCACAGGCTGAATGTCAGTGTGTGATAGCTGTCAATTGTAATTGCTTTGGAAGAGTTCTGTCAGAGTTGAATGCAATGCAACCGTTATGCATGTGGAGTGTGACAACTCCTGGAATCAAAGCATTTCAATCCAAAGGTTTATTTATGCAGAAAGTTTGTAGAGAAATTGTCTGAATATTTTTCTACTTTTCAAACAAGAAATCATTGGGAATCTGGTACAGAAACACAGTGTGGGCCTAAACCCCCAATTTAGGAAAATCTGTTGTGTACAGTGAAATTTTAATGGCATGGAGGCACATAAATTTAAGCATTTTACTAATTTACAATGGATTTGGCTGAGATCACCCAATGTGAGAACCCTCAGGTCAGTATGTTTTCACAAGTATATTCAAACACTATCTTCAGAAAATGTGCATACCTATTGCATATCTGAAATCTTAAACTCAGCATGAAGTACAATACCATCCTTTCTATAATTTAACAGCTTAATTTTTAAGATAAGTTAAAATCTATATTTATTTGATAATCCCAGCAAAATTCATAAGCAATATTCAGAATAGACGCAAGTTCTCAGCCCTGACACATGTATTGATGGGCTGTCATGCACAGTCATACTTGAGCACTTCCTCTTTACCTTTACGAACCTCTGCTCTTCATGGCTAATGATTCTGCTTTAGCCAGTATGGAGAACAGAGGAATAGAAAACACATTTGACCCATCTTAGCCAATATTTCTGTAGACTAAACTCTTACTTTGATGAGGATTTGTAGGCCTGTAATCCTGCAGATTTAGGAAGGAATAGAAGCTCTGTTTTCTAGTCTCTCATGTGATGGTGTTTCAAAGAAAATTAAACCAGTTAAATCAGTTTGCTGTAACTGTGTGACAGCTAATTAATGAGGAAATATCTTACAGAGTGAGACACACCTGAACTGCTTACTGCATTTGTACCCACGAATCATGTTCCTTAGAGTTTAATCTTTTTGTTGTATGAAGAATTCAGCTATTTATCTTTGTTCGAAACCTCTCTTTAGAGATATAAACTTTGGCATCTTTGAGATTCCTGTCATGAAAGACTATTCTTAAAAATATTCCTATACTTCACATCTATAAGAGATACAATCTTGAGACATAATGAATACCTTTTATACTATAGAGGAGTATCTTGGAGGAATAAGACTGAACTTTTTGTAACTTGACAAATACAATCTATAGGAAGGCAAGGTGAATGTTCTGTAGTCAATGCTATGTATACAGTTTAGTTTGGCACTGTTAGTTCTCTGTGCAATTGGCAACATTTGGCTGCAAAGTACATTTTTTTCAGTTTTAGGTTGGCTACTTTAACAGTAGTTAGGTTTTCAACCATCATCTCTAAAACCATTAATCAAATTACAGTTCCTGCCATGGCCTATTGGGAAGTATTAGTGAAATGACAGAATTAATGCCATTAATGCAGAATTGTTCTAGTGCCCAGGGTAAAGGAAATAGTAAACCACATTAGTAAAGCTGTACCCTCAACTTGTAAACCTAAAGGAATATCCTTGTAAAAGAGGTGAACTGAGAGGGCTCATACTGGGAAATTTATTTGAGACACTCACATGGTTTCCTTGTTAAGAAAAGTAAAAAAATAGGGAAAAAAAATCTACCTTTTATAAATGCATGAAGATGTAGTTTAGAGCTGCTCCTCCATCTCTCCCATGGCACTAAGGTATACAATGAACCATCTATGAGATATCTTAAAAGCAGAAATTCCTTCAAGTTAGCAATATTTTTTCTGTTTTCCCAGAGTATAAAAGTAAAGAGCTGAATTATGCCAAATAACACAGAATGTCATTATTTTTAGCTCTGATTCAACAGAAGATTTACAGACAGATTAGTGGTCACCAAAGAAGTATTTGCATCTGTTGTTTATGTTATGACATTTGAGATCAAAGTTAGGTTTTAAACTTTAACTTTCTGTTTTGCAAGTGGATAATTAAACTGGAAAAAAAGATGAAGATGTGAGGAGGGGAAAGTGATGGAGTATTTAAAACACTGAAGACAGTTTTGAAATGAAGAGGATGTGTGGGATGAAGCCCAGAGGTTGGATCCCCCAGCCTTCTGAACACTCTGCTCCTCATTCCCCAGATTAAGTACACATCGTGTGTGTGCCTGTGAATCATCCTGGAGATTGTGGAAACACTCCATGTTTAAACTGAGGCCTGGACTGGCCTCAGGCTTTATTGAATGTCCAGCCTTTGCAGCACCATGTCCAGCGTGCCTAATTCTGTGTAGCCATGGTGATAAAATATTTCTGTGGTTGAACCTAACAAAATTAGTACTGAGTTGCAGTGGCAAAAACAAGTCCAATGAAAACCAACAGTGGAAACTAAGCAAAATAAGGATTTTTTCTGAGGAGATGCTAAGGTTTTTTAAGTAAATAGAAACCTTGAATAGCTGATTTTAAGTAAGTTGTAGGTCTCTTTAAAGAGATAATTGATGTGCATTCCTACAGTCAAAGAAAGAACTACTACCTACCTTGTAAAAGAGTAGATCACCAACAGGCAGAAAACCACCACAAAACCCCTACTTGAGCCACTGTCTTTAATGAGAATGTGATTAGGCCTTTTGTGAAGATAGCTAAGGATGAAAGTTTCTTATGATTAACTGCACAACTCAGAAAATTATAATGGTTAGGACATCCTGTCATAATCTGCTCGCTTGTAAAATACCTCACAGGTCAGACAAAGGCGTTTCCATTTATCAGATTTTGGAGATTTGATGAAATAATTTACTGGCTTCTGTTCAGTTCATATGGTCTGATCCTGTACTGAGATCCCTGTGAGAGCAGACCATGTCATGGTCACAAATGCTCACAGGTTCACCCATTATACAAATGTACCAGCACAGTCATCTACACACTTGATAATGTTGGTCTATACATGTGTGCAAAGGCTGCAGCTGAGAAGTCCTTCAGTCCTTCCTCTTTTTCAAAGAACAGAAGTAATAAATTTAATCAATTGGTCTCTGTCTGAAGTTGCCTGGCTATGGTAAGTGCTGGGCATATGTGTAGACTGGCATTGTCATCTTGACATTATTTATGGCCCTTCTTGGGCACAGTTAAGTGAGAAGAAATTGAACAGAGACAAAATTCATTAACTATGAAACCCAAACAGACTTACAGAAATTCTTTCTCTCAGCACTCATTTGCATATTACTGTTGGTATTACTTGGAAAGAGTGTAAATAAGGTAAAAAAGGTCTAAAGAGAAGGTTGACTTTAAGTTGGCATTGTCTTATAAAAATATTTCTAGTCACTGTGTAGACTTAGATTATTACGGAATGTTCTGTTCTTTTAACTGAACATCACATTAGATTTGTCTGGATAAAAATATTTGGATTATTTATTTATGTTGGAAAAACTGTATGAATTTAAATTTAATTTAATGAGCTAACTAACTTGTCCTTTAATGGTATTAAACTTTCATTGAATCTGAGAAGCAAATGCAATTTTAAACAAAATTAGGAGGATAGTTGAAATATCTAATTTAATGTAATTTTGCAAGTTAGCATAAATAAAGTATAGTTGTCATGGTGTGCCATCAGTTCTGATGTTCTGTTACACACACATTGTTACATACAACCTTAAAAAGGTTTTTCCTTTTTAAGTAAAATGGTCTATTTCTAGCAGAAAGGCTGCCTGTGCTTCGAAATTCAATGTATTTATCTCACAAAATTTTCTGAGTAGAAACCATACTGTCTTATTTTTAAATAACCCTTAACTTCAAAATAATTTAAAATCAAGAGACAATAAAACATCTTTTTTTTGTTTATATCTTTTTTTGCATAAAAATATTCTGGAAGGATATTTATAGCAATTTAAATGTACTCAATTTTTTATTAAATTATCACAGTTAAGTAATAAATCCTAAAGGTGGTCTACAGGGGAGCTGGAGAGGGGGTCTTCATCAGGAACTGTAGTGATAGGATGAGGAATGGCTTTAAATTGGAGAAGGGGATGGATTAGACTGGACATAAGGAAGAAATTCTTTATTGTGGGGGTGGTGAAGCACTGGAACAGGTTGCCCAGAGAAGATGTGGATTCCCCATCTCTCTAGTTGTTCATGGCCAAGGATGGATGGAGTTCTGAGCAGCCTGGTCTAGTGTGAGGTGTCCCTGCCCATGGCAGCAGGGGTGGAACTAGATGATCTTTAAGATCCCTTTAAACCCAAAACATTCTATGTTTCTAAGATTTGTTTTTAAGCAATCATTTGGCTGAGTTACCAAAGGGCAACTATTCACAGCATCCCAGGAATTATAACTTGAATAAAACTATTTGGTCATCTATTTCCTTCCTTGAAAGCTCAGGATTATTTCCTAAAGTATATCCCTCCAACTACTAAATCTGCCATAGCTAATTATATACTGTATATTCCATTTTTAGCATTCAGCTCACTCTTCTCAATAAAAGCTTTACAGTTCATGCACAAGTAGAATAGGCTTTAAGCATAAAAGAAATAAAATCAAATACCAATCTGATTAACTTTTCAGGTCTCAGAAAGCCAGTTTATATTAAAAATCCCTCTTTCCACACTGGCTTTTGAACCATGTGCTAAAAGATGGGGATTATGAAGATCCATTGCAGCAAAGGATTCAAACATTCTTCAGCTGGTTCAGCTGACATGCAGTACAGTGCCAACTCTGCTGTTCATAAACATGTCAATGAAACACATCCACCGCTGAGCTCCTCTTCAAATTTGTGACTGGTCATTTCAGTCGTTTACATGTCACTAAGTTTTCTGAAGCATCTTGACAATAAAAGGGCAGATGGGGCTGGCATTATGTTTTAATCAGGCATGGAAGAGTTCCATTCACATTTATGAAAATATTTGTTTATTAACCAATAAAACATAGCACTGAAGTAAAAAACAACTGGTATACAACCTTTTTTCTATCAGCAGTTATGTGACATATAACTGCAGCTTTCTGATTGCAATAGTTCACACGTGTTACCTTCAGAAATGTGGTGCTAACATATTATTTTCAAAAAGATATTAGAGCTGTCTTATGAAGTAAAATTACTGGGAAGGCCCATATTTTAGTTTATTTCACAGGTGTTTCAGAGACTTCTTGTCAGACAAGTTAGCAGCCTTGTGGAAAGTTCACAGAAGCCAAAAAGCTGTAAGTTCAAACATCACTTGTTTTTTAGATATTCTTTGTATTTCAATGTACTTTACAGTTAGTTACTAAACAGGGACTCACACTCTTAATTTTAGCAGTGGATGAGTTATCAGTGTGAGCCTCCTTTTTACCTGATAAATTTGTGGACCCATCTGTTGAACACAATCTTTTCTGGCAGGAGAGAAACAGAAGTTACTTTTTAAATACTACAAAGTCAACTGTCACATACATGAGTACACTGTCACCACCAGGAAAGTGGGGAATGGATTAAATGCTTGCTTCAAACTGTCTCAGGAATAATCAGCTCCAACCACCAGCAATCCAGAATCCACATCTCTTCTGCATAACATAAATAAAATCAGGATTGAGTGCATCACATTCACCTATAACTAGGTGAATCCTGATCTACACTGAATATCTAGGAGGTGACACAGTATTAAAAAGCTAGACTATTTTTCTCTTACATTTTTGTAATATTGAAAAATAAATCTTTTAGGAATTTTGATAGTGCAATTAAAGAGATTTCTTTATACTTCCTACAAAAATCTGCTTTCACTCTTGAAGGCAGGCAGTTCACCAGTGAAAAGCTGTGCTACCATCTTGAGTAGAGAGGGACCTTGAAGTAACAAACACAGATATTAACAAGAGTGTGAAGGAAAGAAATAGAATCACATTTTCTGAACACTTAACTGCATACTTGGAAAAGGGATTTTCATCTAAACAAGAGTTTTGTTGTACATTTTAGATTTTTTAATCTATTTCTTTTTGGGAAGTAGAATAAGTCCTACCTAGAAAAGTCATTCAGATCAGTCAAGCTTTTGCAGTGTTCCAGCTGAGCCTTTACTCACAAATGCCACAGATTTGGGGAAGATGCTTTTATGCCATGACCTTCTCTCATGTGGCAGCAGTGGACTGCAGGTCTGCTTGGAATGTCCCCTTTTTTGGGATGCCATGAAAGCAGAGATCTTTCTTCTGCCCAGCTG